>NC_134763.1:8595000-9195000 GCF_050436995.1 Anticarsia gemmatalis | reverse complement strand
GTTCCAATAACGTATACACCTACGCCCTAAGTACTTAGTTCCATTTCGCTCCCTTTTTTTTCCTTCGGTAACTAACGAGTGTGGACCCGTTGTTATAAAGAGATAATTCTAATTTCCAGCCTATTAGATTGTAATTGATTATAGACGGGTTACACCTGCCATCAATAAACGTTTATCAGTTTTTCACACGGTAATTACATGACAATTAACCGACACTTCATTGAGAGCGGTATCATTATGTAATCAATAATAGACTTGGAGAGTTTTTTTTAATTACTTTTTTCCTTGTTCTGTATTGACAGTTTCCGGTCTACGTTTTTGCGTACGTTTGATATTAGTTATGATAAGTTTCAATTGAAATGTTGTAAACGTCGAAGCTTTAAAACTATTAAAACTTAGGAGATTGGATTGGATGGTATTAAGAGTCGTGATAAGTAAAATTTAATTAAATGAAATCTCAGCCGTACACGTTTCTCAATCTTGAGTGAAAACGAAAAAGAGGGCAATTTTCAATACATTACTAAAGTTTCTGATTTATTTTCAGAGTCCCTAGCCCAGCAAAGTTATCATGTTACAAAATCAAAGTCCATAGTTAATAATACAGACGCCTTAGTTTCACCTTTTATTCACTCTATGGTGTATATTTCGATATTCTTACTACACGTGGGTGCAAATCAAAACACAAATGAGCAAATGAACAAATTCACTATTTGCGTATAATGACTGTATAAGTGAAATGACTCATCCAATCGAACGCCTTAGCGGAATCCAAACCTCGCAACTGTACCTGTGGAAAGCACTTTCGAATATTTCAGATGGCAACAGGTTGTACCTAGTGATTGGCACAGACGATAAACTAACGAAAGTGTACACTAGGTCATCTAACAAATTCAGACTTTATTATCTAGGTCGGAAGATCCTAAATTGCTAATGTATTATCAGCCTTGAACTAATAATTTGAAAGGTTTTTTTTTATTGTATTAGTTTCGTGAAGTGTTAATTGCTGTTTCGTTAGGAATATTTTTGATAACAATTTTGGGTTATTTATTCCTAGCACATTGAGTTTATTTTTAAGTCAACGGTAGACTTGAAGCAGCGTCTAGGAAACTTAATGGTGTATAGCATTCAGTAGGTATGTATGACAGGTAGACTTTTGGATGGACAGTGAAAAGTCACTTCTCTCTAGTCATTCATGCTCTTTGAGAACCCCTCAAATTTGTATTTTTCAATTGCATTGTCCAACGCCAACGCGCGAAATGCTTACTCCCTATTTCCAATGACCAAAAATAAAGTAGGTGAAAAGAAAGACAGACAAGCGTTGTATACGTACATATAAAAGTTATAAAAACACTTGATAAGTTTGTTATTCGCTTTACACGAAGCAAAACTATCTATTAATTAGTAATTCACTGAATAGAGTCATTATGAATAGTAATGAGGAATGCGTCAAAGCAGACGGTTGTGTTTATGTTAATGTTAAAATAGCTCTAAATATCAACGCGATTAATAAAATAAAGAATAGTGTTAATTTAATAGTTTACTAATTTTTTGGTAATCATTATAAATCAGGTGCTTAGTAACAAGTGATAAGGATGCAACGGTTGATCGGTTTGAAAATAAAATAGCAGCAACCTTACAATATATGAAAAATATTTTTTTATTTTAAATAAATTTACCTATTGCTGTTCCACTGCTGGGTTTGCGTCTCCTGGCAGAATGAGACAGTGGATAGACTTTGAGTCCACCACGCAAACCAAGTGCGGCTTAATGACGATTCTTTCAAAAAATTTTAAAAGTACTTTTAAGGCATGGAAATCATACAAGCTTCCGTCGCGATGTTTTCATTTACCGTTTGAACAAGTGATCACTATTTATAGATATATTTTATTCAGACATTTTTTATTCCATTGTCGTTTTTTGTACGCTCGTCTGTTTCGCTGCCAATAGATGGCACGCAAGGGAACGCTAAATAAGCTAAACTGCATACTGGAATAGTTAACTATGCAGTTATCTTACATTAGCGTGAGCTTGCCTTGTTATGGACACGTCTGTGTGTTTTTTATAAAGAACGTGAAAAGGGTCGTGGGTATAAATATATAATAAGAAGTTACACGTGCCGAAATATACGTGTGATGCGACAACTCCCTAAAATCTTGTTTTAATGTACTTATGCTTTAAATGTTGTTTCGCTACAAGTTAAGAACAATTTTTCATTTTCATACAATCTTAGTCAAAGACAAATGTCTTCTTAATTCATACTCCAAACGTTCTTATTAAATTTATTTATGTATTGAGTTTATTTTTGAATACATGTAGTCAAAATATTTATCATCGATTACAATTATAAATATTCTTGTATGTATAAATAAAAAAAAATATTCAAACATCAAAATGGTTTCTATAATAGAGTAATCAACTATGGAAAATCAGAAAGTTACACAATAATTTATGAATCACTTGCGGTTTTTGTACTAAAAACAGTTTTAATAAAGCTATCGAAAACTGGCGCCGGTTTTGTTACGTGTTTTTCTTCGGTAAGTAATAAAGAATTATTGCTTTCCGATACTATCGCAACATGAATTATTGAAATTGCATCCGCGCTTCTAACGTCTTACATTATTAATGCTGGATATCTTTATAATGCTTCCTGTCTATATTTCTGTCCGTCTATAACCTTTTAATTTTACAAAGAAGAAAATTTACAGGATCAAAATCTTTATTACTAAAATTATTTCTTGAAATTAGCCCTTGACTAAATCAACCTATTCTTATAAAGTCTTAAGGAAAACTTCTATATTGAAATAAATCTCCGTATCGGCGAGCAAATGGCGTTGTCGACTCACCACTAGAAGTAGATTTTTGGCAAAAGGAAGATACCTAATGCTCCTGCTGAGCATGATGCCACAATTAAGACGATGTAGCAGCATGGCAGACACCATCTTAATTGAGAGATCTAATCTTCAGAACTGAAAGCTAGATCTATTTTACATACCTATTTACACAAGAGTTATACTGTCTTCTCTTTGATGCAGGCTTTGTTTAAAGCATTAGGCCGTACAAAGGCTTCCGTATTTTGAAAATCATTGTCAAGATTGTATTGAACACTATTTGCAAATTAAACGATACGCAAACGAAGCCGCGAGCCAAACTTGTAAAGAGTGTTTATAAAATTGCAAAGAAGCGTAATTAGTGTAATCTATTGATTAGTTTTTTATTAGATTGCTTTATGGTTTGTTTAGTATCACACATTAATCATACGTACGTTGGTAATTAATGTGCTTAGACTAATACGACTCCGACGTTCGCTAGTTGGTGTTTTCCGCTATTAGCTCTTTAATCATGTATTTTTACATAATAGTGCTTAGTTTGTATTCGTTTAAAATAATATTTTCATCCAAATCTAGACTTATATTATTTTTAAAATTGAATTTTATAAGCGAACAACAGTCTGTATTTCAGGTCTATGCTGGTTGACTTGGACTTCATTTCAGTCGTAGTCTTCAATCCATAATTGATGTTAAATTAACAATTCTTGCTATCGTTGAATATAGTCATTTGACGGGTAAGCAGTTGTCATGCTCTTACAGCCGGCGCTTTGGCTATAAGATTTCAAACATCAGTGCATCTATAATTTAGTTTTGCTTTATAACATTTTATAGAAATATCAAAGACTCATAAAAGATAGACTGAAGATAGTCCCATCGTCTTGTGCGTCAACCGAAATGCATTTGCTGGGTTTTCCTAACCCCTTATATTCGCGCGTGGATGTTATGCTCATTTCGTAGTTAATATCCTCCATTATACCACAAGCTACACACAAAACCCGGTAAACAGCAGTCAGATGAGTGACGTAACGAAGTTGACACACGGCTCCTTTGTGCGTTCGCCCTTGGTGCGTCGATCACGGTCGTTGCTTGGATTAACAGAGCGGCAAGCCTGTTATGCCGTTACGCGGCTGTCGCATAACAATGTCATCTCATTTCTATTTCTTTGGACTTTCACCCTTTTAGGGTTAAGTGCTGTGCTTATGTTCAGACTTTTGTTTTGCAATGTTTCGAA
Source organism: Anticarsia gemmatalis (assembly GCF_050436995.1). Taxonomy (NCBI): domain Eukaryota; kingdom Metazoa; phylum Arthropoda; class Insecta; order Lepidoptera; family Erebidae; genus Anticarsia; species Anticarsia gemmatalis. The sequence goes on along the minus strand of NC_134763.1, from coordinate 9,190,941 downwards.
TTGTACAGGTTTTTGTGTGATACTTTTTTCTATTGTGTTTCCTTTGTGGTGGTTTGTGAATGTTTGCTACGATTAATAGGACTGCTTTTTGGTCTTTATTTTGGTCTGGTTTTTGATATTTGGAACACAGAAGATGTTTTTTGAAATGTCTTGTTTCCCCATTACGACAAGCTGAGTCGTTTAAGTTAGTGAGTTGAAAAACATATAAGATCACTTGTATTTACATCACCCTTCTTTTTAAGGGATTTTGTGTTATCTCAGCTTCAGCTTCTGCAGTTGCTATAGATACCTAGTCTTTAATCTAGTAAGTAGTGATTGTAGCGATTTTCATTTCACTGCACCATTCTTAGATTATATTTCTTCGACTGACGGCATGTATATCTCCTATATTAAAATCAATTGATCTTGTTTGGGTCAGCAAGTTCGGAAAGCCTTCTTTAATTAAGAGATCACTCTTACAAGGTGTAAGAACAACAAATACTAAACAGGAGTAAACAAATTACTCATGTATTAGGTAATTCAACTGCGCAGTTGTACATTGTTTAGTATATTAATACGGACCCACTTGTTATGTACAGTGGTAGTAGTGGCATGTCAAAGCGATTGATTGATGACTTGAAAACATACTGCGATTGGAATTGACACGGCCAAGTTATGGTTGTGTTATGTGACGTGAGAGTCGTACAGATGGCTTGTTGATGAATATGACAGGTTATTATGCAAGTATTCGAATTTGCATATTAGATAAGAATTACGTCTTATTTTTGTATTAGTGGATGAATAGGTGAGGATATGTGGAGTTGATTTTTAATAAAAACTATCTGAGTTTATTGCTTTTGTGTAAAACTCGAGAAAGCGCGAAGTTCCTAATAATGCTTGGAGCACTTTTCAAACATTTAAAGCAAGGGTTAAATCAAATCCTGGATCATTTGCTCTTTGCAGTATTATACCCGTATTTTGACAAGTATGTTGTAGTATAATGCTATATATCATCAAGTATGTTGCCAGACTTGCCAAAAATCTAATGCACTTTTCCTAAAAATTGGATCGTGAATATCTATATGTGTAGTCACATATTTATCATACTTTCACTGAAACGTACAAGCTACCTATATATACCTTACCTAAGTATATAGTTTTACCCGTATATAGCATATAGTATTTCCCAACTTCACATCCACGAGAAAAGTATAACCTCATTTCGAAGCGGAAACTCAATAAGCCATTTCCGTCTTTTTACGAACGACACTACGCGTTTAAACTTGCCAACTCGTCAGCGAAGTTTTCACTCCAATATCGCAGGGAACTCGTACATACCTTTAAATATAATTCCGAACGAAATTCATACAAAACTTCAACCAAATTGAGTTGACGGAACAAGATTTTTCCGTTTCTATTAGCGTTCTTACCTCTTTTACCTTTTTCCTCGTTGGCATTTTTATTTACCTTCGCATTTTTAATATAATTTTCCTCCTGTTTTCTTATTTCTGGTTCTACCTTTGAGAATTTGGTAATATTATGAAATTGCTATCGACTTGAAGTGCCCCCAGAGTATGTAATATCTTCGTTCTTTTGAATCTTATTATGTGCTAATAACCCCTTTCATTCGATTGCAGACATTTTTGAGGATATATTCTCCGTATTTTGGGACAAAGAAAATGCTTGCGGTATTCGATACCATTTTTATTATAAAGCTTCAAGATTTTAAATACTGTTTTCACAAGTTAAAAACTTCTACAACCCAATGACCTATAAAAGTAAATTCGCTTTAGATATTAAAACTTTCCAACTGTTTAACCATTCTTTATATTTATTTTTTATTGAATAAATACATGGAGCATAAGGGACGTGACTTAATAACCCTCATTTTAATTGTCTTATCTTATCTGATCTTATCTTGGGGGTAGGAGCGCGGAGCCATGAAACCTGCTATTTCGATTATTCAAGTACTAAAGAGTTTTCTTCTCTTAAACATAGCGTGACAGCCGTCTTTTCCGTCTCGTATGTTTTCACATTAAGCTAATGACACGTGTACGAATTATTTGATTTGTACTCATGTTACTGTTTACTACCATTATGACAAGTAGCGTGGTGATTGGCAACTATCTTGTTGATGGAATGCAACTATGTTTGGCAACTGTTCATGTGTATATGCATGTTTAGAGCTGTTTCTATGGATACTAAGATGAGAGAATATCTGTTACCAATTAAGAGTTTTATTTATTTTAATTTGGTAAACGATATTTTGTAGTTTTAAGGTTAATGCAGAAATAATGATACTGTCTTGCTTTTGGGCACGGGGTGCCTTTGATAATACACACAATTAGACCTAGGTATCCTTCATGCTGATAAATTGCAATTTGAGCACTTCCTACTAGATATTTTTTGCTATATAAATATTAAAATTAAAATTTAGCCCATTAATGACTCACTACTGGGCAAGGGTATTTTCTGGAAATGAGGGAAGGACTAGACCTTGAGTCCACCACGCTAGCCAAGTGCGGGTTGGGGTCTGCTGTATCAACATTCAATTTATATTTTACATTAATGAAATAAAATATCTTTGTATTGTATCTAAACATTATTTTTCCAATGAGTCTAACACTACTCACAAATTGTAAGTGTGAAATAACTCACGTGTACCTAATCCTATGGGGAAATTTATTCGTAACCGGCAACACATAGATAATCCCTTTGTGGCTTTAAACTACACGCGGTGGTACAAAGTTCGCGTCCCGAAACAGCTGTCAGTAACAATTTATAGTGAACACCGTGTGAAAAACGGAACGTTTCATATATACAATTGCATAATGGATGTAGTTTGTGTTGTCCGTCCGGTAGTATGGGCACACAGAGTAATGAAACTACAGTGGGCTTGCGTATCAGTTATGTGACATACTCAAATTGTGAAACAGATTTTGTTATGTTATTAGATGCCGAATAAAAACCTTAGTTAAATTGTATCTAGCGTCTCTGTTTAGCAGATGAAAAAATACAAAACAGCAAATCGGATTTCTCGATCGACTTACATAAATACATTGGGATCGATTTTAAATTCATTTGGAATTCCTGGATAGTTTTCTTATAAAATTTACTGATTGACAAGGTTTTAACAAATTAAACTGCTCTTAAAAATCCTTGCTTGAATCACACTTGAAATAAACTTAATGATGATATGATGATGATGGGAGTTTAGAAGCGTTTTATTCTGAGATTCAGACAAATGTATCAGAAGATCACATTCAAATGCTTCTGCCGCGCTGTGATACAATACTGGACAATACAAGCATCCTTTTACGTAAGTAATAGTACGTATATCGTTCCCCCACTGCAGAACACATACACTGTGTCACCGAAGTACCGAGGCGTGACTCACCGTGCCTCTATGCTCTAGCCCTAAAATAGCGGCGCAATTGCCAGCGCAGGCGTGAGTAACGCGCCCGGCATGTAACGTGTGTCCCACCGTGGTATTTCTATTGAGCTTTTATGTTTCTGCATAGATAACACTCCATTCAGGAGTTTAGGCTTTGTAGTTTGATAAGACTGCAACTTATAAGCGGGAGCCAACTTCCAACTTAAGTTTAAGGTTTGAAAAGATCCAAGCCTCACTTTAACCCAATTTAATCGGGTAGTTGACTGTGTTAACGAAAAATTATTAAACTTGTACTCGTAAAAATTTGATCTGAAATCCTCAGGCTATGTAATTTTTTTCCTAAATATTGTTCAAATAGTAATAATTTTGAGACTGAAATATTTTATTAGGCACTCATGTGATACCAACGAAAATACGAAACTGTGACGTCACTACATCGTATTTTTATACTAAAATGGGTATTTGACATTTCATAAGATAACATAAGTTGGTTTGAATAGTACCTAGTCAAGTTCCCTATAATCTTTATGCTAAATGATTTCAACAGTTAAGCCATGAAAGCGCGACAGTCAGACATATACACTACTGTATAGAGGTAGTATAATCTGTATAGCTACTACAGCTACATACAAGTGAAATTGGGTTTCTCGTTCCACTGTACAAATACACGAGCGATCTCGATCTGAATCGATTCGATCTCGAAGCTTTGACGTGCCGTGGATGTTCGTATTAGATTGTGTGCTTACGATATTGCATACTGACGAACTATGAACGAAACGATTCAATTTTCTGCTAAAGCGGTTAGAATGCTTTAAAGATGCCGTGAACAGTTGATTGCATATCTTTATTAGTTTTATTGCTTGGAAATAAATAGCACAATGTTGTTGTTAATATAATTTAGAACATAGCTTTTATTATAACTTTTGTTGTACACTTTTACCAGCCAGAAAGAGCAAGAGAGTATGACATATTTGCAGGATTTTTCCGATAAACTTTCTTCGCAAAAGGTTATGTTCTGTGTTTGCCACAACTGGGTCGCTTGATGATTAAAAGACGCATTTATTTTTACATGCCAAAAAATAACAGCATTAAGTCACTGGCTTGAATCCAAGACCTTAGAAACTTAGTTTAACTTGTACTAAAAAACTATAAAAAATCTGTAAGTCATTATAAATTCACAGAACATTTTCTTTAATCACCTTTACATCGTTTGAATGTTTTCGTTGAACGAATTCGTAAGAAAATGGCTAAAGTTAAAAGCTTGTTCTTCAATGTGACATTCACCTGAAAGACCTGAAACTGAGTTAGCTTGTTAGTGAACTTGTGTGCGGTCGTTAGGCAAGACAGTACCTTTGTAAAGGTATATTTTGATTATACACTTAATTGGTTTAAAGAACGCCTCTTTGGCACGTTGGTTGATAATGCTTATGCTAAGTAGAGGTCTCGGGTTGGTATATCTGTGTTGGTGGTGTCTGAATAGTGGACCAAGGTTCACCTTAGTGTGCCATGGTTACCTTGCTCTTATGTGGTTCCTTAATCTTAAATCTTAGTGATTATCTATTTGCCCTTTAAAGTCGGTGCTGCACCTAAACTGTCGCCAGATATGGCGGACTGCCGTTCCCCGAAATATAAAAGGAAGGAACTACAGAAAGTGAACCTGAGTATGGCTCAGATATAAGCGATTGTAAACACAGCTCAGTTGCCTAATTTCAATAAAGTTGGGTGACTATATGCAAGAGGACAGTAACTATTATCTATGGCAAGGACAACACTGTATTTGTTTATGAAGAAATCATTAGATGTGCCTAAATTGCTTCAGTTGATGTGTGCAACAAGATTGCTTGTTTCCGTGGTCACCTTGTGAAATTCCTAGCGTAATTAAACGACGCACGATTGTTTATACATTACAGTATTACATAATAATAGAAAATATGATTGTGCCTTAGTTTTGTTGCTTAAGAATACAGTAACTTACTTTAGCTACGTAATAAATCAGAATACCATTTAAATTCGGGCTGTAAGGTGTAACGACGCATGCTTTGATGTATTTTCTGTTATATTTATATTAAGTATGAAACAGGAGTGATTCTTGACATTCTTTGGTCATTTCGGTCGCAACTCCGTAGGAGCTAGGTGTTTATGTAAAACAAAAATATTTAAATGTCAAAAAAGTTCCACATTCCTACACGTCGAGTGCAAATAAAATACGCGTTAAATCTCACACTTCACAACCATAATTATTAACAATCACGAACATTAACTAACCACGGTAGGTACATTATCACATCATAATGTTAATCTTGCCATAAACCTACTGGTTTTCCATTAGTCTCTTATCTCCCGCTACCTATTAGGAAGCTGGTGACTGTCGCCCACGGACACTGCTATCTACTTTTGATAGTTCCCAATAAAATACCCGAGATAAACGCTGTGCAGGCATCGCAAATTGCTTTGCATGTAGATTCGATTAGGGATAGCTTGGGAATCTGGTTTTCTTATTTGTAGCAATTTGTTCAGTGGCAGTTCTATTCGATATTGTGGGTCTTGGGATTGTTGGTAAATCGTTGTAGGACTATAATACTCTTTATTGTAACAGACAGACTTTTTTATTTGGTACTTAAATAATTCTTATAAAATAAGACGTGACTGCACAGACAAAATCAATTTCCATATATTATTTTTGACAGCCGATGTTTGTGTGGAGACGCTCCGCTCATGCAGAAATCTTTATAGAAGACTTTATTTTCCCAAAATATCAATAAAAACTTTTGTTCTATATTAAATTTTGTTTGTTTTTGTTACAGGTGAGCCGAGTCTCTTGTTTACTTCAAGAAGTCACATACGAAGACGATTGCAGATGGTATGATAGTGGTACTTATATTTGCAAAAACAAAGTTCCACATGATTGTTATATTAAACAGCAGTAGTGCTGGAAAAGCTAAGCTTCATAACATTTTCAGGACAATACTCGAAGACCGATACAAATGGTTACGTTATTATCTTTTTGGAAGTCAATAAGCTTCAATCATCTAACAATAGACTCACGTTTAAACTTAAACCAAAGAACCAATAACTAAATAAAGCGTTTCAAAAATAAACTCAGACAATGTAATGTAAATTGCTATGAGAAAGTTTTGCAGAGGCATTCAAGAGAGCCCACGCTTTTCTGCAACGAGTGGGCGATTCGCTTTATATTTTAATAGAGGGGCAGGACTGGTGCAGCTCCTACGTAGATTATTGACCTGCAGTTTTGTCGTTGACGTTTTGTGAATGGTTTAGTTGTATGTATTGCAATAGTTAAATTAAAGCAAAAAAGCCAAAGTTCTCTTCGACCAATGTGGTCATGGTGAACACTTCTACCTTAACTGATTAAGATTAGTGCTGATTGGCGCTTAAATATATTTGAATAAACATACATAAATTGAAGTAAGCATAGATTTTCTAAATAGATAAACGTTTAATTTACTCAAATAATACAATTAAGAATTGGTAAACGAAAATATAACTTTAACTTACTGTTGGAATTAATATCGGTAGGATTTGTTATCATTATTGATTATAAGGTGATATGTATAATGATAGAGTTCCGTGATGCTTTGTTATTATTGCCATCTATAGCTACCGTTTAATGAAGATTGATGAATTTGATGGTTTATCAAAAAATACTTTGAAAATACGTTTGTCGTTATGTATGTTATACAATATACACTGATTTTATAACTTTGAAGACAATTTGAATACCTATGTAAAATTCAAGGGCCAAAATACAGTTCTCTATAGAAATATTCTAAAGCATTTCATACTTAGTTCACATCACGTATCAGTTTGTTATAGAGAGTAAGTTCTTATAAACGGTCCTTTGATATTCAATAGACCTTCTCCATTATGCACGATCCGTCAATCCGTGAGTCAATTCTGTCTGGCATGCGTCCGAAGCTCCTTATCGCTTATCTAAGGCCGAGGCCACACTTACTACGAACACCCACGAAGAATTATGTATTAAAGACCTTTCTCAATGTTTAGTATGCATAATTTTATGCATAAGAAAACTAATTATACGGTAGTGATACAAATGATACGAAGCTTAATGTAAACTGCCTTTAACGTAAATAATTATTTTGTTTGTTAGACTCGCGTGAATTTGATGAATAGTAGGTATGCTTTAGCATTCACGGAATGTAAAAAAATAAATAAATAAATGAACGGCGCGCCGACGCACAAATTGTAGCTAAGTATTGAACTAAAAGGTCGTAAGATAACTTATTCAAGTTAAACATTTTAAGATCATCAGAGGTAAGTTTCTGCTGAACAGAATTGTTTAATAGTTCAAACATTCTCAACATTACTCCCTATTCGTTTATTTGGCTGCCATTAAAACCATCGAGTAGCAAAACTGTTGAATCTTGATACACATTGCTCGAAAGTTTCGTACTCTGCTGTTGTAGTTACAGCAACTTATACTTTGACAACTTAGTAGAAAGCCTTTGGCCTGCACGATTTGTCTAGACCATAATCACTATTTCTATTATATTTCCTAAATTTTAATCAATTAAAATTATTGGTATTTACACTATAAAATAGCCTACTCTATCACTAATGTTCTCAATTTATGTACCTCTGGCAGCCACGAAACTCCTATGCAAGGCTTTGTACAAAGTTTTTGTAAGTCTTTTTCAAAGTCTTTAGTCCTTAGTATTGAAACAACAGTGACTTGTACACTTTTCCAGCTGGCGGTGACCTGTATAATACAGCTACTTTATTTTGTAAACGCATAGAATGATTGATGATAATCGAGATAAGGCATTGATGATTTATCTCAATTGCTAGGTTCCCTACTAAGTTATCGATATATTGTGCATCAAGGCTCTCTCCTAAATAGTCAGGCTATAGGAATTTGTTGATCTTTGTACGAGTCCCACGTAAAGTTTAACTACTAGTACACCGATGTAAGTTGCACGAGGTTTCGAGTTTGAGTTTCACTTTGTATGGAAATGTAGTGATTACATTTAGGGCTTCAACTGATGCTGGCAATTTTGTAACTGTCTGGTAATGGGTGTAGTATTTACTGCTGTGTATAGATTAGACAAGTTGCTGTGTCAGGTGTTTTAGCAACTTATATAAAATATGCCTTCAGCCTTGCACTAATGGTAATTGCCGGTGATATTTTCAGTGTGTAGAAGGCGTAGCGTAGGTTTAAGCTTCGAAAAAGCTTTTGACTTGTAAATATCGGCGGGGTTTTCTGTGTATTTGAGCTTCCGAAAAGCTTTGATCTCAAATAGAGATGTATTTTCTTTTTAATCTAGAACTACGAGCTTATTAGTTGTAGTTTTATTAGATTAATCAACCAAAAATAAGATTTCCATGAATGCGATGACTTAACTCAACGACCATGTCTTTTGGAGACCATCGATTGTTAGATAATGTATGGAGAATCTTTTGAAATCGTTAAAATTATTCTTCATCATTTTTTGCAGTCAACTTCCAATTAAAATATTGGCTTTAAATCTACGAAATCGAGCCAGTTGCTTTAGTCTGTGGCCAACTTAAGCCTATAACAATAGTAGTTGCATGACTACATGAAATGATTGAATGTGAATGAGTTAGGCCGTGTCGGTGAACCTTAGGGCCGAGTCAATTGGTGTCAATAGATTGATATCTGCCGCCGATACGGCTTATGATTAACGAGCATTCTTGTTATAATACGTGCTGATGGCTGCATATTGGGTTTATTGTTGAACTATGGAGTTTTGACTGTAAATGTGGGTACAGATTTTTATTGCACTTAAGTTAATTTTTTGAACAGATTTCTGGAAACTATCATGTATGTAGGCTATGCTAGCGTTTCCTAAGTGTTGTATTCAAGCAGGTATTGTACGCGCTATAGTAATTGTTTACATGGTAAAGGAGAGGAGATCTGTAATGTTGTGTTTTAATTCATATCTACTAATATCTAACATCGTAACCGGCGGTAATAACAAAATGAATGGATGTGAATGAAGCAAGGGAAGTTTGTAAGGGCAGTACCGTGGTCATCTTTGGTCTGTGGGACGATATGGGAAAAAAGGCGTGATTTTGTTTTTGTATGTATAGATTTGATGGTAACATTTCTCAATGAAGTCTTTTTCTAAAAAGAAAATAGAGAACAACTTGTTTCTACTTAACTTGACTAGTGTAGTTTTATTTGTAATAAACAAGCTAGTATTCTGTATAATACACAACAAAGTTAATTAATTACAAACTTGAAACGTCTAATAAGAAAGCTTTATTCCGAGAACATCGTGAATGCAACGGCGAGTGAAAGTTAATTCTAGTTAAATCCTTGAGTTGCACACAACACAATGTTCCTGCGTCAGTCACGTTTCTTTGTGGTTCAGGGCAAGGTACACTCTGCAGTGTTGTGGTTTATAAACTATGTGTTGAAGAAAACCTTTGGAAAAGTTGGCAGTAAAATATGCGCTTTTTGTGGCAAAATACAAAGATATTGTAAAACTGTTAACTTGAATGCAAAGCTTTGGAACGTAAAATTCTCATGAAGAGTAACTAATTATATTGATATTTTAGTTTACTTTTGAATATTACTTTTAAACGTTATTTCTGGCAATAACCCTGCTTGTCTAACGTTGCGTTGATGTAGACTTGGTACCCACCCTGGAAATCAACCTAATACTAAAACCCATGTCAGCTTGGACTCTTATTTTCTGTACCATATCTCTAATAAATTATCGTAATTGGCTTTTTATGTCAAGTCCAGCAACAGGAAACTGTAACTACCATTTTCAATACATCGCCAGCCAATTGTTGGCAGCCCTATATGAAACGATCAAAATGTGTGTTATAAAGTCACACTCGGCCAAGTGTGAACCAGCTATAAATGGAATTGTTTTTTAATAGTTTATTGATAAGACTGATATACAACGATAGCTTAATACAATAGTACAATATTTATAATTATTAAGGATTAAAATAGCAATGTAAAATAAATATAGGTAGGTGTTTATGGTTCAGTTGATAATAAATGATGATGAAAACTTCAGAGACATTGTGCTGAACCAAAGTAACTGCGATCCACAAACTTAAAACAACCATCAAGACATTCTAAAGCTTTCAAATAGGATGCTTACTATTACGTGCTTCTGAAAGTAGACTAACTACTAACCATACGCAGGAAAGAATAAATAATGGTTAACCTAGTCCGATACTCAGTTTGGTAAAAGACTTATTATGGTGATAATAAAATGCAAATCTTAAATAATAATAACAAGAAAAAAGCCAGTATAAAGTGAGCACTATCATGAACAGTCTAATACTAAACCCCTGCTAACCTACATGTGAGAATTAGTCTAACGTAACGTGAACAATATAAGCTCCTCGCAGATTTCCCCCAGGTCTCTTCCTAGATAAGACGCGGTTATATCTTGTGAAACATAGTTTAATACTTGTTAGAACTAGTAATAAAAGCTTTACGTTTAAAAAAATATTATATTTGAGTAGTATTTTGGTTGAATATAGTTCAGCTTATTGTTAACGAAATAAACAATTTTGAATTAGCTGATTACTTAACATGTAGAATTTTTAAGCACTAATCAGTGTGAAAATTAATGTGTTTTAACGATAAAGGAAAAGGATTGTGTCTTTTATTAAGGCGTTCAAATTAAACGGATTTAACATTAAATTTTGCCTGTGTGAGTGGTGTTGAAACGAGAAGCAAACTTAGGTTAATAGATGTATGATATATGTATGTAAGAGTTTTCTCCGTAGTTGTACGTTTATCATTAAGTTACTGATCCTTATAGCGCAGAAGATAAGTTAAGTACAGGAGAAGGCTGATACTTATGACATTTTTTGCGAGACCGTTACAAAGTAAGTTATATTCTTGCGCATTGTACCTACATGTGTTTTTGTTTATGAGACCTCAAAACTGATTCTCTACTATCTACAAAATGTTTGTTCACATTTATTACTGGTCACGGATACTAAAATATACTTTTACTGCCCATCCTCTGGTCACGGGTGTACTCCATTTTCTCAGTACATTAAGAGCAAGGCCATAGAAAACTACGCTGTTGGTTTGTTGCCATACATATTATATATCTAAAAATATTTTAATCTATACTAATATAATAAAGCTGAAGAGTTTGTTTGTTTGTTTGTTTGTTTGTTTGTTTGTTTGTTTGTTTGTTTGTTTGTTTGTTTGTTTGAACGCGCTAATCTCAGGAACTACTGGTCCGATTTGAAAAAATCTTTCAGTGTTAGACAGCCTATTTATCGAGGAAGGCTATAGGCTATATAACATCACGCTACGGTCATTAGGAGCGGAGTAGCAACGAAAAATGTTACAAAAACGAGGAAAATTTTGACCCATTCTCTTAGGTGACGCAAGCGAAGTTGCGCGGGTCAGCTAGTATTCAATAATACTACAGTGTTGTTGTACTTGCGATTGCTGATCACAAGATTTTTGATGCAAATTCCGAATTGGGTAAGAACAACTAAAATAAATGGATGTATCCAATTTCCCTTGGCATCAATTCGGAAGGGATTATGTAAACGGCTTTACACAATACATTTACCCCCTTAAGACTAACATTAAAAACAGCGCAAAGTGGATGTATTCTGCCTGTACTTTAAGATCTAATATGCGAGGTGCAATTTTAAAGCATTTTCTTCTTTTTTAGGACTTCTGCCGCTCTAAGAATTGCTCTTGTGCAGCGGGGAGATAAATAAATAAAAATAAAACTTCAAAATATGTATTTCAATACTCAACACTACATGTTTCTAAAACTATTAAATCATAAACAGCGCCATATAGACATACCGAACAGTTTGAAAATGTGCAATATATTATGAGCTCCCGCGCGATTGAATTATAGACGCGTAATGTACTGGAGGCCTGTACTCATTTATCAACTGATCGAGGTTTATGAAGTTTATTATCTAGTTCGTTTTTGCGGGAGGATACTTGTAGATAGATTAACTTGATAGATACGATGGATGAATATTTTTGTGCTGTTGTAGATAAAACCTACTACCTAAAGGCATCTGCCGAATTTTAATAATATTTATGTACTCTTAGACTGTTTTTTTGTTGATTTATGCTCGTTTTTCGAGGCACATTTAGCGGTAGTTTATCTATTCAAATTGTTTTTATTTTTATATGAGTTTAAACGCTATTGAATAGATAAACTTTCGCCAAATGTACCCCAGAAACGGGGGGTTAATCATATAATTTCCGCATTAGGTAAAAGCTCAGCGTGTAGCGGGGACTTTTACACAAAGACCAGGCACAAAATACAGATAACATAAATTAAAAAGTTACATGGTACGTTAGAATTTTAAGTCTATCACACTAGCGGCACTGTGAACGATAGCGGAACTACAATGACATTATGACAGATTAATTTTTATCAAAATGTACCGCCAAATCTATTAAGTAGCTTTAACGTAAACAAAAAACACATTATAATTTTTATTATTAGACCCTATATTCAAGGCAGATTGCCAAATTAAAATATAAATCACTTTTTTCTTAATGTTGTTCCTAAACGCATGATTAGTTGGTACTTCAAACGTTATGTGAATAATGATGATTAGTGTATCGTAAAGCTGTTATTCATTTGTCAAGAATTTAATGTCCGCAATAAAATAAGCTGAAAGTTCTTTGGATTGAAGTGTGTTGGAAGATACAGACTATAGGGTATTTATTTAACGGGCTACTTTTGTAAACACTTAAAAGACACAAAAAAATATTGCAAATCATACAAGCATTAATTACTTGTATCGGATTAAGTAAAGGTTAAAAAGCGGACGTAATTAAATGTTGCATGTACTTAAATATTATTACGATTTTCATGCTTCAGTATTAGATGAAAAAGCCGAATTTTAATATTACTTCTGTCATGTTTGTCATAACTAAATAAACAGAAATTCTATACCCATACAGATATTTGAGAATAATGGCTTGTAGCGAAATTAGATTTTTCCTCAAATATTCCTTATTACGGAGACGCGGCTCTGTTTTCGTTTTCTTTATACATAATGAACATTTGGGACAAAATTCTTTCATTTCTAATAAAAATGTTGTTTTGACGTTAATATAAAGAAACCTTTTTATTTTATTAGACGCCAACCTTGATGTGGTTATTGTTATTTCAAAAAAAAAATGAAGTCTTATTACCCGATGACCCATGACGTCATCGTCAATCTGAGCTTGCCCTGGCAAAGGCCATACTTTTTTCTTAGCCAGTAGACAGGTCAGAAGTATTCGTAATTTATTGCTTCAATTATCTTCTAATTAATATAATACCTAGGATGTTTTCGAAGCATGGGAAGTTTGTATGAATCACGCAAAGTGGTGTTCTTCGGTCTCTGTCTACGGGAAAAGGCGTGATTTTATGTATGTACATATTTATTTCAAAACAAAGCCCTCGTGGCTAGTTGCACTCCCCGGTCCGATCAGCGGGTTAAGTAACCTTGGCGCGGACATTCCATTGATGGGAGGCCGCATAGTGGTATTGGAACAGAGCGTCTCCGTGATTCGGAGGGCACGTAAAAAGTCGGTCCCGGTTGTTATCAATAAGATAACAGTCGTTAAGCCATGTCAAAGGCCTTCGGGCGGCTTGAACAACTTTGACACTAGGTTGACCACTGACCATACAACAAATAAATGAATGAAGTCCCATCATGAACTATAGGTATCTCTTTCTTTGTCTTTGCGTAGTTACAGAATGATAGTGGTATTTATTCATGTAATACTGGTAATTTGTTGCCGTGTTTTACCGTGATTAGTGCTTGCAGCGGTCGCTTCGACTAGATTTATTAGATCTTAACACGATAAGTCCAAGCACTATGTTAATGAAGAAAAAACACACTTTTCTTAGTCACAGTGTCCGAGAATAACATCTTATAGAATCATATTTGACAGCTTAATAGAGTCTTGTAAGCAAGGTTAGTAGATGACGAAGACATACAAAATTCAGCATCTAGAACGTTATTCAACCGTAGACTTTGCTACGGTTGCCTGTTGGCTACGGCAACATTTTTTTCAACATACGACAACATACTTATGAAAAAGAAGACAATCTCAATTATACTTCATAATTCGTACATACCAATGCTCTCTTGTCAAACTATATAACGTCGCTTTGCTTCAGATATTGTGTCAGAAAAGTATAAGTGGATAACTGTAAATTTTCATCCAAATTATTTTTATCCCACCATTCTCAACTTTTTTCATTTAATTTGTGAATTACCCAACTTCAATAAATTATAATAACAATGTATTATACGAAAGTTGATAAAACCTTTTTGAAATATAAAACGTGCTTCGCTGATGGGAATTGTTACTGACGTAATGATAATGAGAGTAATAAACTGCTTCGTGCAATAAATACCTAATGGAAAAGCTGGATGTTCGCGGCCAAATACATTAGCTCGATGTGACTTTGAATGGCAGTGCGAAAATTAAAATAAAACATTCGTCTCGTATGAGTCGATTCAATTTTTATTTAGATGAAGATTTTTATTTAGCCTCGTGGCGATTCTGGTCTTTTTGTCTAATTTCAAAAACACAGAATTGAATAAAATATATGGAAAATATTTTAAAGAAAAATTTTTTCAACTGCCAAGCAATCATCTTAAAACAAAAGTCCAACTCTCGTACGGATCAATTGGAAATAACGTCGTTCCATTTTAAAATTCGAAAAATGACATTTGTTTACTTTTTTGCATAACTTTAGCAGCCAGTTTGCATTTTTACTTAATTATAATTTCGTCTTGATCGTGTATAAAAAGGAATTTAAAATATTTAACACGTTGTTTGACATTTAGCGTTTTCGATCGTTTATTTTCACAATTTGAATGGCAATAAGCTAAACAAAACTTAAATCCGTGTGTTTAATTTCAGAATTAAATAACCATATGTTTTGCATTTCAGTGGCGTTTGGTAAACCGCAATGTTTCGTGCTGAATGCAATAAATAAATAATTCAGTATTAAATTACACATCTTGCTTGTATGTCAAACGCTGTAATACGTTTATTTATCGTGTGGATGCTAAATATTATAATAATAGAGCAGTGATAGCCGAGTGGCATAAGTTGACACCTCCCACGCCAGTGGTCGCAGGTTCGAATCCGAGGCAACACACCAATGACTTTTCGAAGTTATGTGTGTATTAGAAATAATTATCACATGCTCCAACGGTGAAGGGAAACATCGTGAGAAAACCTTGCATGCCTAAAATTTGTTTAATACATTTATTGAAGGCATGCAAAGTCCCCAACCCGCACTTGGCCAGCGTGGTGGACTCAAGGCCTAACCCCTCCCTCATTACGGGAGGAGACCCTTGCCCAGCAGTGGGACAGTAATGGGTTAAATTTATTAATTTTATGCATTCAGAAAACCTGAATTATAATTTCGACGAATCAAGGATATATGCAAGAAAATACTAGGTACTTGTCTTACCGAACAATTCAATTTTCATTTGACATAAAAATTATAAAAGATAAAGTTGTGAGGAATATAAAATAAGACATGGTATAAAATAAAATGAACCAAAGAATGCACTAAGATGAAAATGGAAGCAAAATGGTAAGCGTTCCTATTTTTCCGCTTTAGTGGAGAAAGATACAAATTGTTTTCGAGTTCCGCCTCCATTTCTCCGCGAGAGGTTGGTGTAACACGACATTTGCAAAATGAAAACTCCACGCGTGCCCTTTGCAATATAGATGCGTTTATTCAGTGTTCTATTCAGCAGAGTCGAGCCGACCGTGTGACCTGGATTCCCTCAGTTTTCAGCTCATTAAAATTCCTCACATTGTACACTAATAACGTGGCTGAGTGCACTTGACCGCGCAATTGTGCAAGCCGACCGGCAAGACCGGCTATTCTTTGTCTATCGAACGTAAGCAATGAATGGGCTACCAGGTATTCAGGATTGAATAAAAAGCTTGACTGCTCACTCGTCGGAAATAGCGATGCTCTTATCAATGGCCCCATTAATTATGTTGGGTCCGTGTGTCCGACAGTGCGAGGTTGAAGTATGACTGGCCGGGAACATTTCTCATTCCAGACATTTTTGCGAGCTGATTGATGCTTGTAATTACAGCGTTAAAAATGAGCACATTTATTATCTTCGAAAAATTTTTTTTTTGCTCACCCTATTCGTCAATAACTGAGGTTTAAATACCGCCACAACGATCTCTTCATTTGTATTTCTTTCGTCTATTTCTGAACACTTATTTACATTTTGTGAAACATCAACATCGAACTCGTATGTTCTGTTTACAAACACTGTCAATCTATACTTTTACTTTTTACAGAAATTCTGGAACTTTTCCACAAAGCTGACATTCTATTTTCGTTTTAAATGCCAAGCTCTGCGCTGAACATTAATTTGTTAATGCTTCATTTGTGGCTTCCGATATGTGTCACTGTGAAGGTCCAATTTCAATCAGATAAGCTGTCTAATAAATTTGATAGCTTGTTAGTGTCAAGAGTTTCCAAACAAATTTCAAGCTCATTTACGAAAATCGTGATGTAACCACTGCAGTAAACAATGACGAAATTAAAGTGCGCCATATTTTACGACTTGCTGCACCACAGACTATAAAATGCAGTGAAAGCCGACACGACAAGGACACTGCAGCCGGAACGAAGGTTACTGTGAAACATTTTGCCTCCATCCTCACAAAGCCATGGTCATGGCAAATATTTCCACCATGGCAATTTAAAAGTGGAAGCAAGAATTTAATTTATGTATGTTTTATAGTGTAGTTTATAATAATGCAGTAGAGGCCGTCGCGACAAGGACATAGTTTATTTATTCGGTATGTTACAATAATAATAACTTATTGTCTCCTTTATGACTATAAAGTCATCATTGGCCTGTAGGTATGCATCTATTGCAGATGATTAAGAAAAGAATCAGGAAGAATTACAACACTTTGAAGATCGAACTTTAGACTTCGGAAAACAGCGACGATCGTGATGCTTGGAGACATGCCCTAGTCTGTCATCTAGCACACAAACAAGTTCTATGACAATATATAAAACCGCTTGCGAAATCTTTAAATAAGCCATCTTGTTAAAAATTAGCATCACTACTTTAGTTTTTGTCAACAAAGATTTTTTAAACTGTGTCTGTTTTGTTTTCCAAACTGGTTTTAAAATCAAACAGCTTCATCATGCAGGGTATTGTCATCGTAACCTTACGTAACCTATTCCATCACATGCAAATATGTCATGCACTTGAATAAAATACTGATGTCATTGGTCTTTACATTTGAATAGATCGAAACTGCACACATTATGACAACATGTAGGTTTTCTTTTCACAGTACCAAGAATGTATGAATACAATTGCATTTGAAATGGAAAATGCAAAAGAATCAGTGTAATGCTAACTATTTGTACTGAATATGTAACAGCTGTTTGAATTTTAAAATGTATGACATTGAATAGCTGATTGGAGATTTGTCTCAGTTTGTATGTTGCCATATTCCATTGGTTACTGAGGAGAATATTTCTGTTATTGCCTTGGAACGGGACAACGGAGTTTTGGAAGAAGGCAAAGTTAGGGAAGTTTTAGATAAGAGTGTCATATGAAAAACAAAGATGACTGGCGATATTGGGAGTATGAAAGTTTTTACTCTGCCGTGTGACAGCAACTGGGGAACATTTTATTGTTCTTGGCTTCTCATAAGCATTTTAGTGATTGAATATGTTTTGTTTTAATTCATTCTAATAAATTACACTATGGGCTTATGTTCTTAATGAAACACTCGTGCCAAGCTGTAAAATGTAAGCGTACATTCCTTATCACTTTAGTGGGAACAGGCGTAAAAAGAATTTAGGTGACAAAAAAATTCAACGAGATCTTGATGTCATCGTAAACCGTTGACGAGGCTTGAGGTTACCTCAGCCATGAATCTTAAAATTAGATTGGATAAGAATGCTCGTTACTTTTCCACATAAAATCTAAGATTTCATCTTTAGAGGGCAATTTTTGAAATTAATAAGGTAGAGATTGTGCGTTGCCGTTCAGTCTGTGTTGATTTTCGTGACTTTTCAAATTTTCCAGTAATAATAAAGCCTATACTAATGAAGTTTGATGTAGCTTTCGTTTCATAAAATATTTTTTTACATTGAAGAAAGAAATTACAAATTTATCTCCATTCCCGTCCAATAATGTCAGTAAGAAATCCAGGATTATGCTGTAAGAAGAATATTTAGCATGAAAGTGATTAATAAGCTTTGCGATCTAAGCAGTGATGAATCGACTGAGTGAAATATGACACGTACAAAAGAAACGAATCCCGAGGCATCTAATGATGAATTGCAGAAAATACATTTTGAGCTCCCCAACAAGATGGTTTAAGTAACTCTTGTCTAAAATAACATATTTTTTTCTACATTTTCTTTGAAAATTCCTCTCGAAATATATGATTCGACAAATTTTCGATTCACGTTTTGTAAAGAAAAGCTTCTGATTGACAGAAGACAAATGGAGTTGAATTCGCAGTGAAATGACCAATTTTGAATAAATGAGTTTTTCAAATAAAACATTTCTACATAAATCAAAAGGTTTGTGAGAATTTCTCAATGTTATCTTTTCTAAACGAGTTAAATAAATTGGAGATTATGAAGAATTCTTTGGAATTATTCGTTATCTTTACGAAATATAATGAACGAGGACAGGCTTGAGTTTATCTTAAGCATTTCTTATTCACGATAAGCCTAACAAATAGTAAAGAACGGTCCCGTAGAATAGACTCATACCTTACACAAGGTAAGAGATACCTAGATGTATAAATTCGATCTAGCCCAATTACTTAAGAACTATTTGATATCGAGTCTAGACCCTCCCTTTCGTAGAATGAAGCTTTATTGTTTAAACCTTTCTAGGTATAGATAAAGTGTCTGTGCCTAACACGTGTTTGAACCCAAAACTTTTGATTTAATCAGAAAAGCTAATACGATTTGCGTGGAAAAGAAACACGTTTGCTTTTTTATTGTGATAACGTAAGCGCTTAAAGTTCTAAGTTTGTTTAGTGGATTTGCATTTTAATGGTTATTTTGGCTTGAATGAAGTAGCTTTTTCATGCCGCTCACATTTGCGTAGTTGCAGGGGTAATATTAAATTGTAACAATTATTATTCATCGTGTGTTATTTGTATCTACGATTTGATTGGACCTTTTGGGAGCTGATTAAATCAGAAATATGTATAAAAATGTGTTGAAATAAACTCTCAGGAAGAAAACCAATGTTTATTTGCAGAATTATAAGGCACAAAGCATAGAATATAATTGTAGATTTTTTCACAATGCTTAAAGAGGCTTGAAACTGCTATATTTATTAGCGTGTTAAACAAATTGGTGCGATATTTTAACACTCTACTTTAAAGCTAAAACAAAGAAGAAAAGCAGTAACTCTAAGCCATTTTCTTTGCCTCTAACAATAAGAATCTGTACATGTAGAGTGACTGAACTAGGGCAAGTGGGCAGTACATTGTGGCGGCCGCTCCCGTGTCGTGAGAGAAACACATTACCTCGGGGTCCTCTTGCCAAGTTCAAACCCTTATTACCACTTTCAATAATGCTCCGTTTCTTTTAAGGTCTTTTAAATGTCTTAGATTAAAAAACTTTATTATAGACATACATTTTGTTTATTAGTGTTTTTAAGTTTTCATTTCAGTATTTATTGTTGAAAGTTTTGAAGGTTTTTAAATTCTTGGAAGTTGTGAATGTTTTCGTTTCTATAAGGAATATGAAAATGAAATGAAATGTTAGATTTGGCTGGTAACCAAAGTGGTCGATCGATAACATTGAAATACGGACTGCCATATCTGGGTAACAATTTAGTTAGGCCACTGCAGTCAAGAGCCAAAAGCTGAAAGATAATATTTTGGCTTTTTCTTGGATATTAACTTCAGTGACAAGGACAATGTCTGAAACTACAATAGAAACAAAAAACGGGAATCTACGTAACCATAGTGACGTAGCGACTGCCGTCGCGACACACGCGTCCTTTATTTCGGTTGATATAATGAGTTCCCAAGAGATTGAAATTAATTAAAATACATTCCATTTTTGCCAAACAGCTTTAAGCAAACGTGTACAACCGATCTATAGAGCTTTATACCTACGATAATTCATCATGTTGATCCACTCAAGTGAAAGGAGACGTACCTTTCTCCGATCGGGACGAAGCGGGCCGAAGTGCGGCGAAGCGGGGCGAAGTGCTGCGAAGCGTTGCGGGGCCAAGTTCAAGGTCACCATGTCAGGACGTCTAGTGCTTGTGACAATGTTATATATCAACCATTATTTATTGCTCATTTTTATGTTTGTGGGAACGAAATGAACGACTGAAACGGATACGCCAGTTTTACGATGGTTTAGACAGTTACTTATTTATAGTTGAGAAAAAAGCGTATAATAAAAGCTTACCAATAATGTTTATATGATTTTCTATGGCGTGTGATTAGTATCGCATGAAATACTAATTTGTAATGCCCTAGCTTGTTCTTTTTTTATTTCTGTGTACTAACAATTGTTACATGAGTATTTTATTTCCTTGTATGTTACAATTTGTTAGCGAACTATAAAGCTGCCGGTCTTAATATAACAAACACCAATAAGAGTTAAAAGTACTAGTATTTTAGGTTAACGTATATTTTTGGCTAAGATCAAATTAAATTGTTTAACGGTTTTTTGGAGGCGGTGATAACAGTACAATTGAATGATTTATTAAACAGCTAAGACAAAAAATGTAAGGATATAAAAAGCAGATGAGAATTTTACGATGTTGTAAACTTGCATTCTTTGTGTGTGCATTCTTAAATATTCTTCTGTAGGAAATAAAAAATACTTACAGATAGTGGTACTTTACAGGATTTAATCTGTTTAACAAATTTGACATCAGAGAGTCATGCAATAATAAATAATCAATATTTTTGGACAACTCAGACACGATCATCTGATTCCAAACTAAGCAGAGGTTGTGCTATGGCAACCAGACAACTGATAAAAATACTTATATACTTCTAAATACATATTTATACAGATCAATTTAAATTACTTACTTGTCTGATACATTTGTCTCTGACAGAATTATAGCCAGAAACATAAAAAAAATAAAAAATATGTTCTTTGTTTTAAGACTTTTACTTCCAGTAGTAAAATTAAGGGGATTTCATGGTGTGGTATCTGGGGGCACGGAAGTGCCCCCGCAAGTCGAGCAAAAAAAAAAGCGGCACGGCCGTAACATCCTTTTCTCGAAGCAATTCGGGCTATTTTTGACACCCCTATAATTTCGTTGTGGATAAAACAAGAAGCCTGGATTTTCAGCAACTAATCAGTCATTGTATAAACACGGTATATTTAAAATTTCAGTCAATTTGAACCAGTAGTTTAAGAATGACAACTTGTTAAAATTTTGAATTTTGTCACTCACTGATTCACTGACTCACTGACTCACCGATCATCAAAAGTCTAAGGTACTTTTAGCAGACTTAGGAGCTTAAAATTTTTAATACAAATAGAGTTTAGTGTCTTAATCATGGGAAAAATTAAATATTTTCTAATTTCGGTCCAGTTTTTTAATTACACTAACTGCAACAATAACTTTGTAATCCCATATAAATGTATAAGATTACAAAGTAACATTTGCAGTTAATGAATCATTATTACTGTAGAAAATAATAAATAATAGGTGTAGATAGGTATCTACTATATGAGTCACGACAGGATGGGATATAGGGTGGGTAAGGGTGTTTAGCCCATGAAACAAAAAAACATTCCCATAGGAAAATATGTTGAATTATAAGAAAAAAACGTCTTTCCATACAAATTGGACTTATGTTCGCTCTACAAAAAGAAGTGAGATGCCATCAAAAACATTCTGTAAAAACCTCAAGTCTCGCCGTAAAAAGTTGTGAGATCTATATAATACCAAGTCGATTAATCTATTTAGTCTCTACTTATAGGACCTTCTGTCTTAAGTTATTACGTATGTTTTTATCATGCCAATTTAAAAAAAAATACCTTTAAAACAAATAGATCGACTTGGTCATCGCAAGAAAACACAAATTCGCCATTAACATTTCCGGAGCATTAACTTCTCGTCGTGCTGTGTAGTGTGATACATACTAATAATCAAATCATGCGATGGCCAGGTCGGTCTATTTGTTTTAGAGGTTTTTTTTTTTAAATTGGCATGATAAAAACATACGTAATAACTTAAGACAGAAGGTCCTATAAGTAGAGACTAAATAGATTAATCGACTTGGTATTATATAGATCTCACAACTTTTTACGGCGAGACTTGAGGTTTTTACAGAATGTTTTTGATGGCATTAGTTTTAACGTTCCGTAAGAAATACTGTTTATGGGTGGTTTGGGTAATTGCTTGCAACACCACGACGTTCCAAATGTCTCGCCTAATTAGTGGGAACTAAAGATGCATACGTTTGTAACACATAAAATAGTTAACGACTTTTCTAAAACAAATGGAACTTATTTTTTGTTGGGTTTGTTGCAACAGTTTGTTTGCTTTTTAATTAGTTCTGGGTTTGTTTTTTTTATATTTGACAAGATTTGAATTTGATATTGTTTTTTTTAATACGTAGATTTTATTGGATATACAGTCCGCTCTTAGTTAGTGTGGTGGACACTAGATCTTTTTTCTTTCTCTCATTCTGAAAAGACACCCGTGCTTAGGTGCCCACTAGTCGTATAAAAATAGATATTTTTTTACCTTTTGCCTATATCGGTTGGTAATTTATACCTCAGTACCTATCTATAATTATAAAAGTACATAATATAATTTCACCTTATTTTAATATGCTTGCAGTTTTATCCTTATAATGTAAAACAGTGTAAATTTAATTGGTTCCAGGTAATTATAATATTCACTGAATTTAACATTTTCCGTTCCAAGGAATATTAATTATGGTTATGTTTTATTTCTTTACTTTGTTAAAAAGAGCGTTTTATTAGAGCTTAAATATTTTCTCCAAACGTTGTCGTAGCCTCGAGCGAAGAGTAGCAAGCAATAAAAAGAGAGACTTTTATTCGAAGACATAAAAACTGCGTTCGTTAGGAAAAAATGGATGTTTCTTAAACTTGTTGCTAGAAGATTACTTTTTTAACTTTTAAGGAAAGTAAGAAGGGAAGAGGTTTGAATTCATCGTAAAACGGGACTTCAATGTAATATAAAGTTACGATAATTTAAATAAAAAAACAGACATTGCAAATTTTAACTCATAAAGTTAAAACATATCTTCGAATCTTCAAGAAATAGTAAACTAAATAATTGTTTCGGAGAGCCCGTTAATACATGTTGTTTCTGGTTATCAATGGCAGCATCAGCAAAACTACATAAAAAACCATCAATCAAAAATCAAAAAAAGTTTGTTTCCCCGTAAAATAAAAAAAAAACCAATAGATTGCCAGCATCTCTTCTCTATGAACGTAATCATTTCATTTCAAGAAATTAAAGCTGAATTAACTAAACCGCTAGCGACGGCTTGACACACAACTCAATAGAAACACGACAAGCATTGTAATCTAGTAGAATAATTTCATAGCGAACCAGTCACGCCCATTGCCTTTGAGGATTAGTGGGCGTCCAACAACAAAGGTCTAGTTGACAGTCTCTTGTTTCCGGCATTGTAATAGCAATAATGTATTTATTATAATTATGTTGAGAGGTGAGAAATTGTAGACATAATTACTAAGTTTGCAACTAGTTTGATAACAAACATCTTTGAATAGTCTTCTGGTACAGTAATAGTAAGACGACTTCAGTTGCTTGGACTTTTCACGTAAGTTAATGAGATATTGAGCATCTTCCTGAATTTACTACGGTAAAGGGATGAATTCAATAAAACTGACTTTGAAATGTCCGACTATGTGTTTCGAAAGGAGTAATAAATGACGTCTAAAATTGACTTTCTTTAGATAAATTTATATGTGATATCCACATTATGTCCATAAAGAGCAATAAATAAAGTAAAATTGCGATGTTAAACTTTATAATGCAGGTTTTATCTTTAAATCCTGCATTTATCTTAGCCGAGTAATGCCAAGGAATTATAATTAAACTAATTATCCAAATGCCATCAGCTTTAAATGCAAATATTCGAGACACTGAATGTCGCTTGCCGTCTTTAGATCTTGGATGTTCTGCCGTCCATATGTGCATTGCAAACTATACATTATGAATGATTTATTCTGGACTGTGTTGAGAGCAAGCCGGTTGAGATAGTTTGAATACTTCGTCTGCGTTGCGGCAAGTATAGAAGCATTTACGAAGAAAATGAGTGTGTTCTTTTTCCCTACAGTTTTCTAAGGACAACTTTTAACCAAACTTTGAAATTTTGAAACCCAGGAAACTGAGTTTCTCAATGGTAGATGTGACTAAAATTTAAGCACGAGAGAACTTAGATTTAACCCATCAGTAATTATCAATTGACATTGCTGTGTTATATATACGATTGTCTTAATTCTGCGGATTTTCTATGTACCATATAGCTGGAACCTAGCTAGCTGAATATTATAGGTATGTAGCATTTCTTTTCGGCTTCGTCATAGGTTCTTTTTTGCGGAGATTCTTTCATGCATTTCTTGATTCATTCTCTCCCGGATTTCAATCGTTTAGTCAACGCCCATCGAAGTATTGTCCGTCGCAACAGTGCGTTCCCGAAACGGAACAATGCTGCATGTTAACATTATTGTAAATGAAGAACAAAGGCTTATTATACGATCAATTATGGCAACATTGTCTGTACCAACGCTTAAAGATGTGTTTACACTAACACTACTAGAAGAAACGATTGAGGAGATATGCAAATTAAAACTTAAATTGAATGTGAACTGTCTTGCCCGTTCTAAGCTGAGACTCGTATATAGACCTAACTTTATCTTTTATTGATAAAAATATTCAGCCGAGTGGACAAAAATCTGTAGGCAATTCTTTTGATGTGTTGTTAACTTACAGTACTACAACTTTTGACACAAAATTAAAGGAACAATCGTTATTTGCGTGTAATAGTTGATTTAGATGTAATAAATTCACAAAGATTTAACTAATATCATCATAAGTATAAAAATATTTATTCAAACGTGTACTTACTAAACGCTTTAGTATTCATGTTCAGTTGGTTTGTGTGGCTTGTGCCTCACAGTTCAGATATTGTGCCACATTCTTAAGAATGCCTTGTGTGCTGCCGCCTCCGCCCGGAGCTTCACAATTCAATGGATTCAATAATATTGTCGGTGGCAGGTTTTCTTTGAAGATATATTTCTGTGTAGAATGGGAGGTGTTGCTTAAAGCGAAACTGTAAAATATCTGTTATTCATGTTATGATAGAAAATGTGAATAAAATTGTGCACATGGTCGTGCAACACTGTGGTAAGTAAAAATATCTTTGTTGCCTATCTATAGGCTTACTTTCATTGTTAGAAACACAATTTCAAGACATTTGACATCCGAACGAAGTGAAAGAAACATACAAGTTTCATCGAAAGTCAGTTTTAAGTTTAAGTGAAAACCTGCTGATTATTAACTTATGAACCTAGAGTGGTTATTTAAAGTCAACTGGTATAAACTCTGAGCATCAGATTTTGCTTTTAAACAAGTAATAAAAAAGCTTATCTTTATAGCACCATTACATTATAAATTACTATATAAACTTACCATTAAATCCAATTTATGTTTGCCAGTAATAGCATACCACTAAACTGAATCCAACATCAGTATTCTATAGGAGTAGCCTTAACGAATTCCACCGGAGCTGGGAATTACGTCACCACTCCAGAATTCACACTAGTCTGTAAAACCATTCTAGTGTTCGGATGCCTGGAATTCTAGCTAAATTCAAGTCCTATTTTAGACTAGAACTTGGTTTATTTCGGGATTCTTCGATCGCTTTGAAACGAAGGATCAATTTATTACTATTCCGATGTTACGCGGTTTAATCGCAGACGTTTGGCTTTTAGATAGAAGATTTGTATCGGGTATATTGGTTTGTTGTATTGTAAATACTTATGTATTACTGCTGAGAACGAATTTCTATTAATTAATGGAAGAAACAGTAATTTGTTATGCCCAAAGAGAAGTTTTGTTGCCTGGTACCCCTTCAAGAATTGTTTAACTTTAAAAGACAACTCCAGCATTAAGAATTGCTCTTGTGTCGCGGGGACTTATACAAACATACAAACAACGGACACAAAGCACGACTAGACCCGAAACAATTATTTGTGGAACTATAATTCATACAGCATTCCTCATGGTGCTATGTCTTACATTCAAAGCCACTGACGTATCGTTCTTTGAGTACACTATAGTTAATAAATTAGATTTACTTACTAATGGAAATAAATATGGCTCTCTATAACCTATTACTACTTTCTGCTTTTAATACTCTTTTATATTGTTCGGTTTTATGTGCACTCTATACAAAAATACAGTAATCTCGTATTAGTTTTATGCGTGTGTAATATTAAGTTTATGTTGTTTTCAAATGGATAACCTTCAGTATTATATGATTGGAGTTATAGATAGTGTACCATGGTACTATTTTATTATCGGTTTAATAAAACAGGTTGGTATGGATATGTTCTTTTAGCATTCTTAGACATTCTGCTGCAGAGAAAATACGTTACTGTCTTTTTTTTACGACGCATTTGATATTCGTTTTTAAATTTGACAAAACATGCATAACAATCTTTACGACTTGAAAAGCTCTTTTTTTGCGAAGTCGGTTAAAATACAGCATAATAGAAACGAGTAATCGGAAGTTAAATCAAAGTCACAAAGTAATCAAAACATACAGATATTATTTTTACTTATAAACCGCGTCCATTCCACTTGAGAATCCAATAAAAATCTACGAACGATCACAAAACGAAGCACGAAACAATCTGCAAAAAGAAACAGCGGAATCAAATAGCGCCAACACGTTTTGCATCGATGAAAAACAACAATATTGACATACGAATTTCAATACAATCACGGCGATTGTCGATTTAATCGGTTCGAGCAAACATCGATATCGGCCGATGAGTGCGATTATAGAATCGATTACAGATTGGTGCGATGCGAGTTATATTTGCATAATGTTGACGTTGAGTGTGATGGAGTGGCTTGTTGTGACGTGTTTATAGTCATACAGTTTTGTATGGAAATTAGATATAGAGAGGGCTTAACGCGTGTTTTTTGGGAAACCAATTTTGTGAAAAAGTAACGTACGTTACAGGGATCGTACTCTCAAAAAATGGGCAATGGACTATCTAAGCCGATCTTAATCGAACTTAGTAGTTTCATTCATCTTGTGTCGCGTCTCTTGAGACCAGCCGCAGCTGTTTCATGTGTCATTGGCTTAATAAATAACTGACTTAAAAGAAGCTGGTATTAGATAGGTATAGGAAAATAGTAAAATGCAAATTAGAATACTTCTTCAAGCGCTAGTATTTCAAACTTGATAGTTCTCCAGAGTAGAGTCGCATGCAGTAACTATTACAAATGTGCTCGTCTAAGTGTATAATGGCACCCTGAGGGTAGTTTGACAACACTCGCGAGAAGCGTCGTTAAACAATTACCAACGTTATAATTACCAACTGCTTAACTGAAGCTGCAGTTTATGGAAACTTTTAGCTGTTTACGGTTCGTGTATTAATTTATTTGAATGCAGTGCTAAGAAAATGGGAAAATAGGTAGAAATTCTGAACAATTTTAGAAAATATACCTAGTTTTTTGCTTCCCACATCTTAGGTTATTTTCAAAGACTATATCTGATATTACTAAAGCTACGTTTTAAAAAAACACTGTCTAAAGTTTAGGTCTTTAAATTCTCTATCACCAAAAAGATTATGAGAAAAATATAGGAACTGCTCTTTTCAATTTAGCGATAGAAAGACACTGTGTGTGTTCCGGCTTACGTCGTGCAGCCATTTTATTACCAAGCTTTGCGTCTATTCTGCAACTTTGAAGCTTGGATAAGCTTTGTAAAAACGGGATCAAATAGTACATATAAAAAGGCGTTTTCTCGTACACAGTATTAAAGATAAAATAAGAAGCGTAATCGTTGATATAAACATTTCGTAGATAGAAGTCAAATTAGTATTTTCTGGCTCTCTGGCTTAATTCAATTATGACAATTCACCGATGATTGTCCTCAGTGGCTCCTTGCATGATTAATTACAATTATTGTATCAACCACAAACAGTGGCCATGAGTTTCTTGCTAGCTCTCCTCATAAGGCTCTACCCCTGTTCCGAGCTAGATTCAGTAATTGCATCGAATATCAAAAGTGTCAACATTTAACAATTTGATTTTTATGACTTTAATCCTCGTTAACTTTGCCACCAGTCTGCTAGGCAACGGCCTTTTTCATGGCAACTTTAATCCTTGTGAGAATGTACACTCTTTCTCTCCTCAAACATGACGTTTTACTACCTAGGATACATTATTTACAAGTTACCAGTTCAGTTTTAGATGTAAAGCGTTACATAATGTAGCCCATTCGTTCAGGTTAGCGGGAGAAATACGAGGGACGATAAATTTAAACTTTTTTTATTGCTTGCCCTTTCGCGTTATGTGTTCACCGCAGATGTTCGGTACACGACCCCTTTTAGTGAATTGTATTGAATTTTACTTTTAGATTAATGGGTAAAAGTTGTTTAATCGTTTTTATGTTTAAAATAAGTATTAATCACAAAAAATGCTCAAAAAGATGATATAATAAAAGGCTTTTAATTTACCTTTGACCGAGAAATATTAGTGTCTTATACTACATAATAATATGTCATGAGAAGGTATTGTTTCACTATTTGAATTATAATTAGTATATACCACTGCGTTTGACAATAGTTTATCAGAGTAATAATCAAACAAATATCGCCTAAACATCTAAAATTGATGTGCTAAAACATCAATATCAGATGTTTTAAAATATCATTAAAATTATACACGTTAGTTACCCGTTTGTAGCAAAAAAGCTAATGCGGGGTAGTAACAGCGATCGCATTTTGGATAGATCAAAATGACTACAGTTGCCAATAACTTTTTTGTGAAAAGTATCTATATTGCAACCGTTCATTTAAATTGTTAATTACTTTAAACCATACGAACTACAATAATTCAGGATTCAGTAAAACCGAGCATTTAACAGTTTCATCAGCTATCATTTGTTTAACGAGTAATTCGCGGCTACGTGTCTGCGGCCAGTGTGGACGTTGCTTTATTATTTGTGGTTTCACTCGCTTTATAATGAGTTCCAGCTTTACGTAGCGTGAGCTGATGAGATAGTTTATTTATTTTTAATTACACTTTACATTTATTAGGTGTGTTGGATAGAAAAGTGAGACTGAGTTGGCTTAGGAAAATTAGCTTTTGATATTTAAGTCTACCTTCTCCGGACTGCGTTTGTGTTGTTATTGCATTGTTAAACAATTCGGCACACTAATTTAGATGTTATACTAAATATGATAGGCTATTGAAATTCGAATTTCATTTTATATTCCAAAGAATACGTGTTACAGATTTAGATTTTTCTTAAAAGAAACAAAATAACATAAATTGCCGTTATACACTAATGTCATAACACGTTTATTGTTATTGCAATTACATTACAAAAATATATGTGATAATATTTTACTTTCGAAGTTACAAAGGTTTTCGTTTTTATTTATTATTATAGTTCAGTAGTCCAGCTTTTATTACTTAGTCTTAATTAACACTTACCCAAGGCTGAAATGCACAACGGGATTTCAAATTCCATTTAAAAGTTATTTCAAAACAACTTTTCAAACATACTGTAGAAATTTCTTTCAGTCGCAGGCAGTCCTCAATCGGCTTACCTTTTTAAAAGCCGGTGAGAATTGAAACAACGTTAAAAAGACGAACTAAGTCGACGTAGAGCTTTGAAAGCCGCGTAAAATAAAAGCAAGCCTGCCAGAGTGCGACGGGGTTTAGAGAAACCTTAGCTTGTGACAGTACTTGACCTAGTATTGAGTATGTTTCTTTTGCCTTCTTTGATAAGCCTTCAAAGGAATGTAAAAGGTTTGAGAATATGAAGTTCAGGTTTCGTAATTGAAAACATTCAAAAGTAATCCTAGCAAATTTATCTTTGTAGCATTACCCTCTTATTCATAAACACTCTATAAACCTATTTTAGTTATGAAACTACTATAATATGTTTTCTCTTTTTTATTTCGATAAGGAGTGAAAGAAACAAAACACTTTAAAAGCCTTTCATAGCTTCATGTGTTTTTATGAATAAGAGGGTTAATTTTTAAAATGTATGTAATAATATTGCCAATTGAGCTGCTTTTGTTTAAAATGTATTAGCTCTCAGCTTTCAACGACCGATTGGTGTCTAGCGTCCTGCAAAATAAAATAGAGTATGTCACACAAGCTATTAGATTATAAGCTCTAGGTTTGGTCTCTATTGGAGAGATAAGCATGTTTTACATTCTCGTTACCAATAATTAAGTCATAGTTTTGAAAATTTTACCTTTTTAAGCAATTTTGAAGAACACTATTGAGCCTTTTACGTAAAGCAGTCTTTGCCTGCAGAACATAAATAAATTCAGACCATTAAATATTCTGAATTAGTCCTTTCTTACACCCTCTTATATCTTAGTCCCTAATAGATAGCCTATTAAGATAACCACACATCATTGCCTTACAATGCGAGCGAACGTCTTTATTAGCACCACGCACCAAGATATTTCTATAACAAGCCATCGTTTCCACTCCATTGAACCCTTTCAACCGATCAACTGTGTCTATATGAATACATTCTACGCAATGGTTTGAAATGACATGATATTTTCTTATCTTTTGACGTTTTATTTGATGCTGTTTTTTTCACCGTCAGTCAAATTTATTACGAGGAATTATTTTAACGGTTTTTGACGGAAAATGTATATATAGAATGGACATATGTCCAAGGTATACAAAGTCTTGACGACCTTAAGCTTTTGTATAAGTCAATATACGGGACATCAAAACTGTGTTTGTGTGTAAAAATATCATCAAAAAGTCAAGATTTTAGTTTTCTTTTCGATTGAAAATATCATGACATCTAGATAAATCGTATTTAGCTAGATGTCATGATGATATCTTGTAATTACCCAGACTAAGTCTGACCTCATTCTTATTCCTACACTACAAAGATCTTCCGTAATACCCTAATAAGAGTGAAGACTATAAATTCTAGAAAGAATAATTACTTCTGCATTATAGCATTTATCTTTAATTCTTCTTTAAGTGATATACTAAAGACAGTATTCCTAGCTTCAGCACTTTGTTTGTACTAAGTGCAACGTAAGAGGGTACAGAAGGCATCGTAAGCTAAAGTGTACTGTTTCAGTGCATTTTGAAGTAACAATAGCATATTCAGTGAGTTTTCGCTCGGTCGCTAGTAAGGGGATGAATTTCGTATGCTAAGTTGAGTTCTGTTTTAGACATGTGACGTAAACTTTAAAACCGTTTGAGTAGTTGAGTTGATCTTCAAAGTGTTTAATGTACTTTGTTACAAACTTGTTCAAAGTACAACACTTTGTAAAATAAAATACATTTTTTTGATTAATTAAAAACTTAAGCTTAGAAAGAAAGAAAATATTACCTTTTTTTCCTGTAAATTGAAGTTTAAAGGTAGTGAGAACAGTTTTCTTTTAGTTATAAGCATTGCCTTAGATTAACGTTGCGTGGGTTATTATGTGTTCTCAGAAAAGTTGAAAGCTTACAGGAAACTGTTTATAGTGGATGAAATCTTAAGAAAAACTTAGTAAGAGCTTGAAGAAAGTTCGGCTAACTGCTACTAAATAAATAATATAGTTTATTTAATTTTCATTTCACAGCTTTCGCTTTCAAATAATGGTAGCCATTATTTCTGGCTCATTGCGAGTTGAAATTGAAAATCGTTGCATTTGCGGTAATGAGCGGTCGGCGGCCGGTAATTGGTGATCGATTGAACTGCGCGGTTAAATGGATGATGTGGTGATATCGTGATGACTTACAACTAATGTAAATATCGAATGATTGGTGGTAAATCTTTATATATATAATTCTTCTGCAGTGTGTATGTCACTGAACTTCTCTTAAACGACTGGACCGATTTTGATGATTTTTAGGGGAGCTGAGAATGGTTTAGATTCACAATTTTGTCCGCTGG
Source organism: Anticarsia gemmatalis (assembly GCF_050436995.1). Taxonomy (NCBI): domain Eukaryota; kingdom Metazoa; phylum Arthropoda; class Insecta; order Lepidoptera; family Erebidae; genus Anticarsia; species Anticarsia gemmatalis. The sequence goes on along the minus strand of NC_134763.1, from coordinate 9,158,392 downwards.
ACAATGTTTTTTTGACGTGTAGACAAGACAACGTCTGTCGGGTCCGCTAGTTATATATATTAGTATTACTAGTACTCTTGTTTTGCTCGCACTTTACTATATTTTCTGGATAATATTTTGTCGCGGTAAAATAATAATAAAATAAAACTTTAGTTAACCCATTTTTTGGGCAATACACTCTTAAAAATCTAAACAAAAAATATCCATTAAAATGCAGCTTACGCCTGTCTATAGATATGTTTGTGCTGTGCCTTATTTTACCCTTACTTTATTAGCAGTGAAGGCGTTACAAATTACTTTAGAGTTTATAAATTTGTGGTTCAATACTCATGTATTCACCCATAGAGAAATTCAGCTACCTTTGTGTTAGTTAGGTCTTCTATTGGCTTCTACTGGAACAAAGCGAACCAAAATGGAATGTATCTGTAAAGAGAGGTATGGAGTGCATACAGGCTTCCCTTTGTGAATTCCATAGCGAGAGGTACTAACTGACTAGGCACACAGGGAACTATGTACCTGGTTTAGCACGAAACCTGACAAATTTTGGTGCAAAATTCGCCGCACACGACACATTGCGCTTGCGAAATTGATATGTACCAAATTTATGGTTACATTAATATTATAATTAGCTTGGAAGAAAGGTTAAGATCAAAGATGATATATATTGGTGTTATAATTGGTAAACATTAACCTACATCTGGGAGTCTGCGCATAACTGCAAACTGCAAACAGCAGTGGTGAACGGCAACTGCCGCTCCCGGTCACGACACCAGCGAAACGATCCTTGCACTCATTGTTGGAATCGGTTTCTCATACAGTTGTTGTCTGTTGCTGCCAAGTACAGTCTGCAGTCGTCGGAATTCAACCTTAACAGAACATTAAAGTACAGACTAGTTGAATATTGCGTCCTTTTTGATATCGTCTGAAAAGCCAATTATTGAGTACCAAAATCCAAAGTTATTCCAACAAGAGCCCCAATACAAATACAAAATTTCTTCGCTACTGACCTTGATACATATTCTAATGTATATTTTTTATTCGATATCGGTTAACCCCGTGCCAATTCGTATCAGAACCATTCGATATACTGTCACCGAGTGCAGCCACTGTTGGATATAAGCCAACCTTCTAATACGTTGTGAAATAGTTTTCACTACAATTTATTGAACACGTTTACTTAGATTTGTGATTCTACTGCCGTGATTTTTGAAGGACGATTTCGTGGCTGTTTGCGGTGTTAGGGTCCGTATAAATAAAGAGTTTTTCTTTTGCCAGATAACTTTACTTTTGTACTTTCAAGGCATAATTTGGAAATGATAATGCATTCTTCATACATTTGTCAATCATATTTTTCGTTTAAGATTATCTTGAAATGGAATAATCTTCTTTTGAATTGTTAAACAATTTCAGATCAAGTAAGCGGGATAGTTTTAAGGGCAAGTTCAGTTTTATACAAGAACAATTTTCGACGTAGTACTTAATTAATTCAATGTTGCAACTAAATTTACACAATTTGCTAGTAAACGCGAAACTGCTGGACAATCACACAAAGTGCTGTCTCGAGTTTGAAACTAACACAGTGTTAGCGTAGTGCAAACAGCAAACATGCAGTCCAGAACCCCCTTGTGGTCATTCTAGTAAACAGAGCCTCGGTAACTCTAATACGACGATACAATATATCCCCTAGGACTTAACTACCTAACGATTGTTTACAATGTACCGTCATGCTCAAAAGTTTAAATACACTGCAACACTTTCAAAGCTGAAGCTCTGCGATTGGTTGACTTTCTAAATATCCTGTAATCACTGATTATGGTTTTAACCCTTACTGTTTTTCTATTGGGTAAGAGTCTCCTCCCGAAATCGGGGAGTTCCGTGTATCCACGAAGTTTATTAAGTGCGAGTTGTAGAAGTGTGACTTACAGAAATAAAGCTTCATACAATTGTTTTCTTAAATAATAGTGAGTTTAATTTAATATTTTGACCTGTAACTGTGCATCAGTACAATAGTTTAACAGGTAACTAAAACAAGGGCTGAATTCCGTTGTTAACTTTAGACGTTATTCAGCGCCGTGTATGTAAAGTTTCAGTTTACCTGGAATTTCTAACAGCGTGATAATATTCTAGAGCAAAGTTCTAAAAGCTTGATAGTTATCAGGTTATCTCTATAATGTACAAGCATGTTGTTATGTAATACTTTAGTAGTAAGTAGCACGGGGTATGTTTAGATTAATAATATAATGTTTCTTTAGTGCAGTGATTAAGTTGTGGGTACTACTGCGCTTTGGTAAAATACTGTATTCAGCTGCATCCGATGAGACTGGAAGCTGGCTCCAACACAGTTTGGAAGAAAACTAAACTGCGCTTTGGTGTTTCCCGCACGACATTAATATTTCTGTGATCCGAATATAGTAAAGTTTAGTCAGTTCTTTGTTCTTAGTATGTTTGTAAAAGTCCAAACACAAAATTAGTTATTATTAGTGTGGCAGTTGTCTTCAAAACAATGTTGCTTTTGTTTGTTCTTCAAAACAGTTGAACTTAATATGTAGATAGGTACATACTAAGTTCACCTGTAATAAGTCAGACTCTTTGTAGAATCTGTACGGATTGGCCTTCCGACAGAAATAAAAATGTTGTTCTAGACTTGGGGTCAAGTGACAGACGTCCAACGAAGTCAAAGGCCTTACCTACAATTTTGACGTATAGAATTACTAGGTTATGCAGTCAGTAACCTAAGAACTAGGCTATCGATTCAGCGGCTATTAGGCTGGCCCCACACAGTACGACTAAAATAGACGTCTATTACTTTATGAACAAATTCCACTTAGTCACCGCGTTTAATGGAATTATTTCCGACACCATACGTAGTTGGATATCAATCAATATTTTGTTTGAATAAATCAAGTTGCGGTTAAGTGATTGTTTTTACTTTGTACGCAAATAACTTAATATCTTCTATTTTGGGGTGGATAGGTGTTGTAAAAATGGGTTTTTAAAATGCACTTATAATTAAATACAAGAATTCATATTTAATTAATTTCTTCATTCGCAATGTTTTTGTTCAGATTTTTTTGGCTGAACAGCTTTGACTTGCTCTGACGGACTTTTTCTGATTGTCGTTGCAATACTCACAGTAGCCCACTACTGGGCAAGCGCCACGTCTCGGAATAAGGCAGGAATTAAGCTTTAAGTTGACTACACCGTCCAATAGAGTGTTCGCTTAAGAAAAAGTTAATATAAATATGTAACTTATATCCCCAGTATTCCCACACACATATAGAGTACTTAAAGTCCCAACATGAAGTGGTTCATGAACCCATAACTCATTATAATTAGAAGATAACATGCCTGTCTTATCACTTGTGAGTTGAATCACTCAATTGTGCGTTATCAGTCAGTTGATGGGAACCAGTCGACAAAGAGCTTCTGTGTAAGGATGCAACTCAATATAAGAGTATAGTATAAGAGAGATTATTCGTTTGTGTTCTTGATAATGAATTGTGGTTTGTGACTGTGTGTGTGGTCGTTATATCATTGTGTAAAGTATTTTTACGAAGAACAAAGAAGGATCATGTATGATCTGTAATAGTTGTTTAAGATTTGATGCTTATTAAGCCGGTATTATAGTCTCGGTATATAGTAGTACTTTATGTGTGAACAAACAAATAATTGATGCTTTTTATAAACAAACAATGCTTGACGCCAGATCTTTGGTCATATTTAAGAGAAATAGATTCAAAGTAAAACGTGTGCTTTTTCAATATGTAAGTGAAATTCATTTCTAAGCTCAGTTTAGATTTTCCCTGTGTTACGAAAACGTTTTAGGATTCCTTATGAGTTATAAAACAAATGGTGCCACATTTCTTATGAGTATGCTTATTAATTTTGTTTTTTTCAAACTGAAACTTAGTTCTACTTTAATTTATTCTGGTATATTTTTTGCGCAGGCATCGTTAGAAAGCCTAAAAGCATTGGAGTTCTGGCAAGTCTGTAAAGTTTTCGCAACTTAGGCAGTTTAGAGGTCAATGACTTTTTGTTTTCTTTCTTAGAAGTCTTGTCGCAGTACATTTGTTAATAAGATATGGCTGATAAATAAGATTCTTTGACATCATGTCATATAATATATTCAGATACTTAGCTTTCTTATTACAAAAAAAGTATTTAATTCCTGAAAGTTTGTTTAGATATGTTATGATTATATTAAGCTTGTATATCGATAAATATAGTAATTGATTCGTTTTTAATTAACGTTTTTCCTTATTTCAGGTAAGAATATTACCACTAGACACTCATGTGCTGCTTCAATATTTCAACGTTATTCCGGTAAGATGAGAAATTAAGACAAAACATTTAAAACTTCTAACAATTCCTTAAAATGTCGTACATTTAAACTCTTAGGCGAAATAGTAGAGACCAATAAAACAGTCTATATCCTGTACTTCCCAAAACCGGGAAGGAAATACGAATTCCTATTCAAATGAGGTGCGTCGTAAATTTTAAAGGGTGACTGCACGTAGCTAGAACCTATTACAAAACACTTTTGGAATTAATTTCTGTTAGCTTTCTTTATATTAAACCTGCAGTTAGTTACAATTTTTTGTGTTATTTATTAAATACGACAATTAAGTCTCGTGTGACTATTATTAGGGCAATAAAACGAATCTTTAAGGTACATGAATCAGTAAAGTACTGATATTTACTTATTTTGAATTTAGTTATAATTGCATTGTATAATTGAAGTATATGTGAAGGTTTTTTAAGATTTTCATTTTTGTCATAATATATATTTTTTATATACTCAAAATGTAATGCATATAGTTAAATCTATACTTATTAAATTAGTTTCCCTTCTATCATGCACCTGTGTTCCTCGGAGTTATAACGTAAAGTGCAAACACATCTGCTATAATTAAATGTACACACTGTACACGTGCTTTCATTCACTAGTTCATTCACTGTTTATACATTCACTTGTGGAACGACCGATTGATGAAAATTACTGAACAGAACTTGATGAATTCTGACGACCTAAGACTATGCTAGGGTAACAAAAATGAACCATGGTGGGAGGTTTTTAGAATCATCTTTAACTAAGAAGATTATATTCTGACAGAAGTCTTGGGCTATTCCCACAGTTTAGGCATGCAAATGGTCTTATTCAGAGAACAGTAGTTATGAAATTCGCATCGCGCGTCGCGGTTCAAATCGTTCATGGTGCAAAGTTACTATAAAAAATAAGGAAATAGCTGCTCCAAAATTTATAAAACGCTAACTGTAACCAAAGATCGAACATACTAAAACTGATGGAGTTTCCTTGCCTAATCCAAATATTTAGTCCAGCCTTTAAGACTTTAAATCACATCAAACTCTATACATATGGGTGGCTTAGTTAAGAGACAGTTGAATTGCAAATTAGAGGGTTTCGGAGCTTAAATTCAAATGCTCTCAACCATTTGTGAAGTCTGGACTAAGCTCGTGAGTACGTAAGCCTTTGACAATGAGAACAAGAGACCAGCTCCTAAAAAACTTCACAATGTTGTAGTATTGCATCTTCAATAAAAAACCTTTGTGTGATTGGTATAAAATAATACCAAATTATAAAGGAATTAATATGACGCTGCGGTTTAATCGAACGTAGACTAAGCAGTGATTGATCGGCTTACAACCCCCTTTGATGAAACAAGTTTCAAAAACAGCAACTTTTCTTAAATCTGACAATGTTACATTAAACAGCAAAATAATAACCCGTTAAAAATTCCAACTAGAAAACAATTTGCATCGTTAAACAGTTAGTCCAACAAAAAGTCTCACAAAAAACTCGTGAGAACCAAACCCAAACGTATAACTTATGAACGTCTAATTCCGTAACAGTAGCGACCAGCGACGAAAGTTTGACATTAAAAATGTACTGCCAAAATAGTTCCTTAGACGATCGCTAGAGGCGCTGATCGGATTTTCATGCAGGATTTCTCGATAGCTAGCCGGTTATCGGTAGTCGACAGTGGTAGAGAATCGAGCTACTGAATATATAATGGTGGACTAACGAAACACTTCCTAGGAACTAAAATAGTCTTGCGTACAGTCAGATGAATATTTATTAACTTCCCGACTCGCCCCATGGTTGGCTTCCTCGAAGATGTTTAACGATGTTTGAAGGCTTTTTGTTGTTGTTTGGTAACGCCTACGGCCGTTCTACTTACGAGTATAACAATTCAATGCCCCTTATAGTCCAACGACTTTGTAGAGAACATTTGTGTGCACGGTACATTGAATTAAATGATCATAAATAATTCTGCGTATTTCTAAAATAAAGTAACTATCAGCTCCATGTAATTCCCGTCTTGCAGGCTTATGCAGCTCACAGTGGCCTGTTTGATGCTGTTAATTTATTGCCATTGAGCATATTGTGTAGGTCTGAGAATCGGCCAACATCTTTTTTTCAAACCACTAAGTGACACTATTTTTTATTTTTATTTATATGGCAAAACAACGTTTGCCGGGTCAGCTAGTTATAATCTAGAAAAATCGAGCATGCCAAGACTATCTCCTTAGCTGTCAGACCAAATACAAAATAAGATTTTTAACCCATTTTTCTTGAAGAATTCCTCTTTTCTTCCCAAAAACCAAAACAGACCATCATCTAACCTTTGTCACGTAACACGGTCCCATAAAACCATACATTGCACCACATACAATCAGCTAAGTACAGACGTGAACTTAACGTTTACGATACTCGCCTTCACATTTAACCGTCAATTTCTCAGCCTTGTCGCGTTATGGCCTATAAATATTAGCGGCGTCGTAAACTCAACTTGGCTATCAACCACTAAGTTAATTTTATTTATATTGTATTAGGGATTGAGATGATGTAGGCGTGTACTGACAGATTGGATTAACTTGATTTTGTTTATATATATATAAACTTAGGGGAGGCCTTTGCCCAGCAGTGGGACAATACAGGCGAACAAAAAAAGAAAAAAAAGTAAAAATAAACATAAATTAAAAGTTGTATGGATGTGAATGAAGCTAAGGAAGTTTGAAAGAATCGTAGTTAGTAGTTCTCTGGTTGTTCTTTGATTTCTGACTACCCTTATGGAAAGTAGGCGTGATTTTATGTATGTATGTATTGTCTGAAAAATAAATACTAGAGAGACGTATTTACTTTCCTATAACATAATATAATAATATACATAGGGTACCGAACACAAAAAAGCATCAATTGACATTTCAAACACGGACTGTCTATGGGTATGATTGGGTTTTAAGGGCATTTACAAACTTGGCGTATTGTACAGTATTGCATATCGAGCCATTGCAGGTACCCAAAGGCATTTTTGCTACACAATAAAACGGGTCTTGCGTTGAGTATAGAGTCGTATTAGCTGATCTCTCTTTTGAGTCTCCCTAGTAATGGATAACATTTTTTGAAAATGTGTTATGTGCCGTATATACAACCGTAGTATATTCATTCTTAAATTGTGTGATCATTTCTTTTTCAATTAAAACGTTAATTTGCGTAAAATGCTTTTACAAACAAAGCTCACAAAAAAGTCACGATAAAATTTACGAAATATTTTATCGGTACACAAAATAAATCCATCAACGTTAAAACAACGTAATCTCGTTATTTTATTTATATTTCATTCATCAATTTAAATACGGTCTGTGTAATAAGCTTTTCGCGAATGGTAACTCGAAACCGGTAAACAAAAGGAAAAAATCTTGAAAATGTTCCGTAAAATTCCCTTTAACTTTAGTACAACTTTGTCCAATTACAGGCTGTGTTTAATCAAGGATATTATTCGTCCATTTTGATTCTGTTCGTTTGATGTTAATTAAGATTGATCCCTCATGAAATCAAGTTTGGAGAGTGGAATTAGACGTAGTATTTATCTCTGATAAATTTGCCATTTGCGCTCACCGGTCGGTAAACGATCTCTGGGTTAAAGGTAAGGTTAGTAGTATAGTACTTTATAAAACGTGTTTTAAATTAAATTATTGTTTGTATTTTAGTTTGAGTCTGTTTTTGTAACTATTTTCTTTTATAAATAAAGAAATAAACCGATTATCCCCACAAAAGGTGGTATAATCGCTCAATAAACGAGTACAATAAATGTATACAAAACTGTGATTAGTAACCTCGGACATGAGAGATCATTGGATGCGTTCGTGCGTGAACACAAAGGATCGCCTTAAGGGCACCGGTAGCTCCCTACCGAAGGCCGAGCACCTACACGTGTGCCTTAAGAATGAATTTGTATTACGATCACTATAAGCAGCGGAACGGCGGCAGATTTTTCGTAAATGATTGCACTATGTTGTCAGTTTCGTGTCTATTCAAAGATTTCATATGGAATATCTTCTGTAAAACTTTTAAGTTTGGTTACTTCTTAATTGTGTATTCTGATTTGTAAATAGTGTTCCATAGCAGTTAGCTTCGCTGGTCGTTGGTAGCTAATATATTAAACTGTTTTAGTAGATTTCTTACTCTTAACATGGAAGGTAGTCACTTAGTTATATGTCATTAAATTCTTAATTAGTATCATTAGAGCATTCTTAACTTCAAACTAAGTTTATTCAACTGCTGAACTTCCGCCAGCTAACAGTACGTCACAAACCACACGCCCAGTCAGTAAACACCCTTAATATATGTATTTACGTTGAAATCAAACAACCTGCAAAGGACACACGTATTTGGAGTACTAATGAGAACGTTCTGTTTGATTATTATATTGTTTTAGCTTTGACAAAATGGCGGCGGTGGAGCCTGTTTGGAATATCCGCACCTACGTGCTTTGAATACAGAACTTAATTAACGCTTTTAATTGTATTATCTTGTGGAATTTTCGCTTATAGCTAGATTATATTATATTTTAGGATTATACTGAGTTAAATTGTAAGACTAGATTGCCTTTTGTCGAGATAATGAGTTTTTGGTTTGTGTGACGTAGTCGTATTAAGACAGTAGTCTTATAACAGTATGAAAAAGTTTACTTCTAAGATTGATATTATAATGAGTAAGTGGTTTAGTGTACCCAGTCTACAATTTGTGAAAATTAAATGGGAAATTGCATGGCTGTTGTATGGCAGCCCCTTAATTGTTTATTTTATTTTGTTTTGGTTATTGTTGAAGCGGCAATATAATTTTAACTGTCTTATTTAAATTATAATGCGGTTCATGAGATACAGCCAAGTGACTGACAGACAGCGAAATGTCGAAAATGAGGTTTTATTTTTACCCTTTCAGTATGGAACCCTTAAAGTATGTATACGTTTATATACTCCTCCAAATAAGACATACGAAACATTTAAATCTTTATATACGGTCAGTGTCAGACAGAAACGAGTAATAATACTTTGGGGGTCACATTAGTAATAGAATTTAGTAATTTGACGCTAGAGTTCTATTAACTCTAAAGTGTCCAAAGAGACTCATTTATGAACATCTCTATGTGACCTACTGAAAAGAAATTAGAGCGTTAGTTTAAACTTTAAATGTTTAAGAAGTTAATAAATGTAAATAATGTCAGTGGTTCAGTTTAATGACATTTTAGTTACAATTTTTACTTTAGTATTTTCGCTTTTTCATATACTTCGCTCTCGCTTTGAAAAAGTACTTATACTGTTTTCCTGCCAAAATTATGACACCCATGATGATTATTGCTTCTATTTAATAGGGTGAACCAAAGGAAATCGCATTATTTCCATTAATATTTATGATCCGATTTTTGAAAGTCTGCCTGAAACTCGTCAATCGGTCTTCATTTCCTGCCCAACACACACACAACACTTCCTATACAACGTGAAAGTTTCAAACTTATCCCATCTTAAGTGCTTAATCCTTGTTAATTTGTAACATAAACCATATATCCGTAAAGTGTAAAAGTAACCTAATCTCTGTTGAAAGAATAACTTTTATAACGACGCGACTAAATTTATTACGCCACGCCCCATAAAAGTAAGGAAAAAAAATAAGATATTGTTCGAACAGTAACACTTTGTCATTTGATATTTTATGGTCCGTTTTAACGAACAGTTTCGTGTTTTACAGGACATTTTTTTTACTTTTATTTTTGTTAAGACAGCTCCTGTTTTTGGTTTGTGTTACGCTTGTTAATTGCGATCATTCATTACGATTGTCGATTGCGATACGTGGAGCCAGTGAAACTAAAACATATCATTGTAAAATTATGTTTTAAACATAACGTTAAAAATGCAATAAGGCCATTTTTTAACAATAAACTTGCTCGAACTGGGATTGAAACTAGTAAGTCTTTAATCAATACACTAACCCTGTCATACTAACTTTGGACCTTAGGGGTCAAAAAAATACCAGCCAATGCAATGATGAGATTCGAACCCTCACAATAACAATCCGGCCAGTTTTAATCGTTATGAGTAACCAATGTGGTGCAGCTACTCATACGATGTACTCTTAACTTATTCGACTTCAGGATGTTTTAGTTGTTAGCAATCTAAACTAATATTATAAAGCTGAAGAGTTTGTTTCTTTGATTGTTTGATTGCTTGTTTGTTTGTTTGTTTATTTGAACGCGCTAATCTCAGGAATAAAAAATATAAAAAAGAGCCTTCAGTGAAGACACTACAAAAACTATCCCCGTCTACCCGCATTAGTAAAGTGTACAAACTACAGTGTTTGAGACCCAGCCATGTGAGAGATGGCCAGGTCCCTCCAGCACTCTCTTAGATTAATGTGCCCTCATCTGACACTCGCATTATAACGTTTCACTTTTATTACATACCTCTGTGATTTGATTGGATGAGAATGAATTCTTTGCTGATGTATGAGATTGTTTCTGTTTGGGAGGTTCCATTAGAGATTTTTTTGAAGTATGATATGATGTGACTCATGACATTGGATAGTAAAATATGTATCTATTCTTAAAAAAATATGCAGTATGTATATTATATTATTGCTTGGCTCTTGAACCTACCCTCTCTTACTTCGCCTTGATCTAATAACCATCAGAAGTACTTGTAGCTAAAAGTGTGTTGCATGAGATGGCAGGAGACCACTTTTCCGTTCTCTCCCTTTTCTTCTCTCTTTAAAACACACTTACTAAATAATACGCGCTAGATCACGCATTATTAGACTTGCTTGGAGTCTAGTCTACTTGTCTTGTCTAGCCTAGAAACGAAAATTTAACGCGCCTTTATTTTAAGCTGATTGTCTTAAAGATTCTTTCAAAGTTTAGCTTATAGGTACTTTTTAGCCATTATCTTTCCACTGCTGGTCAAATAGATTCTCTATTTTTTTCCGCTATCCCGATGATAGTACTTCTTTTTTTTCCTCTATAAGTTATATGTGTTCTTGTTTCGTCCTTACAACCTATATTGGTTAGCTGAGTGATTGATAGTGTACCTATATCTCCAAGGGTCCTTTTAGCTGTATAATATTGAACGACGACGGTCACAATAGATTGGGACATGTCACATTAATAAAAGATCTTTACTTCACTCCTTGACTACAGAAATAAGGTATATTTTTATATGAAACTAGCTTTTGATCGCGGCTCCACTTGTAAGAAAGGTTTGTAAAAATACTTTTTCTAAAAAAAGCTCTGCGTTTCGCTAATTTCATCAAATTCTTAAACCGTGTACGGAAAATCGAAAAAAAAGACTGCGTTATTTTTGCATTTTTACGTTGTCGTGTGGATATAAACTTTTATGAACAAAATTAAAGACGTGTTTTAAAATACACTATTAATTGTAATTAAGTGTTTTACCCGCTTGAAAATGAAACCATTATCTATTTAACTCGTTGCATACAAAAATAGACTAAGGTGGTTAACCCCTAACAGTGAGGGGTGGGAATCACCATAAATTAACGCGAAGTTATTAGCACGCCTTGTTTAATGAATGGCGGTAATCAAAAGCCCTCGGATAGAGAATGCATTTGTTTAAACGATTCTTTTGTTCACGATTTGACGGAATCGGGACGGCTTATTTAGGACGCGGGTTGAAAACATTGATTTTGTAGGCAAGAAGAATTGGTGGGTTTTCGACGCAGTTCTGTGTAAAAGAATGAAGGTTTAAAAAATTAAATGTAAATGTAGTAAGTAGTAATTGCTATGATTAGTTTTATTGAAAGTAAACTTTTTTAAGATGTCCCTTCATACTTACATATTTACCAAACTTGGGCCATACCTACCCCCTATGGGAATAAGGCGTGATTTTTTGAATTTAGGTATGTATATATTTTTTAAATCTTCTACAACTATACGGAATTTAATAAAAACTAAGCACTTCAAAATTATAAAGGCTTTTACATATAAAGCTAGTAAAAGCTGTGAGATGTTAGTAACCTCTTCCACTTCAGAAATATGCGTTTAAATACGGCACTATCAGAATCCAGATCAAAGCAACACACAATCTAGAGTTTCACAAAGAATATACATGGAAATCTATTTTGTACGTAATACGGCGCATGCAAGAGTATAATCCTGTTTCGCAAAGGCTTTACAAACGTTGCAATCTCCGATACAAAATGTATGCAGATCAAAAGCGATTTACTCGGACACATATTTTTACTGAATAGAAATAGAACGTTCTTTGTAGCCAATATACTAGTATTTATTTTCTTCGTTAGATAAATCTAACGTTGAAATCGTTTTTCATTCTGTATTGCAACTTTAAACTACTGCTGCATACTCGTCATGGAACATAATAATATATGTTTCTCAATTATTTTTTCATGTAATTGTTGCTTCACCGTATTAATATATAAATGTGCATTAGTCAACTTAGTGGATGCAACGTTTCTAACGCATCACTAAATTAGCTTAGAAACTAATTTAAAACCCGCTTAAATTCTTTTATTACATTCAGCTTACTAAAATGATGACAAAGAAACGGAACACTTTCATCAAATTTGCAGAACAAGTCATCCCTATATAAGTATATGACGTCATATTTTCCCCCTTGCGATATCCTTACACTACCCAAATGAGTCATCATATTGCCAGTATTTCCACAAGGCATCCCCTCAACTTATTGCCAATATCCAATTGACCGATTATGAAAGCCCATCTGCTCGAGAGAATTGATTTGGAGATCCAATTAATTCATTAAAGTAATTATTGAGGTCTAATTTAATTGATCAGACCTTTAAGATAATGTACGCAGGTGTAGTTTTGAATGAGATAGCAATTTAATTAAATGTTGGAGATTATCGGAACTAATGCCAATGAGGCTTTGAATTAAAAGTTTTAATTGAGCGTATCTTATAGACTTTTATGTTAAACTAGCTGACCCGCGCAACTTCGCTTGCGTCACATAAGAGAATGAGTCAAAATTTTCCCCGTTTTTGTAACATTTTTTACTGGTACTCTGCTCCTATTGGTCGTAGCGTGATGATATATAGCCTATAGCCTTCCTCGATAAATGGGCTATCTAACAGTGAAAGATTTTTTCAAATCGGGCCAGTAGTTCCTGAGATTAGCGCGTTCAAACAAACAAACAAACAAACTCTTCAGCTTTATAATATTAGTATAGATTAGTATAGATAATATAATTGACGAGATAAACTTATCAGTAGAAAAAGATATTTAGAAGTATTGAATAACTTGAACTGGGTTAATTTTTAACGATCATGCAACTTTTCAGCCGTACGTATTTTCATTTTTGTTTTCCGTTTGAATGTTTCCAATTTAATTTTGGGTGTTAAAAATCTACTGGGGGAGTGAAAATCAATTAAAATAGGCTTGACTGGGTTGAGAGACACCTTTTATTTGTTTTATATTCAAATCTTAAGATTTTGTTAATAATTATTTTACAAACTTAGGTATTATATTGTGTATTTGTATTTTCACATCTTATGTGTTGGCTTTGTCTCGCAAAATTTCCACATTCATAAATCTCGAACATTGATCTACGCAAAGATTAAAATTTTACTAGTTTTAACATAAAACATAATTAGTAATAAAATTTTAGTATCAATAAAAATGTTTATCAGATTTCAATGTACATTGTTATAGACGGAGCGGAGATTATTTGTTATTGTTTGAAGAAGATACGGACTACTAGCGACTTTGTTATCGACTCGCTACCGACAATGTAAATCATGACGGACTTTTCTTTCTTGTACATTCTCTTGATATAAAAGATAACTCTCGTATTTCCTTACAGGAAACCTCCGCAATCCAATCACACGGTAGTAATAAAGCTTCCCATACTATGAAAAATCTTGTGTCGCCGGGCCTTGGCATACGGTAGAATGGGGTTAATTTTGATTACAGGAGTTACTTTAAAATGGACAGAAATAGACATTTTAAAGGTCAATCACAGTATTTGAAATTTTACAATTTTATTCATAGCAATATTTAGTACAAAGAACCGGAAAACTGATTTCGTCGCTAGCTTTCTTAAAGTTACGTTATCTATGGTGTACCGTAGAATGGGTTACTTTAGGAAAATTTGTTGTATCTAATCCTGATATTTCTTTTGTTTTTATAATTCAAATTCAATCTTTACGGGCATGAATTGTCTGTATATAAACGTCTATCTGCATTACGTTGTCAAATATAATAACAATAGAACATCTTTAAAAAACATCGACTGTCATTTACTTTATACGAAGTCGTCACGATAATATGGAAAGCTTGTAATCGCGCTATTGATATGTCATTAATAGTGCAATGTGTTGTTCTTTACAAATACTAATTATATCACTTTTATTTGAATTTATGTCTTGTTTGACTGGTTAATTGTGTGTTTTGTTATAGTTGACGAGCAATCAAACAATGGTTAATTGGTAGTTACTAAAAAAAACTAACTACACGTTGAGATATACGACTAACTTACGCGAGATTATGTATTGTAGTGTCAAATCTTTGATATTTCAGCTTATTTGAAAGCCTAGACGTACTTTTTTTGTTAAGGTTATCAGCTTTATCTAATTTTTGGTTTCCTCTTTTCAGGTAAACATTGTGCCAACATGAATTGTACAAATACAATTATGTCGGGTAAGATGAAAGAGTTTCCTCTACATAAGGAAGTATATAAGCACGGTGTAACAAACGTGACAGGCTTCGGACGTCATGTTTTGTTTTTATTAGGAGTAGGGTTACGCAGTTAAATTTCAGAAAGATGTTAAAAATGTTGGTAGCTGGTAAATTACCAAATACCAAATAACACTCTGCAATAAATATACAATAAGAATATCAGAAAAAAATAAACTCGTCGTGTTTCTATAAGGAAGCCACAATATTGGAGAACAATAAAAATGCGTATAGTTTCTCACTGAACCAACTAGTATTCTACTCGTAAATGCAATATTCTAATTGTTAAGTAAAACATACATAATTTAATTTTAAAGGCGGCAATTTCTTATAAAATAGACTCTACTTTTATACGACTACGAATGTGTTTCTATGCGTGTGCACTTACCCGCTAATTCACATTCAGCGTGCATGCAAAATGTTCGCATAACTCACTCGCGTCTCTGTTCTAACGTCGCTGGTGCATAATCATGTAAATGTCTAATATAATTTATGTCTGCCATGCGGTGTTGTTAAACGGCAGTGAGACATGGTCACATTCGTGCGAGCTACGCGTTTAAGTACAGTCGGGTGCAACTTAGATTAGGAAGTGCAGTGTGCATTTTTTTTGTTGGGGTGAGTGGTGATTTAATTTGTTTTGCACTGCTAGTGAATTGCACAGTTATCGAAACAAGGAACAATGGTATGGTTTTTCAGAAAATATAAAGTGATCGTTATGATTTTGAAAAAAACTTTTTTGTGGTAATCGATAAGACAATAGGGAAAAGAGATGCGCAAATTATCATAAACTTAGACTTGGATCGCTATGAAAAAATGAAATAGGGTCTAAGTTTAATAACGTAATCTTACAATTAACTTAAAACAGCATCTGTAACGTTTAATTTATAATTTATTGCAGAATTTTTAAATAACTCCAGCATTTATTAAACGCAACTTATTCATATTCAGTATTAAATATCATCAGATAAAATTTCTTATAAACGAGCTAATATAAATCACAATGACACCTGCTTACTCTCAGCTGTAGCAGGTGGGTTCCAACTTCGGCCATCTTCGGCCACCTTCGGCTACTCTCGGCCGCCTTCGGGCACCTTTCGCCCGAAGTCAGGTGTCCAGCTTACATTAACATATTAATTTAAAAGTCTGCTTCATTAGCGACAGCTGGATTCACTGTAAAATGTACGCGAAAATCTGGCTTACTTTATTTTTTGCTTCGTTAATTATGTACTCAGTTAGTTGCAAAGTTTATCGTGTTAAAATTTATTCTATTTTTATTTAGTTTTACCTGCAAGGCCTAGGCTTAAAAAACCTTTTGTAGAATTATGCTGTCAGTTAGGTGATAGCTTTAGTATCATTAAAACTTTTGGTTTATTTATTCGTTAGGTATTATAAAAGTAATGGTCTTTGGTAGAGTTGGTAGCAAAATTATACGTGACGATCGCAATTCGTAACCCTTGCAGGTATTTCGTAAACGAGTCTGTAATACTTGGTTAGCATAGTCTTGTGAAGGTGGATTCCTGTGTTTTTAAACAAGATTTAGAAAAAATATTAAGATGAGGATATGGATGATAATGAGGCAAGAGAAGTTTGTGAGGATCGTACCAAGTGGTGTTCTTTGGTCTCTCCCTACCCCAATGAGAAAAAGGCGTGATTTTATGTATTACTTAAAAAATATAAGTTTTATCATAAAGCCACAATATTTAAATGAAATATATCGCGATCGTCAAACTTAATATAAATATTATTATTTCATTAGACGCTTTTCCCTTCACTTATACTTTTTCAATACGATGCGTGCAGTAGCTTTCCAATCAATCACAGTGGTATATACGTTAAATAGAAGTATTTATTTTATACGTACAACCTTTGACTCTCATTACCATCCATCAAACGTCTGCACCAGACATCTCTGACCTTTGGATTAGCTTATTGTGTACGTATTTATGAAGAAAAATCTGACATTTTATTTGTAAATATAGACTCAAATTTGATAAGGCTAATGAACTTGGGGAAAAAGCTTTGTTGGTATAGTTTTAGAACCATTCATATTTTTTTTGTGTCGTATGTGTTTTTGTGATGAATGTACTTTTTGAAGCCTGTCTTTTTTGGATATTAGTTTTTTTCCTATACTGTCCCATTGTCGGGCAAAGGTCTCCCCTCAATTCCTCCACTGGTCACTATCCTCAAAGATTTAAGGCTGCCAGATAGGTGTCGATTTTAATATTTGGTCGAAATACAGGCGTTCTAATATTGATAGATTAGTTGGATTTGTAGTATATAATCGTCTTTATTTAATTTCTTTGAGAATAATATCGTATGTGGGTAACCCTGATTTATGACTGTTAAAGCTATGACAAATCTGCTCTATTTGATTTAATGATAATATAATGTCCCAATTTTTGTGTTCCAACGTATCGATATAATAAACAATATTTATTGCTTTCCTTCAACAAGACACAACAGAACCGAGACCTTCAAAACGATGTCAAAAGCTTAAATACAATAAGAAACTAGTTTATATAATAGTTGATACGTATTAAATCGAAGACAACAGCTGCCGGTTGCCTATTCAGCACATTTGGCACGCTCTTGAACTTAAAACGACCACTAATCTTCCGGGTTCACGCGAATTTGAACTCTCAAGTCTTAAAAATAGGGTTCAAGATGTTTTCTGGCGTTGGTATTCGGTACGTGGTATTCAAATATGTTGGCTAGCAGGCCATACAAACATGCAACTCGTGCCAACCGGTATCCATCCGTGCTTAGTAATAAAATGGCTGGATGTCATCCAAAATCTGCGACATATCATCCGTTTTTGTTCGCATTCCGCATTATTTCACTCACTAATTTCGGGCTGCGACTTTGGCTGAAATTTCCTGGGGTAGAAAAATCGGATTCGGATAACATTCCTGTAAAAGTCTAACCGCACTTAACCAGCGTGGTGGACTTAAGGCCTAACCCCTCCCCCTTGTTTGGGAGGATACCTTGTCTTGCAGTGAGCAGTAAAGGGTAAAAAAATAATGATTACTAGCTGACCTGCGCAACTTCGCTTGCGTCACATAAGAGAGAATGAGTCAAAATTTTCCCCGTTTTTGTAACATTTTTCGTTGCTACTCCGCTCCTAATAACCGTAGCGTGATGTTATATAGCCTATAGCCTTCCTCGATAAATGGGCTATCTAACACTGAAAGAATTTTTCAAATCGGACCAGTAGTTCCTGAGATTAGCGCGTTCAAACAAACAAACTCTTCAGCTTTATAATATTAGTATAGATTCCATACGTGCCTCTACACGTGAATTCACCAAATTCAAACAAAAGATTTCCGGGATTTAAAAGTATCCTGTAAATAAGGTTATGAACTATCTTTGTATCAAATATCACCAAAATCGATTCAGTAGTTTTGGAGTAATTGAGTAACAAACATCCATCCAAACATCGAAATTTTCGCATTTATAATGTTACTCATAATATGTCCGGGACGTGACTCTACAAACACGATATTTGGCTTCATACTCATTAAATATTAAACAGCTTGCTAATTGTTTTACTGTTCAAGGTGTCGTTTGTTGACACAATTGCTTTTTTGCGAGACAAATACATGGGTAAATATGTTTTGACTGACGTTTTGGCTGAAAAATATATGACACAATTGTTCCGATACTATAAATGTGTACTTATATACAATATCTTTATACTCTGTATTCTAGTGAAGCTATTGCCAGGGACTTTTTCTATAAAATAGTGATAACCCAAAATGAACGTTACCTTCAATTAAAACAGTATTTATCCAAATTCTACTGTAGGTACCTACCTTATTTGTTGTCCGACGCGTCGTTTAGACCGTGTTTCATCGGTTTGCCCGTGAACACGACAAGTCGCGATAGTTTAAAATCGTTAATAGCAATAACCGAGTTATAAAATAGTTTAACACTTTTAGTATCGATTAGAAACTTTCTTAGATAGTGCCATATAAAACAACTAGCTCAACTTTTTGTGCTTGTAAGATAATCTACATAGTAAATATTTACTCTATCTACATAATATAGGTATCTGCTGTCTGCAAATGATTGATGAAAACGAATCATATTCTCTTCGAGCCCTAGGGATGATTAATTTCGTTTCTTTCATACTGAAGTCTTGTTTCATTAATAGTCGTGCTTTGTTCCAATACGATATATTTTATTCAGCTAGAGATGATTAATGTTGTGGAACTGCTGTTAGGCATGCTACACACATATTCGGTTAGGAAATATTTATCGAACAACAAAGCGACTCGACTCACTTGTTCGACTTGTGCCGATCGGGTTCATCTACACATTCGGTTTTGCCGTACGGCTAATGCCCGGTTTCTGAGTACATTTACCGGTAGTTTATCTAATCGATAGCGTTTTTTTATATGAGTTTTAACGCTATTGAATAGATAAACTACCGCTAAATGTACCACAGAAACCGGGGCTAATTCGATTAATGCCGAACCGTATATATGTGTAGCAAGCCTTACTGAGCGCAAAGTATGATGTTGTATCGATTAAGGCCAATGGTTCTGAGAATTGGTGTTAGTAGACAAAGATGCACTCAATACAATAACAGATTGAGTTCAAGTGCATAGTACTTGGATCTTAATGTTTTGACGCGTACAATCGGCAAACACGATCATTTACTGACTCACAGACTAATATAGCACACACTTCTATGCTTTATAATTTCGGTACTATCTTTAATTCTTTATAAGTCTGAGATGACATTATCGGAAATTTGATAGATATTGAATTTTGAGAATTCCCTAGTCTTAACTGTTTCAAAGACTATACGCGACAGATAAGCCATACTCAAAATACTAAAAGAGACTTTGCAGTGGGTACAGACTTACTTACCTACTTGACATGACGGAATTTACCGAATATATCGATCCTTTGACTATCAAGTTTTGCGACAAACTTTGTATTCCTCTCAGCATTTTTAAAATAGATATATAATAGCTAAGTAAATATAAGTTTCGACTAACAGAATAAAAGAAACATTCTTATTTATATTAAAACCTAATTTTCAACCCAAAAAACTGAATAATTCAGTCTTATAATATTTGGAAGGTTGGTAATGTGATCGGACTCGGGAGCCGTTAGGTCTATTTCAACGAATGAGGTTAAGTTTGTGGATCGATGCGTGTTCCCGTACATGACGGTATATGCCCCTGACATTCAGGGACTGTGATGTCGCCGGTGACATAATTTATTGGCTGCATTAATTACATGTTAGTTTAATATTGATAGAAGAATATTAGGAATGGCATTTATGAAATAGTCGTAGTATAAGGCACTAGCTAACGCGTAGGAACTTTAATCCTAGTTCTAGCCTCTATTTGAAGCTTTGGTCTCAGATAAAAAATGTATACGCAATCGTTAGTCAATTTTAAATTTTAATCAAACTGTTTATGGTGTGATGATATATGGAGAATATAATGATCTAATGGTTTAACTATGAAAGCGTAGCAGACAGACTTCTGCATTTGTAATATTAGTATTGATATTCTTCAAAGAGTTCCTAGGTATAGAGCTCAGGTATTCCCGTATCACAAAACAGCTTATTATAACAGTGCAAATGTAGCAGAACTCCGCAGAAATTACAAAAATGCGAGTCGATATCGCGACAGTATCGATACAGTCACAAATTTGCCCCAGTTACTTATCTCACGGCACGTGCCATCCCCAAACTTAAACTAGGACAAGATCAAACACATTTTTATAAAACAACACAATTTATTCGTAACATTGAAAAAACCGACAAGCACTCTTGATATTCAGCCAAAAACTATTTGGCCTGCATTAGGTTTCGGAAAGCCATTAGAATAATCTTCAAAGAGAAAGAAATGGGTCAAGTTTATTCAAAGCGGTGATATAGATCTGTTACATTTGATCTCAGACAGAAGGGAGCTAGGATTAGGTATCCTAGTCTTTGAAATCGTGACCTAAAAGATACTGGAACTAGTTCCTATATAACTGTTGCGGACTTACCTTTGACATAATTATGGTAACTGTCATAACTAGCAGAGGCAAAAGTATGGGTCTCCTCCGAAACCTCTGGTTTTTTCGTACTCAAATAAAGAGCGGAAAATCGGAGCTGGTAATCCGTATAAGATAGGTCTGAATAGTTATTTAATAGTCATTATTGTGATGAAAACTAATGGAAACCTAGAACGCGATAGCTACGGCAATTACCTCGCAGTTTTTACACACATGTACGGCTTTATTTGATTACGGCTTGTGTCAATTGAGCGTTTATCGATACTCCTATCAGGTAGACATTTGACGAAAGTAACGTAGAAAATAGTTCTTTATATAAAAGGAGAAAGGTAGAAGCCGATGTTTGAATCAGTTTGAGAATCAAAAATTTCTAAAAATCATATTTTCGCCTTTGAATTATAATATTGTGTTTGTGACTACCAGGCCTAAGGCAATTTTATAGGCTGGTTCTGACAGCTCCAAAGCCATAAAGCTGAAAAAAAATCTACAAAGACATCCACGTTTAAATAAAACTATTAAATAACCTATTTCACCTTTTGTTCTTGAAAAAAATATCGAAATAAGCATTAACAGTAAAACTTAAACAAGGCATTAAACTGTACCCACATCCAACGTGATAATTGTTTTAGAAAGCCTGGAAATCGTGACAGTGGAGGCACTTCAGACCCTCGTTCAGGTCAAATGACGTTTGCGAAAATGTACGAGAGAAAAAAAGATTTATGATTGGAAAGCCTGGACATCTGAGTGCGTTGACTTTAGACTTTCGGGACTGAAAGGTCACAAAAATATAGATAAATTTTTTTCTAAAATAATACGTTTCGCAGATTAGCTTTCTTGGAATTCTTGTGGTGACAAAAAAGGCAAGTGTAGTATATGAAAATATTCTTCAAAAGCTGCGTTTAGTTATTCTGAAGATCATCTCAAAAGAGATGAAAGCTCTATCAAATATTGTGATATTTTCTCGCCAATAAAAACACGGTAATCATTAAGCCCCCTTACGCACTAGCGGTTAACCGCGGGAGCGGCTAGCCGCGCGGTTATAGTTTAATATACAACCGCCTGTGAACCGCAACATAACCGCCAACAATTTTGTCAGGCAACTGTAACCGCGCGGCTAGCCGCTCCCGCGGTTAACCGCTAGTGCGTAAGGGGGCTAATAGCCTGGTGACAGATCCGTATTTCTTTTGAATTTATATCGGACGCTCGAAAACAACAGACAAAAAAATGTTTTGTTCCTCAAGCTCCAAAGAAATAAAGTAAGTCTATATCATCAACAAAAACAACACCAGCTGTTCGATTAATTCACTATTCCAACGTAGACTTATCTTTCTATCTGTAAACAGCAATCAAACCTTTCCTATAACGCTAACTTAATATTGAATTGAAGAAGAAAATAACGAGAAATTCTATCTTACATTTTCCAAAGGAAGAGAAGCACTATTGATTTAGGTAACCGGTAATATTCCGTTCAAAGTGGACAAATAATACAATTTTCTCTTTGTCATAGCACTCTGAATGCCGAGTTATTTTCAACTCGTGAACACAACTTACTAGAATTCGGTGACGTGGAGGCAATTATCTCTGCTTGTAACTCATCAAAGCAGTTTCAGAGAAATTGTAGCGAGAAATGTGAATAATGAATCAGTTGCTTGAAACATCTGTATCTAATAATGCAGATATTTGAAAGAGCTTCAATCGCAAAGTAAAATTGATTCTAGAAATTTTCAGTCACAGAAATTTTAATAGTAAATTTTTTTGCCGCAGACGTGACTCGAATTTAAATTGATAAAACTTACTTCAATATTTTTTGTTTAACCTTCACTGTCAGATATTTGGCTGGAGACGAATAAATAAATAACATAATGCTAGTTTACATAATAAATACGGGATCTTTCATCTGTGTGTCGTGGAGGAAGATATTCAGTAGTAAATGATGGTGGGTCGTAAAATCTGGTTTTATCCCGTCCCTGATGGAGCGACCTTGGTGCCACAGCGTGGTGACCTAGACCATGGACTCGAATGTCTTGTGATAAGTATGGCGCCGTTATTTATAGACTAGGTGTCGCCGACGGGCGTTGCCCGCAGCGGATCGTTGAGCGCAGACGTTCGCTCTTAGATTTTTGCTTGTATTATATCTAGCGGCATCTATTCGGCGTTTATTTAGAAGAATTTGAGTATTAAGTAACTTTGTAGAATATAAACCTTTCATTTTCTTTACTAGAATTTTGAATATAAGGTTTTGTTTTAAGTCGCTAAAGCACTACTATTAAACGGATAGCGAATTAAATCCAAGCTTCGTATACGTTTACTAATGAACTGGTTTACTCGCTTCATCAAAGCCTTTGAATTTACCGTTCGTGAACTGTTGAATTGGCTCAAACTAACTTCCTGGGATCTAGACTAATTGGGCGTTTTATTAAGCGCATTTCAGAGAAGATAGATGCTAAAAAGCTGTTGAAAAGAGCTAAATCCAACATTTCAGGGCACATGTCAATGTAGTTTTTTATGTCTTTTCATCCCAACTTAGCTGATTTGTTTCGAAAAAAATTCTTTTTTGGATCTTTCTTTCACTTTTATTACACATCTCCTCTTGTCCATAAGTAAGTTATTTGTTTCTTAATAAGAAATAAGCTGTGCCCAAGTCTGTCCTACGCTCGTAAAGTATGCATGGCTTGTGTATAACTTTCCGAGCCCTTAACTTTATTCCTAACAAGTTTTCTACTCAAGCCTTACGGCCCCGACGAGACAGATTAATTTTATCAAACAGATGTTGCCACTGAAAAAGACGTACACTTGAAATTGATTCTTTGTACTGTCGTGAACAAAACATGTATTATCCAATGTCACATTTTTATCTTCCATTTAAGTATAACACCAATTATAGTCCAAGAAATTAGAAGAGAGCTTAGTATGCAAGGTTCACAGCTGAAAGAGGTATACTAAATTCAGATACGTAGTTATAGATGACGATAACCTGTGCATTCTAAAACTCTCTATTTAGCTGATGGACTATAATTCGGTTCAGAGAATAGTTTGATCTATTCGGTAATTTTAGGTTTTGAAATATTTGCAATAGTAAAGAAACATTACCTTACGTTTCTTCAAAGTTTTAAATCTTCAAAAGGAGATATAAAATAAACAATATGAGAAGAGAGATAAACAATATGAAAAAATCTAAGAAATATTTACACATGATTCGACAGTGTATACAAATTTTTGCTTGTAACTGTACATTATGGATTTATTTCAAGATGTATTTTTGTTTTACTACCATCTCATAGAAAAGTAACATTGAAAGATGGATATGTTTTTATTGAATATAGTAAAAATATTCTTGTAATAAAAATATACTGAGTTTCAGGGTTATCAAAAGTTTATTTCAAGTAGGGTTTGATCAAAGGTTACTGTAGATGTCGTTTCATATTGTCAAATATTTTCATTTATAAATTCAGTAATAGAGGCTATATTTATTTTAAGAATTATATTGAACTATAGCTACTAAGCTGTAAGTCGCTAGTTATAACTCGTTTAACAATCTGATCTCGCTCGTTTTTGTTACATTTTTCGTTGCTACTCCGCTCCTAATGACCATAGCGTGATGTTATATAGCCTATAGCCTTACTCGATAAATGGGCTATCTAACACTGAAGAAATGACACACTGAGAAGAATTTTTCAAATCGGACCAGTAGTTCCTGAGATTAGCGCGTTCAAACAAACAAACAAACTCTTCAGCTTTATAATATTAGTATAGATTAAATACCTATTATAACTTACACTTGCTATCAAACTTTAGATAAAATAGTTCTCTCCACTCGTTTATCTACTGTAGACACTAGACGTTTAAAACTTTATACCCGAGATTACCACTGACATCATTAATTTAAGAGCTCGTAAATTATCCCGCCACGTCACAGCCAAGTCTTACAAAAAAATACCTAACTCAATTTCTCTTTTCACTTTTCAATCGTTTTATTTTTGGCCGTAGTAATTAAAATTTGCATTTAATGTAAGTTGCAGATTGATGAATGCAAAGAGAGTTTTCTTTCAAATATCATCTGCAATATAATTTAGAGCGCTTAAGCTGTTACGCTAATTTTGGCCGGTGCAATTATGCTGGAGCATTAGGTCGCATGGGGAAATTAAAGAAGTAAACTTTTGGAGTACTTTTCCGCGTGGCCTATCATTAAATCATAAGAGCATTTAAACAATGATGGAAAATTAAACAAAGATACAACACATCTTTTTAAAACTTTTCATGTTATAGTGAAAGAGTGAAAATATAACAAAATGTTGGTACTAAAATGTAGAGCTAATTACTGGAATTGGGGCATTAAAGGCGTTCACGGTGGATAAGTGACGGTTGGTGGGGTTCGACGCATCCGGCCGTGTGATGTGCACCTAATTGCGGTGACCTTGTCGTTTAATTATAACTAGTGGCTCCCTACTGCTGTTTTGACGTTCTTTTTAAATAATTTACGACCCCATTTTTGTAATTTAGTTATGAATATTATTGTCTATAATATTAATATCTCGATGGTAGCGACTCTCACTCGTAAAAATGCAACTTCTGTCTTTCTTCAAGGATCAAGCCGCTACCCTACCAAATTTCATCCGAATTAGTTTAGCTGTTTTTGCATAAAATAAACACACTTTCAGGTTTATAATAATAATATAGAATTAACGACTCCAATTGTAGGAAATCACTTAAAAGTCTTAAGTGTCTTAGTTTAATTATAAACTGATCTATTCAAATATATTCACTAACTCGTAAGAACATAAGTCAACTCTGACTAACATTCAAATTATATTATATCATAGCTGTTAACGTAAAGCAGCTCTTAAGCCCTGCCTTTTAACTAAAATATTACGACAACATCGTGTTTCATACAAATAATTTCTTACTTACTTACTTACTCCGTTGGCTCAACGACCCAAAATGTGTCTTGGCCTCCGACACGAGAGAACGCCACTTTGCCCGATCTTTGGCCAAAGATACAAATAAACAAATAAAAACAATTACAAATAATTTCGCGCGAGCTAAAATCTCATTAATTTCAGGTAACATTACCCAAACAGTAACTAAAGCAGTGAAATTATTCTCCTATAATTTAACTAGCGTAGCAAACAGAGTACTAATTAATTCGTTTGCGAACACTGCAGCATTACAGGGTGAAGGTCGGCTCGCGAACTTGGCTCGCACTGCCGAACTTCATTAATTACTTGCAGCCGAGTGCTGTTGGCAGTTTTAATGGTTGTTTGTTATATTACAAACTCAACAACTTCCCTCTTTGACATTCGATTTAAAGCTTCGATTTTAGGTACTGCTAATTTCTTAATATTAAATGTAACGCGTCTTATAAAAGTCAGCCAGTGTCCACGGTCGATGTTGGTGAAACGTCGGGTAAAGAAATAAGATATCCTATCCGTTAATTTTCATTAGACAACTCACACACGGTCATTTGATTCTAAACTAAGCAGTGTCTCTAGACAAATGGCAAACGCTTCCTATCTATTCTATTCTACTAAATATTAACGCCTTAGCGATATCGTTTATCAGTTGGTAGCCAAATGTACTACGAGATGGCGAACGCTTATTCTATTCGATCGCTACTGAACTTGTTTATGTTTCCGAATTTCATTCCGTTCAGTCCGTTCTCAAACGTCATTTTGAAGTGTAGCGCGCGAGTTTTATAGTGATTTGTGAAAAGTTTGTCTTCTATTTTTTAATAATTGGTAAGTAAAACACTAAAATATTATAGTAATTATAGTATTAGTTCAAGTATTAGAAGAGTTATACTTTAAATTCATGTTTTAAAACCAAACGTTGAACTTGTTGTCATAGAAATATCTACTTTTTAACATTGGATGATGGAGGATAATTTCTTGTTTTAGCGATGGAACCGAGAGTACGGGCTAGCCCAGAGCAATTTTCAATTCCTTTAGATTATATGGAAAGGTAAATACCTACATACATTTATTTAAAAATTCCTTTCATTCTAATAAGAAACTACCATACAATAAACAATGACATCACTCAGTCACAGAGCCCTTATCAGTGTTGAATACTTTAAGTGTAGTTTATGTTTATGTTACAGGCATGGAGACCTATCGAGACCCCAGCAAGGTCCTCAAGGACGAATTAAAAGTGAGAGAATGTGGAATGAACTCGCTAATACATTAAATTCTCTTGGTGGTGGCGTTATAAAATCACCGGATAAGATAGCGTGCATTGCACCTAAAAATGATAATACACAGTTTTTATAACCTCACAATCTAATCCATAAAAATACATGGTTTATAACTTAGTTATTAGAATGTAACTACTATGTGCACGTAAATTACGACAAAGCTCCACAAAAGTAGCTTTATTGAGACGAAATCTTTCTATAAATAAAACGTCCGACATTTCACAAATTCATTCTAAATTACGTCTCGAAACATTTCTTCGGTGCTTCCTCAGCCACACTGCTTCATTATGGGCAGCCCACAATAATCTTAGCTTATGCATTATACAAAATAATGTTTTTTCTTTTCAACAAACATTCACATCAACAAACTTTAACTTCCACAGCTGTCAGCTGATCAAAATATTCGCCATTTTGTAGCGTTAACTTCAAGTGTTTGGCGTCCGACTATTGTCGTTCGCTTCTAGTAGAATTCGTTTGTCAAACCGGCCACTTGGCTACGCATAACGATAAAATGAATGAACTATTCTGACGTTTCGTAAAATCGTTTAGACTATATTAACGTTTGGCTACCTAGTAAGAACTCTATTCGTCGGATCAAATTACTTATCGTATGCTTATGTCAATCCCATACATTGAGAATTCTATTCTATTCCATTTCAATAGCGTTTGTGCCATTTGTCTAAAGGTGCAGAGCTTGTACTATGGTAACCAAATAGCTGATAAACATACTTAAATACCTACTTCTAATTACATACTTAGATAGGGAAATCAACAACCAGGGTCAGAACAAATATTTGTGTTCATCACATATATTTGTTCCAGGTGGGATTGGAACCGAACACACGCGGCACTATGGTTATTGCGGCAAGGTGACCACTTTAACCACTGCGCCGAACCTGCAATAATGTTAATGTTAAAGTTTTGAATTTGAGTAGACCTTTGCAATACGAGTGAGTTTCAGCTACTGCATTTGATTTGTTTCTCTGAAGTTCGGATCTCGAAAGGTTAATTAGTTTCGTGACGCGACTTTGAAATTGTATTTCTATTGGATTTAATTAAATTCTAAACATAGTACGAACTGGTTATCTCTGGAAGTGGAAGGAGCAAAATAGAATCTGATGAATCTTGTTATAAAAGCTTTCTTGAAATATTGACAAATATTGACTTTACGAAATCTATGTTCTGCTTACTAGTAATATCTTTTAAGAATATATTTCTTTTTGTTTTCATTAGAATAATTCGCTTGTATATCCAGATAAAATTTCCCTTTCGTATTCTCCAAGGTTTTTCGGCGAAATTCCGCAGAATCCGACGCTAATTAGAAGAGATGCATGTTCCTTCATGAAGATTTACGATCTCATATAATAAATACTAGTACACGCGTCACAGCGAGTTCTTGTGGAGACTTTTAATGCTCGCGTTAAGATAACACGTTGATATATGAGTTCTCTTCATAGCAGATGTGTCGTTGTAAAATGGACATGTCACATGTGTTCTTGAAACTTTTAGTGCTATGGACAAGAAACTATTGTCTGTCAAGTTGCTAATAAACTGGTTTTTTGTTATGATTTTTTGCTATGGTAAATCTGTGAGGAGTGAGTTGTTTCTTGTATAACAGTGTCTTAAAGCCCACGACCAAAATCTACATACATGCATAAAGTCAAGCTTTGCTCCTATGGCAAAAACTAAAGAATGCCACTTGGTACAATCATCGCAAACTTACGACTAATTCACCTATTTCTTTAATGTTTCGTCCCTTCTACCGCCACGTTACTATACATAACCAACCATTTATGCAGTACAATCTGTACACACCAAATACAAGTTGACTCGTATACGAATATCCAAATGAGAAATGAGTTAATAAGGAGAAACATCTCAAGCTATCGCAATTAATAATCTCTCAGTATTTCACAGTCAATTGCCAGAAATGATGAAGTTTGTATCGCCACGTGTAACGTTATATTTGATGCACTATATCTTATAGTGATAACAGAAATAAACGGATCGATGCGCGCGAGTTGGAGCTGCGCCCGCGCTTAAGAATTCTTACCGAATATTTTATACTAGCTGACCCGCGCAACTTCGCTTGCGTCACATAAGAGAGAATGCGTCTAAATTTTCCCCGTTTTTGTAACATTTTTCGTTGCTACTCCGCTCCTATTGGTCGTAGCGTGATGATATATAGCTTATAGCCTTCCTCGATAAATGGACTATCTAACACTGAAAGAATTTTTCAAATCGGACCAGTAGTTCCTGAGATTAGCGCGTTCAAACAAACAAACAAACAAACGAACAATCAAACAAACTCTTCAGCTTTATAATATTAGTAAGTATAGATGTATGTAACACCTGTTTATACGTATTAATATGTAGTTAACGTCATATTGTTTTGTTTTATCGTCTGGTGGAACACACTTCATAGTAGTATTTGTTGTAAAATTATTAATCTTTTTTTCTCATTTGTGGGATTTTTTCCATATATTTGCAGTGTATGTTTTTTCATGTTTTAGTAACATTGTGAACGAAGCCTGTAGAGTAAATCTGGGATTGGAACCTACAATCAATTTATTCACTCTAATCGCTGAATCTTTGACAAATGGATCCTAGAGTTAGAAAAAGAATCATTTATACCTAATAGTGTATTCCTCAATTTTTTTATCAATAACATAAAATTTTATTGATTTAAGTATATAATGTATTATTTGACCATCATAAGTGTCTGTACTTGGCATGAATAAATGATTTCAATTTTGTTCCTTAATTCAGCAACTTAAATTATTAAGTGATATTAACGTAAGTTGTTAAGCAAGCAGGTGTGTAACATGTTCCTTAAAACGAAAATTTATTAGTATTGCTGAAAGGAATTTCCTAATTAATTCCTTCTTTACATTAACACTCTGTTTAATAGGTCATAACGTAAAATCGCGACTTATTAAAATTACATCCAGCATATAAAAACATAAGGTGTGTTAGGATGTAGTCACACAGAACAAACAATTTGCTACTAACAAGTCGCTTAATAATCTGAACATTAATAACGCACAATTTGATTGGATAAGAATTTTATGTGTCTAGACTACTCTAGTTTACAGTTTCTTACGCAAATTTGCGTGTGTTAATGTCAAAGCCCGATCTTTACTTACTAGAGCCTATCTTACCGTTAGATAAGTATTCACAAAGTAGTAAAGAGATCTACAAAACACATTTTCTCCACTCTTTCCACATCTTTTAAGATTATAACTTACTAAATATTGGCCAAGGAATATGTACTCTCGTAAGGTAGATTTTAACTTACTATATGTCACAAAAGACGCGCACTCGCTTAAGATAAAACGCCGAATATACGCCTAATGTGAAATATTCTTAAACTTGGATTTGTATATGTTCCGTATGTTTGTAATTATAGGTCGTATCGTTTCGGCGTGCGTTCAGTTTAACGGCTGTGTTATTTATAAACCCTCTATTTTTACCCGTCTCTCTAACTTTGTTATGTTGATGTTTGATAACATTCGCGTGTTTGGGTATACTTTTAAAGTTTTCTGGTCTTTTTTACTATGACGCATCGGTTTCTTGACATATGGTGCGTTTTTGTAAGAATATGTACGTTTTATTGCTTTTGGAGGGAGTGAAATTTAAGTTATAGGAACGGGTCTTTCGCTAGTTATAATTGATTACAATTAAGTGACGAGTTGGGGTAATTGTAAGAGGTTTAGAAAAACAAACGTAGTGACTCAGTTAAAACTGAAAAACGTTTTCACATAGTCACCTAATGATAAAAAGTTACATTATGTTCTATGTTCGCACTCTATGCCTCTTCGAAGTTACACCGCACATTTTTGCAGACGTAGCCGCATGTTCTAACTAGTATCACTATAATTACGAAAAAGGTCTTTAATCTGGTTCCCAAAAAGCCTGCCCGCCTTTGATAAAAAGCTTAACTCCTTAACTTTCCTTCACCGTAAAGAACTTACGTAGGCTTTTCACTAACCTCATTTTATTTCCCAAAAGGCGCAATTAATTCTATTTTTTCTCAATCTCCTCTGATACAGCTTCGGTTATTCTTAATTAAGAAGTTTTTATACTTTGTTGATTAAAAAACTTTTATTATCAGATTTAGGTCAGCAACCAATTTGTATTCCGCGTTTGTAATCAACATTAAAGCTATGGAATAATTAAGGCTTGTTTTTGAATAATAAGGAAATTATTCAAATTTTGTAATTGCAAAGAAAACGCAATGACGAAATGTTCATGTCTGTGCGATATCTTTTTGTTCAGTATTGTTGACTTTGAGAGAACGCTCATAGTAGTAGCCTAAGATGTATCTAAACTACTCCAAGTCTCTTTTTAATTTTGACATAAAGCCGATATTTAATAGTCATACCTGTATTTCTGTTTACCCAACAACTTCCATGTAAACTATGTGGTAAACAAACAAAAGAATTATCGTAAATTAATTTACCTTCATGTTTAGTAAATAACAAGTATACTAACTTTTAATTTGTCCGGCCAGGTTGAAGGTAAACATGTAACCGTTTATAAGGAAAGTTGCTAACAAACCTCGGGACGTTGTCGTAAATATTTATTAATTATGGAGGCTTTGTCTTACTAATTAAGACGGAGGAAGGACTCGTTGCCATAGAAGAATAAGTAAGTTTACTTTAGACTGTATAGATAAAGAACACTACTGAGAAATCAATATCTCTTTTTCAGGGTTTAAGCTCTCGTTCATATTCACATATACGTTTCAGCAGACAGGTATCAGAGTTAAAAAGATAAAAACAATAATTTAAAAAACTTTTTAGGGTTTGTATTAGTGGTCAAGCGCAATAGTTTTATTTGTATGCTACTACTTGAAGGATACACTATGTTTTTTAATAATGGAATAAGCTCTTAATTTACGTAGGTATTTGCTAATTAATTTTCTACCGTAAACGTACCGTACTATAAGCCGCACCTATAGCTTATAGTGGTAGTCAAATATTTAAATAACATTCAATAACTACGGATGTCTGTTTTCATAGCTAACATTGTTTCCATACGAGCTTTACTTTTATAACTGCGACGTAATTACGATGAAAGCTTATGGCATTGGCACCTGGCAACTTAAAGAAAATTGCTTTAAAAAAAACCTTTCCAAAGTTTTCGAATAACATTTTTATTTTTGCGCTTCAAATACACACAGTATAACGAGTTTCGATATTGAAAAGCGATATATTTTTATACACATATTCAAAATGAATTTTCCAGTCATTCTATCAAATAAACTTTAATTTTATGTCTTTCAAACCCATTATCTACTCAGACGTAATACCAATTTCGTGTGAAATTTTTCGTGGGCGTTTTTATTTCAGGCGATTCTGTTAGGTCATTCAATTACGCAAATGTTTCGCACCCCTAAGTTAAGAATAGCTGGAAATTAAGTGGTTAATCACCCTGTTGTAACAGGTAGGCGTAACCTGTTGGTTGATAATGACCACGTTTTATGGTGTCTGTCCGATTTGATGCTAATGATGACTTGTCCTGAATCGTCCTATGGGAATTGTTAGACCTCAAGATAATAGACTCTACCTATCTACAATATGTTATGTGATTGATAAGGAAGTTGTCATTATCTTGTACTTTCTACGGTTGCTTATTTAAATGAGTTAGTGAGTATAAAATTAATATCTGTTGTCATTAATTAATAAAAGCAATTAATTTTACTGACTTTGGGCTGGTAGGGGGTTCTAAGTTAGACTGAATTACTTATTTGACAACGTGCTTTTGATTGCTTTCAGCAACTGTGACACAAAAGTCATCATCTTTATTATTTTCTCGTCGACTTTTATTTATAAAGCTTTCTTTCTCTACACTTAACAAGGGTCCATTCTCTTCAATGTCAACTTACAGTACAACGACCTCTATAAATAACAAATTCGACGTGACCACAAGAGATTTATCACGAGCAGTGAGCGCTCACTGTGACGTTGGCAAACGACCGGCGCATAGTGCGTCACCTGGTCACGTCATAACGTCTGACCCCTAGACTGCGGCCCACACGCAAGTGCTAATAAGTAGTTGTACGGGCAGCAAAAGATTTGTAGACCTTTACTTGGTGATAGATATGCGAGTAAGTATGTGTAGTTCTCACTAAGCCAACTTTGTTAGTCATGTGTCGTTTTAACGTGAAATGAAAAACCGACGAATATGTAGTCAGGATCAAGTCATTTAGAAATATTATTTGATGGAATCCTCGGTTCGTATGTATCACTGAAACTGCTTTTTACTAGTCCGACAGCACTATACGTCCGTTCCGTAGACCAAATCGTTTAAGATGAGCAGAGCTGTTTTGAAATATCACTATCATCAGCCTTTGCCAACACAAGCGTACTTTAAAACTAAATTCTATAAACCTGTGAATCAATCAGTTACTATAGCTAGGAGACGGACAAAACACAGAATTTAAAAAACTCATTTATGAAGTACTTTTGTTACTGACTGTATTTACAGAAGTGTTTGCACCTTGCCTGTAAAAGGAGTGAAGTGCCGTCTGCAATATGAAACTTGTTTGTTGAGATATTTTGTTTTATTGTAATTTATTCCCACGTTACTGATTTTTGGTGAAATCATCTTTGGAAGTTTTGATTACATCTTTATTTGTCTTTTTGGTTTTGCCTTAGTCATGTATGCACTTGGGAAAGGCATTCATTAACATTTTGACTCATACATTTTTTGCAAAGAAACATGAGAATATTTTCGTTTGATATATCGGTTTTTATAGACTCCTTTACTTAAGACCCATACAAATCTCCGTATTTTGTAAAGACCTTTTAACAATCTCCAAAATTTTTGATCAGTCCTAGAGGTTTAAAACATCACTATTTTCAACAGTAATATAGTAATTTCAAGACTCAACTTTTAGTAATAAACATTGAACCGATGTTCTTCTGCTAATTAATTAAAATGAAAAAATTCTATGCTTAGTGAATGAGGGCAATAAAAAAACAACACAAGAGGGAGATGTAAAGATACGAGCGATGTTCCCACAGCAGGTAGAGCGTGTCGCATCATCGACTGAGTCACGCGGTGTCTGGCGCACGTCTGAGTAGACTGTAGGGCTACCACTTAACACTTGAGAAACGGTATAATTTGTATAATGGGGATGGTAAGGTTAGCTTTATAATAATGTGAATTAATTAAATATATACATGCATACATAATATCACGCCATTTTGTCTGATTTGACTTGGTACGATCCTTACAAACTTCTCTTGCTTCATTCACACCCATGAATCTTGTTAAACAGATTACGAACGAATTATTATTTATTTATTTATTTATTTATTATTATTAAAACAGTGTTTTTTACATGAAACTTATACTTATGGTCCACAAAACTGTTTGAACAGTTTGTCTGTGGACACGGTCGAGTCTCATTTAATTATAGCAGTACTTAAGATGTACATATATGTATATATTGTATAAGAGCTTTGAATATATATTATAAGTTTATGTATTATGATGAATGAATGAATGATGTAGACTAAACGAACCTTGTGGATGCAAATATTTCTTAGCAATATAGCAATTATACATTGTATCTGCTTACTCCGATCTTCTATTTACCTAGAAGATCGGAGTATTTAGGATTGAGGAGACAGCATTTAAGATTACTTGGAACGTTAATTAATTTATTCAAATCAGTATTTGTTGATATAACTTAGGTTGTATTTGAGAGGGTCAAGTAACACTTTCAAAACCTTTGAGTGGAATAAAATTAATTAACTTGTGAAAAAGTAGTATAAAAGTGTTTTATTCAAAAATCTGCCACACTCGTATATTCGCGGAAACCGAATATTCCTTAGTCTTACTGAATCCATTTCCCACGATATTACATTAAAGTGAGAATATTTTAAAAATATATCTCGAGAAACGTTAGCGATTCTCGAGAAAATGAAACTGTCTTAGCGTCGGTCCCGGCAAGGAATTAATTTAAAAGAATAACAGGTGCCGTATAACACTCGCCACTTTTGTCTATTACATTTTTAACTCGTATTTTATTGTAAGAAGTGGTGCTATTCTCTTCCTGTCTTTAGTTTTTATGTTGTTTCTGTGTTTTGATTTGAAATGAATCTCGGAGTTTTGTTTGATTTTTAACTGTATTTCCCTTGATGTGTATTGGACATCTATCTATCTAATCAGCCCGTTTCCACCCACTGTTTACTTTATACGGTCCCACGCTAGATAAATAGATTCTAAAAATGTCCAAAAAGAACACTAGGGATTTTCACATTGTTTCAATAAATTTGTATTTACTTTGCTTAAAAATTGCTTGATTGTGCAAATATGTTCTTTAAAAAGTAAAAGAAAAGTATTTTGTTAAACATTTTAGGACCATTTTACACTAAAAGTGCCTTCGCACGGTTTAAACTACAATTCAAAGCCACAAGATACACCAATCATATTATCCCCACAACAACAATATACAAATGCAAATTCAAACTGACACTAAACTCGTGATCATAACACCCTTTACACAGTGAGTCATGCTCGTGAAATGTCAGGGGCATCCTTACGCGGCGTGCACCGAGCATGACCTCTCGATGCGTCGATAATTGTACACCATCGTAGGAATTCCGCCAAGAATTACTGACAAATGTTTACTTTTTGTATTTTGATATGTGAACTTGTTATTTTATTTTTTACTGTTTTATAAGGCATTCTTGGCAGTGAGAAAAAGATTTGTTAGCAAGAATATTATAGGCAATTGTGTGTTGTTGTATATTTTTTAATTTGTAGTATGATTTATTAAAATAATTCATTTATTTCTTAATTACTTGTTTACGATTGATTTTACTACTTCTAGATTAGTAAGGGAATAGTGAAAAGAAATCTCGCGCTCATTACTTTTATTTGTCGTTGTAAAACAAGAACAACCGTGTGACATTGGTCGATGAGTAGTATCTCGTACACACGATTAAAATTATAGTAGTAATCACTTGAAGTACGATTTTTTCTTTTGAAACACACAATTACTAATGAACACTGGGGTTTTACAAAGAAATCTACATTATTACTAGACACAAGTCGCAAATAGTGGCATATTATAGGTATACTTCGAATTGTAAATGTCAGGGACATCCTTAGCGTAGTTACCGAGCATGACCTATCGATGCATCGATAAATACCAAACTGTCGTGCTTTTATTGTTCTTCGCATATTTGCTATTTTAAGACTATTGTATTACACTCGGTGCGGGTATTTTTATACGAAATTGTTATTATTAAAATTATGAGGCGCTTTTAGCCAGTTGTGCTCACTAGTCTGTAAACGATCTGTGGATTAAGCAACGCTTTGCGCGGTCATTTTATAGATGGGTGACCGCATAGTATTTGAACTAAGCGTCTTCATGCTTCGGAAGGCACGTAAAAGTCTGTCCCGGTCAATTAAGATTCTTAAGAGAACAGTCTTAAGCCAAGTCGAAGGCCTTTCGGACGGCTTGAACAACATTGACACTAGGTTCACCACTATACTATACTATAAGTATAAACTATACGATAAAATAAGAAAATAAGAATTATCATCAAACTATCAATCAATTGCCAAATCGGATCAGTAATTCCTGAGATTGGTTCATTTAAAACAAATAAAAAGCACTTCAGCTATTATTTTATTTAATGGCTTTCATAAGCTCGCTTTTAATTCTATTTCTATACAAACAGTACGGTATTTGTGTTTAAAATTGAAGCACTTTCATTTGTTTGTTGTTATTTCCCTTTCATTATTACGTTAATGGCTTACGATATCGTATTAATAGTCGTGTAGATACACATCTAGAACTATAATAGTGAAGTTTGAAATCATTGGGTTATATATGCAGGTACTGCGCGACAGTTTTTTTTGTTTTTATAGTCCTTTTTAGTATGCAAACGGTGGTAGTATTCGTGAATGTTAATTACTGTTTCTATGATTATAGGTAACCTATTTAATTAAACTATGAGCTTATTTATCAGGCTTTAATTACCGCACAACTGATGGTAAACAAATATTTTCTTGTAAATAACATTTTGAACGAATAAAACATTTCTAACTCTTTCCATTGTTAAGATCTGGATTAGACTTTTTTTGTCTTGCGTTTTCGTCGTACACACTTTTCACACCCGACTTTCACAGGCCGATGGTTGTTTCTATAATTTAACAAGTCATTCCTTGTTTTCAATAAATAGAAGAAATCGTTACTACGTCGTATCATTTTGCGTAATGAGTTCCAACTAAGTTGGTACAAAATAAAAATTGTTTCAGAATTTTTCTCCTTTTAATTTACCCAAAAACCGTAGCTGGGTAGCTTTTCTATTACTTATTAACTTCTACAAAGTCGTTTTGAAGACCCAAAAAAGGTTTTTCGTTTTAGCGACGAATTTGAGGCATTTAAAAGATTTTCCTAATTGAAAACCATTCCAGTGGGAATGCTCATTGTCCGAACGTTACTGGGGAATACTTCCATTTAGAAAAAGGTTTTTATATTTTTAAATGTAATAATTTTATTTACTGACAAAGTCTTTTTGAGCCTTTTATTTGACGTTTATTACAAAATATTTAGCTTCTGTATGTTAACATTATTTCTGTTTATAAAATTCATTAACCCCTTCGACTTTTCTCTTACTCTAACAGTATTTACCTATTGTCAAAATGATTACCCGAAAGACTTTATAATTTATATTACTTTGCCAACTGTTATCTTATTGGACCCACATTGAACTTATTGTCTTCCTAAGCACGCTTATCTTAAATGGTCAAATGCTATAAAACAGTCACTTATCTGTAGCACGTTTAAAAAAATCATCGTACTAATGTTTTTCGTACCCAAAGATACTCACCACACAAAAAGGCAACCCATCCAAGGGTACAGATCACTTATTAACCAGTGACTACTAAGAGTAATAGGCCAACACTCCAATCGACATTCAGGCCTAGTCTTGAAAGCTATTAGCCTGAACGTTTGTACTGATGTAGGTAACAGACGTAATATCATTTGATTCGCCTCCCGGGCACTATTGTCTGCGTCGTTGTGAGAGATTACGTATTACCTAGGGGTATAATTGTTCATATTGCTGGGTCTCGAGAATTGTGGTGTAAACGTGTGGCCTGCTAGAGGTGTTAGGCATTTTAGCTTAAAGATAGATGTGATATTAGAATCATCAGTTAGTAATGTAAGTCTCTGACTCTCGTGGCAGATTTAGATATAGAGTTAAAAACTGTGCGGGACTGCCGTACCACAAGTCGTCGTATAGCGAATGATATTTTTCGCCGAGTTTTACTTAGCCATGTTGTTTCAAGATGAAATATGACATTTGATAGCCATGTATGGATGAACCAATGACTGATAGGACTACGCTACGTAATACAGTTTAGTCAATAGATAACCAGAATCTTAAGACACAGAAACTATATAACACGACGACAGTTAAATGAAAACGGCTGTTATAAAACACGAAAATTCTTAAAACAATTCACAGATAAACTGCATAAACTGCACTTAACATTCCATCAAACAGTTTCGTTTCGTGACGATTCAAGCAATTATTCAATCGAATCAATTAGAAAAAGAAAACAATGATCGTGGTGCGATTCTGCGACGTACGTAACATCGTGTGAAAACACCGCATGGTAACAGTTCACGCATTGTTCTCGAGTCGCGTCTTTACGATAATCGATACTGTAACCACTCGATACATCGAGATGTTACACAATCGGGATTTTGACGTATTGTGCACGGAGAGCGGGTTGAGGACGCTAGACATATTCAGACGTAATAAAGTCGTCTATTTATTTCGGTTCAGGCTATGGTTGTTAGTAGTTGAACACAACTCTCTTTCAAAAGGTACTGGTTTGTCAACCGTGTATATCTTCGGGTTGTGAATTTCCACACAAAACTCTTTACCTGCAGATGCTGCAATAATTAAAAAAATATTTCGTAGTGGTTTTCATACTGTAGTAAATGTATGAATTAAAATTGCACACTACAACCTTTTTTTATAGTTTTTTCATATGGTGTCAATCAGCTTATTGAAAAAGTTAATGAAATATAGACATTTTAAATTTGTTATTTCACATAGAAGTAGCGAGAAGTTTTTGCTGCTTATTCGCTAATCGCTTGCAATAGCACACAATCTCCACGGAGTGCGTTAACCGCTCATTTGCCGAGTACAGTCGAGTTTATCGATTGCGTGCGCCAATTAGTCGGTGTAATCAATAATGAGCTACATAACGAGCTGCTGCAGACATTGTATGTTTATGCACGTGATACAATCATTTACGTGATACTTACACACATCATATATGTGCAACAAACATTGATAATATGCAAGACTTGAGTTTCCAGGCTTATGAACGAAATATCTAATATTAGGTCCGGGTATGCACTTGTAAATAAAATCCTTTCTCTACACAAAAAAGATCGATATTTGGGTACCTCACAAGCTCACTGAAAGAAACCTAATGAACCGCGTACTCATTTGTGATTCTTGAAGCCAAAGAGATTTTATTACAAGTTTATACATACTATAATGCGAAAAGAGTTTTCCGACCTAATAGATAAATTGTACTGCTAATGTATAGAATATCTGTCCACACTACTTAGAGTCAGTTTCCCGGCTTATAAACGAACTATCTGGTGGATAAAGTGATAGCAAATGTATGAAAAGTCGGTAAATATTCCAATTTGTAAGCCATGAGGACTGCTTTAGATCTGGTGAAACCGGGGCTAATGTGAATAAAGTTTCTTATCGTGTTTTTGTTTTCTGTTTCAGGTAATAAGACATACTACGATCACTGCTACACAAATGTATGTATAAAAAATCTTACGTGCGCTTTAATACAACTCGTGAAAATGGTTTAAAATTAAAATTATCTCTACATTTACCGAAACTGAAAATTCATTGTGTCTTTGATAATAGAAAGGACCAATATTTCATATAATTTAATGTGGATTCATATCTCAATTTTCCCGGAAAATATAACAACAATATAAGTAATAAACAATAAGCTTTTATATTTAACACAATTACATCTTAATGGTACCTTCAGGCTATGTGTTCGCAATAAATGTAGTAAGTATAGGAATGTTTCATTGAACAAGTATCAAATAATGTTCCTCGTCGTATACGTGTTAAACAAGTTGGTAACAGTTCTTGATACTTTGTAGTTGTGTTGGGAAAAAGTGATAGTATATTTTTATTAACTTTTATAAGATAAAAGTGTATATTTGTTTGATAGTTTCATACGTCTCAATTTATTAGTTTTTTTTCGGTTCGACTTATAGATTATAACTTGAGTAAAGAATATTTTTTAAACTAAACTCTACTAAACTTCATCTAAATCAGTTCTACTGCTCTATCGAGAAAGCCTTATACAGAGTCTCATTCGTATTTATTATTAACTAGCTATGTGGGAATCAAGGCACTTAAACTATAGATAATGCCAAAATGCATTAAATTCATATCGTAGTTTTTACTTTCAAATGTATTAAACCTGATGTATGGATGTGAATGAAGCAAAAGAGGTTTGTAAGGTTAAGTGGCCTTCTCAAGTCTATTTACCCCTATGGGAAGAGGGCTTGATTTTGTTTATTTATGTAGTAAAGCTTCATTCATCCTAACAAACTTTCGCATTTATAACATCAGTATGAATAAAGAAATTATTTTAAAGGCTGATGGCATATCTTTAACTCCTATTTCTTACGCTTAATGAACGAAGATGCTCTTCGTTCATACGACACGTTCTCAGCCATATCTTGACACACGATAATAAGAATTTAAATTATCTCCATTGTAATAATATACGGGAGACGTCGACGAAGTCTTTAGATTAAAGTATTATATAACACGTTCTTAAGAAATCGTTCGTAAGATTTAAGATTAAGACTTTTACAGTTTAATACTCATTTATTTCATTGCCAACTTTTACTCTCAAAGATCTAAGTACGATCGTATACCATTATAAAAAAAAACGCGAAAATATTATGTTTTAATCACGTATAAGACCCGCTCACAATAAAATTATGCGTACAAATCGCGATAATTTATCATCGTGAATTATATATTCTCTGAAAAGATTAGGTTTTGAAATAAATTTGTAAACTTTAACATTTTACTAAATTTAACACAATACTTAAAAAAGCTTGTTTGTACGGTTTTACTATCACTATTTGTTATGCCTATCTATAACCCTAAAACCGTTAAAGCCTTAAACCTAGCTGTCCTTTTTTCCAAACCTTTTGTAATCTTAGCAATAAAGCCTTCGTATCTTGGTCATAATGTGGCCTAAACCGCGGCCATACGCGAAAGGCTACCAATACAACAAAGTGCTGCCCTGACCCCATTGTTCTACCCCACAAAGAATAGCCCAAAGGGTAGCACTTATACTTAAGATTAATCTTTATGTACGCTTTCCGATAGGGGACGGCTATTTCCATGCCTTTTGTAAGTTTTAAGGCTTGAATATTAGGTTTTTTTTTTGCTACAGGATTTAAGTAAAGGAGTCCATATTATGTATTTTTTCATTATTATGATATTTCAGATGTTCTTAAGACGATATGTAACGTTAACGAAAAAGTTGATATAATGTTTCCGCACGTAAAGAGTTTAAAAACTCTACACCTTATTCAGAGTATTTCGCCGCGACTTAAGTGTAAAATTAAGTCTTATAGATTTAGGTTTGGGCATGTAGGCTCTAAATGAGATATTTATTACTTTTTGACAGACGAGCTACATGTCTTGGTAACATTTTACTTCAAAATGTTTTTTCGTGCGATTTCTCTTCTCCACAAGAAAAACCACAATGTACTGAAGGTAATGGAATAAATGTCTAAGTAACTTTTTCCATCTAAACCACAATCCTTAGTAACACGAAATGCTACAGCTTTTTCCTCACATCTCTCAGCTCTTCAGCTCTGAGCTTTAAATTCCATTAGGTGATGTGTTTATCTTCGTAGATATGTCTCATGCTCGTAGCTTTAACGTCGTAGCACGTAACACGTCTACGCATAAACGTCATTACCGCCATTTTTATACTTTATGCTACGAATAACTTTAAGATATAATAAATTTGAGTTGCAGTGTTGGTGTAACATATTTATGTTCTGGTAGAAAAACAACTGATAAGTTGGTTGTACATAGCAACGATAAAAGTTAGGTAACTTAGCAACCATATATTTAACTATTTTTGTTCTCAAGGTTTAACCCCT
Organism: Anticarsia gemmatalis; assembly: GCF_050436995.1. Taxonomy (NCBI): domain Eukaryota; kingdom Metazoa; phylum Arthropoda; class Insecta; order Lepidoptera; family Erebidae; genus Anticarsia; species Anticarsia gemmatalis. The sequence goes on along the minus strand of NC_134763.1, from coordinate 9,115,935 downwards.
CTCTCATTACGGGAGAAGACCCTTGCCTAACAGTTGCACAGTGATGGGTTAAATTGATTTATTTATAAATAGCAATTTTGTACTGTAATTTACACTATGTCAGCTTCTCACCTTGCTGTTTATTGACGTCCATACGTCAATCAGCGGTCTATGTGTGTAAACATGCCATTGGCTAGACAGACACCAAGTTCAGATGGACAGTGCATGACGTGTTATTTGCTTGCTCTGTTAAAACACCAATCAACACGCATTGACAGTAGACTGGCAGGATATAAATGATTTCGCTTGTACTAAGTCAAATAACTTCTAATGTTATAATGCAACGGGTCTTAAACGCGATTGAAAATTAAGAGTTTGGCTACCTTATTTGTTTACCCGACGTTTCGATCGAATTGCATCTACCGTGGATCAGTCAGCCCGTGACCCGTTACATTATAATATTATGTGTACTAGTCGCGAGACTTTAAAATTGTTAAATTACTTCAAGCTTTAAAGAAGCGCTTATTTTATTATTGTCATCTAAACATGATCTAATAGTAATGTCGACACGGTGCAGAGAGTTCTTGAGAGAGAGTCATGTAAGTTACTTAAGTTTAAATAGGCATCAAGTTGAAGGTAGTGTAAAAGGCTGTACAATAACGATTAGTAGACATATGTGCTACGATCCTTATTCATGACCGTGTCGTCAAAATGTCGGGCCTCGGCGCACGGTAGCAGGTGCGATGTGGCTCCGCGATTGTTCGCCTCTTGTGTTTGTAGGAATTAATAGTGTGGTTTACCACGTCCCGTGTTGATTTATGTGTACGTTAGCTTCAATGTTTCTTTTTGAAAAAGGTGCTTTTCTTGACGGGAAGTGTTTGGTAAGATACCTCTATTGAAGGAGTATGCGTGGTTGTGTAAATATTTTCCTATTTTAATCTGGGGGCACGGCAGTGCCCCCGCAAGTCGAGCAAAAAAAAGCGGCACGGCCGTACCATCTTTTCTCGAAGCAATTCAGGCCATTTTCGACCCCCTATAATTTCGTTGTGGATAAAACAAGAAGCCTGAATTTTTAGCGACTTATCAGTCATTGTATGAACACGGTATATTGAAAATTTCAGTCAATTTGAACCAGTACTTTAAGAATGACAACTTGTTAAAGTTTTGAATTTTGTCACTCACTGATTCACTGACTCACTGACTCACCGATCATCAAAAGTCTAAGGCATTTCTAGCAGACTTAGAAGCTTCAAATTTAGAATACAAATAGAATTTAGTATTTTAATCATGGGAAAATTTCAATATTTTCTAATTTCAGTCCAGTTTTCTAAATACATTAACTGCAAGAATAACTTTGTAATCTTATACATTTATATAGGATTACAAGGTAACATTTGCAGTTAATGAATTAATTATTACTGTAGTATAATAGAAAATAATAGGTGTACATAGGTACCTACTGTATGAGGCATAACTTAAAGGTGTTTAGCCCATAAAACTGAACAACATTTCAATAGGAAAATATGTTGAATTATGAAAAAAATAACCGTCTTTCCATACAAATTGGACTTAAGTTCGCTTTACAAAAAGAAGTGAGATGCCATCAAAAACATCCTGTAAAAAACCTCAAGTCTCGCAGCGTAAAAAGTGGTGAGATCTATGTAATACCAAGTCGATTAATCTGTTTAGTCTCTACTGAAAGGACCTTCTGTCTTAAGTTATTACATAAGTTATTATCATGCCAATATTAAAAATATTTCACGTTTAAAACAAATAAATCGACTTGGTCATCGCATGAAAACACAAATTCGCCATTAAAATTTCAGGAGCATTAATTTCTTTAAGATACTCATCTCAATCATTATATTCGGAAGGACCCTAGTGAGGATTTCGGTTGCTGGCCCGTCGTGCTGTGCAGTGTGGTACATGCTAATAATCAAATCATGCGATGGCCAGGTCGATTTATTTGTTTTAAACGTGAAATATTTTTAATATTGGCATGATAATAACTTATGTAATAACTTAAGACAGAAGGTCCTTTCAGTAGAGACTAAACAGATTAATCGACTTGGTATTACATAGATCTCACCACTTTTTACGCTGCGAGACTTGAGGTTTTTTACAGGATGTTTTTGATGGCATTTCATTTTGACATCCGAACTACAAATCATTTAAAGTATTAACGTTTATAAATGCGTTTTGAAAGTATTTGATTCTTTAGCGTTATTCAAATTATCAGTAAGGATTATTAATTACTAATTTTGATCAACTTGTTACGCTGTAAGTACATTTTTGCGATGAATATAATTTTCATTGCTAATTTTCAAATATTAATATTTGTTTGCTTAGATTATTAAATAATATTCTAAAGACCTAATTTTAGGTATAAAACTAAATATTTGAAAGGTTAGAACTTAGTGAATACACCTAGTACTCTACATTTATCAGCGACGTCGCTCGTAGGTACCGTGTTGAAGGTTTACCACCCTTTATGTTCAAACGCTATTAGCACCGTTTTTGTATTACTACACTTTGATGCTAAAACGTATATTTAAAAGATAATTGCTATAAAAAAATACTGCGGTGGTGTCGCAATGCACATAAGTCAGTCATTAGTTTAAAGCACGCGCGAAATAAGTTTAAGTGTCTGAATGTAGTCGCAAGCCGCTGTGACAAAGTAAAATAATTAAAAAAGAGGTTGAAGAGGTGACAGAACAGATGGACGGCGTTTTTGTTAGGTGTCTATCACCTTTACTCCTTTCCAAATATGTTTTTTCTCAAAGATTTCGTTCACTAGAGTCAGTAGTATGAGCTTACGACGGACTATGTTCATTGAATCTGTATTGCAAATCGGTGGTAATATACTAAGTGAAAATTTCTATAGTCTAAAGGCAGTCTACAATTTATAAAAACCATGCACATTGGATAGTCGTACCTAATATAGACCACGCATCGAAATCACGAACAAAGCGTTGAAATACAAGTATTAACTCAGGCGTAAAGCTTTTATAGCCCAACCAATCATAACTTGGCATTAATTTTCACAATATAAACATAAACAAAACGAGAGCGGGTAAAGTTTTGCACTCGCTCCGGGCGTAAGCCGACCGCAGCGACCGGCTTATCCACGGCTTGATGTAATGAGAATCATTTTTAAGCCACGTCTTAGATGGAAATATGTCACCTCGTATGCTAATGGAAGATGAGCTGAGAGCTTTGAGGAGTTTATCTTCTAACAGTTTGTAGATAATATAGAATTTTCTAAATATGTGGCACTATAACCTTGGATTTTCATTGAAAACGGTGCATACAACGTACTAAAAAGGACGCTGTCTCCTGAAACTTAATCATTCTAAAGAAACATAGGATTCGTAGCAGATTGTCCAGTGTACAAAATGCGAATTGAAGTTCTATATTGTGTATATATTTACGTTTTGTTGTTTTAGCCAAAATGGCTAAACCTACTTAGATTTTAGGCAGAGAGATGGGTAATACGTTGAAAAGGATACAGCTTAGATAAAAGTAACGCGAAGTGAACCATGAGCAGAAACTAGCTATGGCCAATCAAATCAAAATTTTTTAAAGTCAGCCATATTGCTATGTATTTCTATCTAAAAAAAGCTCCGTGTATCCACATAAATACGAAGGCTTGCTTCCCGACAATAGTGCGTACTCCGGGCACGTGTCGCGAACGTGACCACGAGTAAAGCGACACGGTATGCGCGACATGATCTATTGCTCTTTCAATGAACCCGGCTTATTGATATAAAAACGTTTTTATAGGTATAAAAGCCTGTTTTAGATGTAGGTAAGTTTGTGCTGCAGAAAGTATAAATTGTGTAATTGTTGATAAAGTAATAAGTTGTACGTTCTTTGCTTCAATGGTAGTAATGAAATGAGAGCTTACTTCTTTGCTTTAACCTACACAGGTATAAGTATAACTTTAAACTTTTGCGTTACAAGTTTGTGATAGCACTGACGTTGTAACAGTTCTAGTGAAAAAATGCCAAGTAGACAAAGGTACAGCGAGTAGTCCACTCCCGTGTAATTATAAATCACCATAAACGTCGGCTTTTTGTATCAACAATATTTTCTCTACATTCACAATAACTAGTTTTGAAAATTCATACGTACAGAACCCGTGAATTCTAAGTATACAAGAAGCTTAACAAAATTCCATAGTATCCTATCATTAGTCCCCAATTCCAGGATGATTTGTAAACAGTCGTCCGGGTCAACACCACGCCCAGATAGCTCGGTCGATAACAAGAGGATCTTGTTTGAGTGAGGTGCAAATTACATCGCGTTTCGATCTCATTCTAATTTCCTAGTCGCATTCCTTTCACAATGATTTACGGAAACAGGAAAGGCTCTAAATTTATGCGAAACGAAAATTTATGTCGCCTTGGATTTCCTGAAAAGCCTTATTTGAGTAGACTGCTGGTAGTACCTACATGAGGCTTTGGTTTTAAAATACTTTTAGCATAGAATTCTGTTAGTAATTATCGCTCATCATACGATTATTATCAAGTTAGAAGTTTAGGACAAAAAATGTAAAATAATAATGTAGATAGATCTTGACGAGCCCAGAAACCCTTAATAAGTTTTGGAATATGTTTCAAAGGACATATATATTTTATAGCCCTCAAAGGCTTTCTCACTGCTTCTCTTTTATTATTCACAGTAGATTCAAGTAGCCTGTTTACTACGAAACAAGAGGAGCTATTAAAATAGGGTCACGAACAAAAACATTAATTAGACCAAATAAACAAACAAGCTTTAATTAAGAGTACAAAACATCAACCAATTTATAACAACTACAACAATAAGTAAGAAAGGAAGAAATAATAAATAATTTGTATGAAAAACAATACTTTCCTTTTAAAATCAATGGCGGTACCAGTTCTGAACGACTTGCATGCGTTTGACTTTTCTTTGTAGCTGTAACATCGCGTACAGGAGTGCTTCGGCGGTCGGTGGACAACCAGGCACGTAGATGTCCACCTGAAATACACATGTAGAAGATAAAAAAGCAATTTTTAAAGAGATTAAAATTAATAAATTGTATTCTCACGTCATGTCCTAATAGGGTTTTCTCCTGAGAGAAAGATTAGACTTTTGAGTCCACCACACTGAATAGATAAACTTTCACCTTTGCTAATAAACTCTAGATTTAGGTGATGGTTTCAGTTATGCCAATATGTGACAGCATGGAGAGGTAATTTAGTAGGTAACCATTACTTTGATAATAATGACATTGACTGTGAGATTGTAATGCGAGATTTTTAACATTCATTTAAATTCACTGAGTGGCAAACTTGGGTATGATACAGATAATACTTTTTCGCAATTTCCACGGGTTACCTTCACCTATTTATGTAAGCATTTTAGAACAGTAATACTCACCGGAACAATCCTATCGCAACCACGAACAGTAGAATAGGTATAATGATAGTATCCTCCGCCGTTAGCGCAGCTGCCCATAGACACCACCCACTTGGGGTCCGGCATCATGTCATACGTCTTGCGGAGGATGGGCGCCATCTTGTTAGTGACCGTCCCTGCTACTATGATCACGTCAGTCTGCCGAGGAGTCCCGCGGAACACCATGCCGTAACGATCCATGTCGTATCTGGAAAGAGATTTAAAATTGAGAAAAAATATTGTTTATTGTTCTTTTCATGTGTTTGACTGCATCCGTGGTTTACATGGCTACCTTTGCATCGGGAAACCGTGAGTTCAATTCCCACACGGAACAATTCGATCCACAAATAATTGTGTCGGGTCTGGTAGTACTTTGTGTCAGTTGTTTGTATGTTTGTAAAAGTCCTCGCGACACAAGAGTTCTTAGTGCGGGAGTTGTCTTATAAAAAAGAAAAGAAAGAACCTAATACAAAAAAATTATAAACTCGTTCTGCGTTCCAATTTTATTTTATGTGAAAGATAGAATAATTTCATTCGGCTAATGTTTTTCGAATCGCAAAAATCAGAGAACGTCAATCAAAGACAATAAAGCCTAAGTGCAGAATCACATCAAAATGTATTCAAATAAAAAATAAAAGAATACTCTGGGGATTCCAGTAATTGGAATGACTGTCAACCGTAATGAGAACAATAAAACGAAGCTTGAACGCAATAAAATGACTCGTGTAAAAGTTGATCGGGATTTCAAGTAATTTGAGTGTAACCCATTGGCGTTCGATTGACATTTGATATGAAATGTCGTGTCTTAACCTTTAATGTTCGGAGACGCTCCATTCATTTAAGAACAAAGGTAGAGAACAGGTACTGCTTTAGACGTACCCAACTCCTAGCGATTTAATGGAACGGAAATTTGACAAAGCGTGGGTTTTCCTTTAATTTAAAGTAAAAAGGGAACAACAAAATAAATGTTACGGTTTTCCAAGTCCTTTCCAAGGTTTCTTTGTATACTACGAACTGATGACAATAAATAGGTACAATTTGTCCGCTTGCTTTTGTTCCGTTAGCTATACAAAAACAGGTAACGGTATACTGAATGGTTTTCTTTTAGAACCGTTTGTAAAAACAACTCGGATACTGTCTCCAGTAATACAATTGTTTTTGTGCCCTTTGCGAAGCAATAGGATCTTTGTGTATTTGTATTTTCTTTTGGTTCATCTTGCTCGCTTTAATCAAGCTCTACTACCTCCTACATAAAGTATTTCTGTTCCCTATACTATCGATTTATAAGGTTACTTTTTAGGCGGGACCAATGTTAGCAATGACATGTTCACAAATAGGACTTAGCATATGTTTATAAACTTTTTTTCGAATTTTATAGTTTTTTTTCAAGAAACTTTTGTCGGCTGTAGCAGAACGCCCCCCAAAAAAAGCGATCTTGGAAAAATGAAGTATATAGAGTAGCATCATCCTTCAACTTGACAGAATTAACCAACAGAATGCACAACAAAAAAATATCCATGCATTTATCAAAGACTAATGTGCAACAATTTATTAGCGCGATTATAACGAGAAGCGACGACGCGTGGCGGTCGCTCGTCTCCTATAGTATAACGATGCCGTATCTGTTACAGCGATACCGCAACCAGCCAGCTGTGATCACATTGTTCTAGATGTTTGTTATTAATCTGTTCAGGTTATTTGTTGTATGGAGAGTTTAAGTTAGATATTGGATGATTGTTTAAGTAAAGTTGAGAGAGAAGTAAAGTCCGATGCTCGATAGACTTTGCTTGAAGTTCAGGCATCGCGCTATAGAATAACAACGGCATGATACTATTTACAGGTATTGTGAGGCCACATGCTTAAAAATGGTTTATGTTCTATCGGCCGCACTTTGGAAGAATTAATGCACAATCTTGTTATACTAGACGTCGGCTCCATTTAAGCAACGAAGCTGAAAATGCCTGACTTTACAATACCTAGTTCAATTTTAAAAAATACCTGGGAGCAGCATAATGCATCATTTCTAAAGCACAACAGGCCAGGCCGAACGTCAGTGGCCATATGGATCCTTTTCGTCCCCAGTTCACGAGATCATCCAAACGAGCAACCACCCATTCTGCAGTACTCTGAAAGTACAAAAACAATGATAATTCAAGGATTGGAATGTTTTTTCCCTGGTATTAATTGTCATGGGAACCATAAGGTTAATTAGTTTTAGAGAAAACTAGTTTAGTAGTAGACTATCCATAATAATACATAGACCGACTGAGTTTCTTATTTATAAATGCGAAAGTTATACGCTTCCCCGTCTAAACAGCTGTACTTATATTGAGGTAGTTTACCATGGGATTATACAAGACATGTAGGTACAGGATATTCCTATTAATCAACCTTTAGGTTGATATATAATGAAAGTATGCGAGAGAAACCCACTAGTTTTATTATAATTGCCTGCTGAATAAGAAAAATAATATATCGCCGTAATAAATAAAACAATTTGTATTATATTATTATCGAAATATAAAGAGAATTGTTCAGCAAATATCGCCCGGGGCGGCTCACACGTGGTGTACTATTTATAATTGCCAGCCATTTATATGGACATTCGAATGAATATCGAATTAAAATACGCATCGAGAACGCAACTGTATTCGATTAAAAACTCAATTAAGATGGACATACGATTTTTCGAATAAATGTTTTATTTTAAACGAAACATTTTCGCTCCATTGTTGTTCAGTTGATTGTTTAAAAATGTATGTTTTATTTGGACGTTATGATAATTTTAGTTAAATTTGGACTTGTTGGTATTGTTCCAATGTAAATATTTACCCTTTGGGTGTGAATGGATTCCGATAACGTTACAATTACAATAGTGTATGTTCCATACTTGTGATACTTGCTTCTGCCCGTGACATTGTTCGTGTTAAAATATGTTCCCGGGATAATAAAGACTATCTGTGTGTGTTATTTCATCATCACCCTTTTAGTAGCTTTGGCGTGATTGATGAAAAACATCCATTCAAAACTTTTGCATTTATAAGTATAAATTGATATTCAGTTTCATAGAGATATATGTAGTTGAAGTTTGATTGTAATTTAACGCTTCATTATTCAAACTATTATTCCTAATATTGTACTGAAATATTATATATTGTGTACTATGAACGCGAGGGAATGTTTGTTAATCATGACTGGGTTGAACAGGACAAATATTTGGACAGTGTAACAGATATATTAAACAGTTCCTACGAAAGGATTAATATATATATATAGATTTTGAAGGGAATTTCTGAAATGTATTACGTAGAGTTGTAGTCTATATCGCACATTTCGTTATGTAGGATTAATAAACCAAAATACACAAACGATTAACAATGCTCAACCTGGGACTCGAACTCAGGACCTCGTTATAAAAGTAGAATATGTTACGGCTTATCGATATAATATAAATACAAAGTTTGAAAACCATAACCAAATCACGAAAATAACAAACCTATTAGTAAACTCATGACATTACAATTTCCAATAAGATATTATCAAATAGTATTACAGCCTCAGTTTAATGTAGAAATTACGAGTGAAAGTTATTTACTTGGACTCAAATAACCCTGTATTGCAATCTGTGGGACTGATAAGGGACTCCGGGAGCGGACCTCACGTTGCCTAGATTCCCGGATAACGCTCAATTCCGTACCGTAATTGGAAACCGGATAGGGTTGCCGTAAAAAATATTTGAACACGGTGATAGGCAATTTTGGCGAATCGAGTATTGGTATTTGATATCTTGAGGGTTACATTTTTGTACCTATTAAGTAAGAATGTTCATATTATTAGACCACAACTTTTATATTTTATCTTCAGAATATTTATTAAATAATAGGATATCCCTGACTTTTGGGCGCAGGTTACACTGCGTGCAAACATCAGTCTCACTATTTAATCCATTTTATTTTATCTCCACGCCCGACAAACATTCGTTTGCTTAAAATCCTGACATCTCATGCAAACTTATGGTTTTCAGAGGAAATCTCACTGGAAACCAAATCCGTCAAATTACAAATTAGTTGATTTGAATTCAAAAGTTTACCTTTTGGTTTACCTGTTGGTCCCTGAATATCTAAACTATTATAATAATATTATGTATACAAAGGTATCTATTAAAAACGGGTCCACAGAGATTATAACATTAATATCATACGAGAATATTATCTTTAGGGTCATTCAACCCTAAACAAGTAGTAAACTCATTAGGCTAGGACTATCGAGTCGTGTGATTCTGGAGCGTGTAACGCCTGTACCCGATTAATTCCTCAGTCCACCACCGGCCCGGATTAATGTAGTTCTGTACCGGAGATTAATTCCAAACTGTTCTATTTGTAGGTTAAATTATGTAGGGTCCGGTGTCAGACGTCGGTTAAAGTCTATACTAGTATTATAAAGCTGAAGGGTTTGTTTGTTTGAACGCGTTTACTTCAGGAACTACTGGTTTGAATTAAAAAAGTTTTTGGTGCTTTTTGTGTTGAATATACGACTTATCGAGGAAGGCTTTAGGCTATATAACATCACGCTACGACCAATAGGAGTAGAGTACCAGTAAATTTTCAATCATTATCAATCAGATTTAAAATGTTAACATATTTTTGCACAGTGGATACACTTAGGCTGATTTGTTGACACAGAGACGACTTTTTACAGCGACTTTTGTTGTAAGAATTCGTAAAAGCCATATAACATCATGTGTAAAAGTCCCACCATTATTTATACATAGGTATATCTAAAAATGCGAGTCACAAAGAAAAAGGGTCAGAGTTTTTGACGGTTAACGTCGGTAAAATCAGTGATGTCCCTTTGGGCGTCCCTTCAGCATTCCCTTTTTCATTCGCTATCCCTTTTGTCAATATCCATCTTCACGTGACTGGAACGTTTAAGTAAAGATTTCCAATATTTAACACCAGTATTTCAAACCAAAATATTTTCGCAATATTTTTTCCTCAGAAAAGCTCTACCACTGAACATTACAACAAAATTCAATGCAACTTTTTAAGTTTTGAAATTGCCTGATGAGTTAATATAACGCTGGCTGGTGGCATAGCTAAATATTCGTACATTTAACAAGCCCGTTAATTATTGTTGTTGAAAATTTTCACCACCTATCATAAAGTACTGGTCAACACATCTAATTATTTTAAATTAACACTTAAAACATTAAACAAGCTATTAAACAAAATTATGACTAAGTTCAGGTCATGCGAAACACTGTGCCAAAGTACTTGTGAAACAAAACAGTGTTTACTATTATTCATATCGCAAGATATTTTGGCTACAATTGTTTATAATTTGGCCCACTGTGTGCATAACAAAGTGATCTACGTTGTTCTAAAATACTTATGAGCTATTTTCCTTTGGCAAGAGTGTTGGTAAATAAGATTTACGTGTATATAGGTATGTCGACGCGGAGTCACATATGTTGCCGAGTGGAGCTATAAATCATGTTCATGAATTATTATGTACACACCAAATTCGTATATACAAAGTGGGAACCGTCGCCGTAAATCATTGCTTACGAGTTTAGTTTTTTGCGATAAATCCTAAATTGTACATGTATTGTTTTGGCTTTCGATAATATGTGAAATAAATTTTGTTTTATTGTGACTGAAAATGCAATAGTAGGTTATCGAAAAAGTATTAAAAACCTCCCCTGAATAGATAAAATCAATATTTTTGCAAAGTCCTATAGGTATTAAAGTTTGTTAGTTCATATTTGCCACTCATTCATGCAAAAGCTACTGAACAGATTTCAATGAAAAATGGCATAGGTACATATTGTTTGTAACCTAGATTAACTACTATAGTTTTACTCCAGTAAATCTTTAAACATGGACGAAGTTATCAAAAGTTAATACAAAAAAAGCATAATTAAATTGCCTATAGAGTTAAAAACTTTTTAGTTTTCCACCTATTATCCATTGTGAAGGAAAACTTTATCTTGGTGAAGCACCCAAGCTCTTGGCTCATATAAAACTGAACGAGAGCCCTCGAGCCGTGCTCTCCAGATTGAACTTTAAAAGCTGATTTTTCTAAAGAATTTCTATATTCTATGTAATTAAATAATAAAGTTTGTTTCTATAGTAGTAATAAATGTTTTAGAAAGTTGGAAAACTAAATTATGTAAGTTTTGTAGGTTGAATGAAGTATGCTGTAATCGAATTTGAAAACTACGTATATTTAATTTCTAGTAATCTGAATCTTAAGGGCCAGTTCCATAGCTTTTGAATAAGTGCCACTTAACCTATCTGCTAGATTAAATAATAGCAAATTTAACAGCTGTCAAAATTACATCTAATAATATAATCTGTCTGTATAAGTAATCCATAAGTAATATAACCGGCCCTAAATGTTATTTAGTAGTTGTAACTATATAATGAAGACTATGAAGAGCATAATGTTCCTGCAATGTATAGTTATAATTTATTATTCATTGACCGAAGTAAATATAGGTAGTTATTTTTAAATAGAGCTTGTAAATTACAAGTGTGTTTAACTAATGCATGTTTGTTACATTTCGTCGGCACGTATTGCGGGATGTGACCGCAGGCGCCAACTCAGCTAGACTCGGTACTGAGTGCTACAAGTATTAACATATTAAAGCGATCTCGTGGTAGAGTGTTATTCTGCTACATAGAAGCTTTATATCTGGTATAATATGTTATTTACGAGTATGCAACGACTGTCTTTCATTAAAATTACATAATATTGTTATAGTTAACCGACTTCAAAAAAGGAGAAGGATCTCAATTCGACTGTACTTTTTGTATTAAATTGGCTGGTTAGGATAGGATAGATGACTATCCTATGCCACGGTCAAAAATCATAAATGATTTCTATTTCAACAGAAGTTTGAGGCCTTATCCAACAATCATTATTAAAACGTTTGCATGTGTACAAAAAGCTGTAGAGATAGTACTGTAGTACAAGAAAGACAGCAAACACGTAATCAGAACTTAATAGCCTTTATTAGAAACATTACTCCGAAAATATCTAAATCCTTTACCTGTCCTGGGTAATGGAAGGGTGAATATTTCCGATATTCCGACAATTTGTACGCCTTCCCTCCATGGGGGTAGATAGGGGGTGCTTTAGAGGGCCCTTTAGGGGACGGTTTGTTCGACGCATTTCTCTTCGTAGTCTCACACAACATGGGCACATTACAATGCGTTATTTCACTCCTCCAATGTTGGTCTTTGACATGATACAGGATGTTCTTAATACCCGTCGTGTCGTTTCTGCGAAATTAGAAAGATGTTAATTATGTATCACTTTTAAGTCTCAGTGAAATTCGTTTTAAATCTTAAAGAGGTTTAACGGGCTCTTGGATTTTTAATGGGCTTTTCCTTCTTAGAAGGTTTTTGTTATTTATTTATAGGTTAGTGACAGTTAAGAAGTGGAAATATTGCTACGTTTATATTATTCTTGTTAAGAGAAGAACGCTTTCTGGTGTACTACTTAAAATCGCACCTTGTTTTCAAAATTGCGATCCCTTAGAAGCTACTTTCCTTATATCATACATGCTTACTGTTTACGAGTATCCGTACTTATACAAATATTACAAATGCGACAGTATTGCGGCGTTCTGGTCTGTATCAATTTCATAGCTACTAGAATTTGATGTAATTTTGCAGATAGATAGATTAGATAGTGCAAGACCAGGTACGTATCATACTAAACCAGCTCGTAAATTAAACCACCTCCTTGAAATAGGGGATGAAAATTTGCAGTAAGTCGTAAAAATAAGTGCCTCTTATGTATGTATATGAGCCTTAACTATAATAATAACATTATATTCAGGAACCCTCGGCAAATGGCGTCGTTATGTTGCGTTCGTAGAAGCACACACGTACCGGGATATTTGTCAAACAAAGTAAATGATCGCTGTTTAACTAATATAACGCTTTCCGTGAAATCTTGAACATGAGCTACTTGTTAATGTGTAATTTGGAAGTGAAATATCTATGTTAAGATTGGTTAAGTGCCAAACTGCTGGATAACATAGTCCCCTCCAGATTTTATATCAGACTGTTCGCGATAGGTTTAAAGAAATACGAGTAAATGGTTTTCGCCAATAGGCAAAGTGATTCGCGTGTTTGTACTCAGAGGTTAAAAGAGTTGGAAGCTCAAGTGTATATGTTACAAAACTATTTCTAACTAGGGAAACACGTTCTTTAATATCTAGAATAGGGTTTTTAACTGTAACATGTAATTCATTGAAGTTTTGTGTAAATTTCAGTCCTAAATGTCTGCCAATTACACTAGTCATTAAAATAACCATATACTATCATTAAATTATTTAATCACGCACCAAATACGTGATTATAATTACTCAAAATCTATATTTATCCTACCCCAAAATCTATACAACCCCATCTAAATTGAATTACACACTCCACCTACTCAATACTGTCTGAAGACGTCAAACTAATCTTGTGATTACAGTGTAATTAGCTCCAATTATATCCTGTTATCAACACATTGTTTGATGGGACATATGACGCGTTGGGGGGAAATAATTTAATTGTCTAATCACTGTGAAATTGTATCGGTAGGTGTTCTGATATCGGATGTTGATTCAGCTTTCGGTAATTTGTGACTGAGTCGATGAAATTATGTAATCGTGTAAATTATTTGGCAAAAGTTTAAAACAGATGAAATATAATTAAAATAGAAGTTCGGAGCTAATTACGAGTTGTATGCAGTCATTTTATTTAGATAAAAGGTATTTTATAAAGTTATCACTGAATTTAGAAGAAAGAAACATTTTTAGTGGTTTCTGATTTCAGCCGCTTGTGGTGTCCCACCGTTGAGCGAAGGTATCCACTTTTTTCGTGCCAAAATTTCTTCCATTTTATCTTTCGCATCCATTTTTAATTTGAAATAATCTTTAAGCGTACTTAGTACAGAACTTTATCATCAACCGTAGTCACAAAGTAGTAATTAAACTGAAATAACTAAACTGTATTAAAATCATAATATCCATACAATCGCACTAGACACCGATAACACAGCAACGAAACTTCAACAAACATTTATATGTATGCAACAATAAAGTTACATATAACAATTAAAACGTAGATACCGCACTGTATGTGCCGTCGTTACAAACGTGGGTGCTCAACGCAAGCTTTATCGTTTACTACCAAATAACTATTCATTAATGTAGCTATGTCGCCTAGATACAGCCAAAATCTAGACTGTTATTACTTTTGGCTTGATTATGTGGTACAATAGTCGGAAATTCAGTATAAACACAAACAATATGTACATGTAAAAAATATTCTGAAATCATTAGGGATCCTTAGAAGTAATATATAGTTGTTGATTGTTCGTAAAAAGAAGAAGGACTGATTTCAAGATATTATGATGATTCGGGAATTTGAAAAACGTTTTCGTACTTATTTCTAGACTACAAATAATGCAGTGAATACCTGATTCGCTTTTAGTAACGTATGTTCCATAAATTGACCCATACATATAGTTGATGTGACAATCAATTCTTGCAATTTATTTATGCCGACTGCTTCTGAGGAATTCTTAGATATCTATAACATTTACCTGACTGATATACCTCTGAGAACGTGGCCGGATAACCGCAACATCACTATAATATTCCCAATACGATATTTGTAAATAAATTTTGTTTTGAAAAGCGTTCGCCGCTCTCGCTGCAGTGCATTTGACAAGTTGACGTTGACAGCAAAGTGTTCGTTCGGAATTCGAAACTGTTTGTTTGGTATTTAGAGGTTTTAATATTTATTTTATTTTATTAAAAAGGATTTTTTGCGCACCATGAGTTTATGAATTGTACCTGACGTAATTTGGGATATTATTTTGGATAGTTTGAAGTGTGTTTGAAGTGGTTTAGATCTCAATGGCACTTGTGTTGTGTTGTGTGTTACTACTAGACTTTTACAATGGCCATTATTTACATATTCTTTTATCCAGATAAAGTTATAAACATAGGAAATGAAACAGGATCAGAGTAGTTTAATAAACACATTCTACTTGTCTCAGTCGTGATTTTAGCAAGGTGACTAAATTCCCGACCCAGTTCTACGAAAATTGTGTTTAAATATAACCCACAAACAAACTAGCAAGCAATTACCACTAAGGCAGCAATGTCGTCGACCTAAAACTCGTGTCGCACATAGATTGCAGTTATGTGCAATTACCGCGGCGTATGTGTGACTGTGACGTGTCGGGAACTGGGCCAGCGCGGATTATGACCAACTAATGCGCTTTGGGACGCTATTCGTTTGTTTAATAGATGGCACTTAATCCCTTTTTAGATTTGTAGTGCAATAGTGTTAATAGATGGTGGTATGTGTCTATTGGTTTTTGTATTTGAAGTTGAGGTTAAGATGTATTTTGTTCTGTATAAAGTAAACTCAGTTTTGTTTTATTCAATGACTTGCCATATCATAAAGCTTGTTTTTTTTAAATCAAATAAACGTAAGCTCGCTTCCTATAGTTTTAACTAAACCATCAAATTACAGACGCAGGGAAATACTGACTCACTGTTTTAAAAAAATGATCTCATTTACAAAGTAGAGCAGATATGCATATAAAATAAAAGTGAAAACAAGGCAATATTAAAGTAAAATAGCGTACTTAACTCATTAAATAAATGAAATAATCTCAAACAAAGGCATTTAAAAATATAATCATGCAAATGGCCGTCGTTAGCATTGTTTCACATGCTATTATTTTACAAAACTGTTGTAGTAAAGATATAATATTCCGGAATAAAATTCCAAACTCATTCCGGTCCACGGATGTCTCTGAAGTCTGAATGAAAAACTTTTCTTATTATCTCTTCTTTTCAACATTGTTTGTTTGTAAAAAAAATTTTTGTATGCGTGGAGTTTTTCTTGACTTACTTTTGTATAGAGTATGTAGGAATACTGAAGTTTTAAATGTGTTTTCATGACCATTTCTCGGTAGTATATGACTAGAGTAAATCACGTATAATAAATTGATTCTAATCATATCAATTTTCTGTTGGTTTGCAATTTCGCTGAACTTCTACTTCGAGTTGGCTTGATTGAAACTATCTCGTGAGCTTTAAAACACTTGCTGAAATAAAACAATAGTGTTGTACTAGCTACGGATCATTGATCTACGATTTTAAAGTTACCTACTTACGGAACCTACAACATGTACCTATTATTTATCACATATGTATGTCTCCTTATTCTATCTGCAAGTTATTTCACATACCTTTATTTCACTTTTAATATTGTACTACAAATCATCTCGTTATGAACTAGTCCCCTTCACCGACATTCACAAAAAAGTTATATTATTAAAAAGTTCTCTATTGTACGAGCCATTCTATGAGAATCCCTTGTAACGCTACTTTTCTCGCTGATATATCGGCGACCCATTTTATGAGGGCATCGCTGTTTGCGTCTGTTACTGAGTTTTCAGACCCATAAAAAGAAAATTTCTGTTGGTAGTAATTTATGCGCTATCAAGTAACTATAAAAAGTATTGAGTTTTGCATTTAATTTATGTACAGTGCATATTTACAACTTTAAGTGTCTATTTCACAGTTATGAAATAAGTGTTAGATTACCCAGGACTTTTGTTTCAGGAGGTTTAACCCTTACCTCATTCCCTATGCCCAGCTATGGGAAATTAAAGGGTTAAAAAAACTAGATAGATAAAAAAAAACTAGATGCGTATATGCGGATAAATTTTATCAGATAGTTATCTTAAAGCAGTGTTGTTAAAAATGCTTCAGTTTGTAGCGTTGTTCAAAATACAAAAAATATATAGTGATTAATTATTGTTCCTCATTACATTTTCTAAATGGGTAGCAGATCCGTTCATATAATTACGTTATTTCACATCTAGATTTGAATTCCATAAAGCTGGCTTTTCATTTTAACTAGGCAATATACAGTATTACGAAGTAGTTATGCTACGAACGTTAGTGAATTCCCTCGAGAGCACTGCCACTGGCCGATAACCAAGTTTTCAAGTAAAGAGCCAGCGAAATACGGGCTGTATCTGCTTTAAACCTCGTATTCCGTACTAAATGCTCATATGAGGTACTCGAATATATGATTTAAAATGGACAAATGTATACGAACATTAGGAAATTTTAAGGGGTGCATATTATTTTAGTTTTTTAAATTAGCATTAAGGTAACTGTGTAGGCATTTTAAGCAAATTACGAAGATATTCCTTCTTTACCAATATTCCTCTGTCTGACACCACCTGAATCATCTGCAATAGATGGACACGGGCCAATGATGATGATGAACTGAGTAAAATCACTCTTGTTCATTTTGGAATTAGGCAGAAATGTTTATACTAAAAAACGTTCTTGTACTTATGTGTTTTTTAACGATAAAATGAAAGCCTTTAAATAGCGATGAACATGTTTTTGACTAAATGGGTAATTTTCTCTAAAATATTCGTATGTATAAAGCAACCAAACCTCCTTTCACATGTTTGGTAAATTAAATAGGCCCGACAATTTGTTAGGCTGTAATAAATTTATTCCAGGGAAACCATTACCCCACAAAAAAGCTTTTTAGACGCTTTTTACAATAGATGTTTGTTCTGAAACTCTTTGCTAATGTATTTTTTACGTTAAATGGGCTCTGTAAATTGAATTTTCGGTTGAAAATTAACGGTAATGGCGCTATCGATGTAAGCGTTTACGGTTTTTATTTGTAAACATTATTAAGATCACGGGTTATAAAAAACATAAATATTATTTTGTGAAATAGTAAGTGTATTAAAGAGTTATAAAATGTGTAGTATTTTTATTCGTGTTAGGATTGAAATTAGTGACTGTGTTCTGCAAAGTTGAACTTATAGATATTGATAGAGAATAGTGATAACAAAATACTGCAAAAGAGTTTGTATTGCTTAACCTATATCATTACTTTAGCGCTAATATTAAGCCCTGTTTTGAAGCCTCCTCTGAAATTGAAACCATAAACCTAGTTTAATTGTTAAGGCGGTTGACGATACACCAAACAACAGTAAAACTTTATCACGATTCAATTTATCGTCATACATCAAGACTAATACGTTTGCAACCATGTCTTATCTCTCTTATATATCTTTCTATCTCTCTCTCACTTCCACTATGTTTATATATCTATCTTTGTCTACTAAGAATTTGATCAGTTAGCCTTTAAGTTGTAAAGACTTGACACCGAGTTTTAGTTTGTCTTTGAGTCTTGACATCGGGAACTTTCAAATATAAATACGGTACAAGAAGTTTTCAAAGTGAAGAGGCGAAAACTACTGGTAGCGTCTGATTAATTACGTCTTAAACGAAGTTTATTAATTGAGTTACCCTTAGTATCTCCTTTATTACTTTTCAAATGTTTCATTAACCTACCTTTCCTTTTGAAATATCTGTAACATACTGGATGGGATTTATCACATTTGTTTATTTTTCATTTATTTTGGTTGACTTACAAATGTTGTGGCTTCATAAGCTTAATTCACTACTTCAATTATTTTGTTCTGTATTATAAAAGTTTACTATTTCTTTAAGAATTAATAGTAAATCTAGTCAGCTAGTCAAGAAGCCATTCTGTCGCGCTCAGTAATAATTATTTCTTTTAATAAAAGGTGCTGCTATTGATCTTTGCACATTATAACTGATCATCATTGAGTGATGAAACGTGACTATTGTACGTCTAAGCAGACGTGAATTGTCTACTATCTTAGTTGTTTATTTGTTGATACTAGAGATAGATTACACTTTCACCGATTGCCAAACACAATCTAGCAGTTTATTAATGAATGCACATCTGGTGCCAAATCAGATTAACTGAGTATAGCACTATTTGTGAATACTTATACATTGTAGGTAAGTGCTTTATTTCATTACTAGCTGACCTGCGCAACTTCGCTTGCATCACATAACAGAGAAGGGATCCAAATTTTCCCCGTTTTTGTAACATTTTTTTATGGTACTCTGCTCCTGTTGGTCGTAGCGTGATGATATATAGCCTTTAGCCTTCCTCGATAAATGGGCTATCTAACACTGAAAGAGAAGATTTTTCAAATCGGGCCAGTAGTTCCTGAGATTAGCGCGTTCAAACAAACAAACAAACTCTTCAGCTTTATAATATTAGTATAGATTTAGACGTACAGATAGAAGGGGCCAAAAACTTCCGTTTTAATAGTAGAGACTCGCATAACTTTCAATTCAAAACTCATACTTGCGAAATCAACCACGATTTGATAGACTATTCTTACAGTAATTCTCAAATAGAAATATGACTAGCAGTCAAAACATCACGCCAATCTAGTTAAAAAACATTTTTCTCAATGTGTTTTTGGCAGAGTTGGCTTGCCTTTAGGATCGCTGCTATGAAATTGAACATCAATCAAAATCTCCCATAATTAGTACGTTAAATCAAAACATGAGATCTCGATCTAACATTTCAGCCATACTAATGAAACATGAAAACTTTATCTTATATCTTAGCTATAGAGATCAATAAAGCACACTCTCTTAAGTGAAATAAACCACGAACTAAATATACCACAGTGAGTCAGACTGCTCCAGTTGCAGTGAAAAGCCTAGCGCCATATACAGGCAGGCCGGTCGATCCAGCACACTTTCTAACACTACACATTGACGCACACTCGTACTGCGAGAGAACTGATAAGTATTTATAAGGACTGTTCTACCCTGTCGTGTGGTTAGTGGTCAACCTAGTGTCAAAGGTGTTCAAGCCGCCAGAAAAGGCCTTTGACATGGCTTTACATAAGAGTATATACAGAAAAAGCTTACTCCATGAAATATTTGGCTTGAGAATCCTGTTGGGTGGAGTCTAGCTAAAACATCAAATAAAACAAGGTGAATAATGTAGTATTGCGTTCGCTATTTCATGTATAAGTTGTTTTTAGGAGTTACTGAATTTAAAATATTTCTAGATACTATCGATGGTTATCTTTCTTTTTGATTTTTTCTATTTAGATTAGGTTGATGGATTACCGTCGGATGCAATCTTAAAAAATAACCGCTATCTTTCTTTCTTAGCAATCGATAATTATCTAGTTCTTAAACCCACGTTAGTTTTTTCTTTATAGAAATTCACAGATATCTACCCTTTCGAAAGAATAAAGTTTAGACAAATAAAGAGCTAGGGTTTATTGGTAACCAAAGGTACAATAAATAAAAGGTAAAAATTCTCCCCTATACCAACTTGCATTGTGCCAATAAAAAGCGTTTTTAAAGCTTAAGCTTTGTAAAAAAGCACATAAACTGCTGTAGTTAGTAAAAGTTGTGTAGCCGGTGCAGGAAAGCGGCAATGAAAGTTAAATGATGAGAAAACTTCGCCATTGGCTACATTGAGCCGTCGCATAAGTGGTAGTTACTGGAGCTAGTGGCGTGTCCAGACGACGCGATTAGTTAACTGCGACTGTACGATTACTCTAGGCTGTTAATCGTTTAAGCACGATGCGGATGCGAAGCATACAGCTGCTTGCTAACTTAGTAGCAAGTGATTTGAGAATTATGGCAATTAAAATGTAGCTTTAGGTTTGAATGGAACCGAGATTATTATACAGTTCTAACTACGGTATATTTTTCATAATCCAGACTAGTCTTTTTGATGATTAGCTTTACAATAAAGTTCGATGGATTTAAAAATAAATTTAAATTGTAGTGCATAATTTCGGATATGGTTTCTTTTCGTACTTTTTTTTATTATGAAAGATAATCTAAAACCTGAAAGCGTCACCGCCAATGGTATACCAATCTATCTATCTGTCTATCTTGTCCACTAGCCATACGATAGATAGATAGATACCAATACTTTCTCGTTATTAACAAAATGTTAGTGAATTGAAACTACTAGACATATCCAGGAATTCTATATTAACAATAGTTGACCCGCGCAACTTCGCTTGCGTCACATAAGAGAGAATCGGTCAAATTTTACCCCGTTTTTGTATCATTGTCTATTGCTACTCTGCTCCTATTGGTCGTAGCGTGATGATTTATAGCCTATAGCCTTCCTCGATAAATGTGCTATCTAACACCAATAGAATTTTTCAAATGGGACCAGTAGTTCCTGAGATTAGCGCGTTCAAACAAACAAACAAACAAACAAACAAACTCGCCAGCTTTATAATATTAGTACAGATATGTACTGGTTCGACAATACTTGTTTATTAGAGTGTTGGTATCCGTGAGAGTTCCTACGTGTCGCAGGAAGCGGGAGTCGGCCGGATGTCTGAACCCGGTCGCACTGATTGCGTTGTGTGCCCGCTGGGGCCAGCGACCGACCGCGGTCGATATTTCACCAGCCTTATATTCTATTTGTTATTGTTTAGTTCGTAATGGATATGTAATAGATAATGTGATTTGTTACGGCCAATACGATTAAATAGGTTAGACGGTAATTGCATTTTTGACGAAGAAGCAGCCATTTTGGCAGCAAAAATCTTGAAAGTACGTATGATTGAAAACCTTTATGACTTTATCTTCGTTCTTCAGAAAAAAAATACAATTTTAGAACAGCTTCGAGATCAGTTCTCAGTTAAGAAATAAATAAATGTAGTTTTGTTTCCATAGTTGTAGAGTAGGACAAAAACAAATTTACAGCCAAAATATAACAAATCCCAGGTCTCATTGTCACAGTAGGTGACTCCGTACTTTTGGCAACGTCTCCTCTTACACGGCGCCAACAAGGCCGCTCCTTTATTATAAAAGAAAGCACCTTTAAATCACAAAGAATTATAAGGTATTACAAACGTTTCTCGTACAAATTAATGTATTTTGTTGTTGAATGCGACATATCTGTAACGGTACGGCGACGATGTTACTTATTGTCTCCTTTTATTTTCGCGAAATTGTCTCGGAACGTTATTGATGTGCAAAAACAGATTTGGTTATTCAGAAACTAAGATGTGACAAAAAGCTTACGATTTTTTTGGAACTGAATCAGACTTTTCTTTGAATAATTTTCTTTCTTGCTCTTCGTGAATAATCATTTATATTTTTCTATTTATGCTGTAGTGTAGAAGGTAATGCCAACCATCTTCACGTTTGCGCCAATTATCCCTTTTCTGTACTACTTATACATGAAAAATCTTCGACTAATTTCAGAATTTCATTTTAGATAAAAAGAAATTATAAATAGACTGGAAGTCTTTCTAAAGTCGCTAAGTTATTACCAGAACAGGCTTTCACAATCGCAAGCCAAACCAAATTATATTCAAAATAAATTCCCCAGTCAACGAGTTTCCTCGAATCAAATCTCAATTCACGACAGCTCACAAAAGATTATAGGCATTCGTCTTTATCCCTTTTGAATTGGACCGAGATATATTAGAGTTAGTAATAAAATTTTCTCCTCACTCGGTACGAAAATAAATTGTCGCATTTGCAAGATACGATTCCAAGTGAATCTGTTCTCTAAGAAACTTTTCTCGGCGGGATAGAAGCGGTTTATGCTCCATCTATTTGTTTTATTGTGGAACCACTTAATCTGGTTTATTCAGATTTCGGAGTCCCAGATGGTTTTAAAGAGACTAAGTTTGATGAATTCTGAAGTACGCCTTTTATAGGCAAAAGATTATGGTAATGAAGACGCCTAAGTTCTTAGTCAAGTAACGAAAATATGTTTTCATTTTTGTTGCTAAGTTCTGCCAGCTGTTTAGATGGGGTGGTATTTCGATAAAAATGTACTGTAATGATCGGGTGTATTGTAATGTACTGAAAATTTTTTGTGAAATTCTTTTGTATTTTTAGCAAAGCAACCTACCTCCTCTTTTAATCTTTAGTAACCTGGCTCTACGAAAGTTCTTTAAAATCCTATTGCCCCAAAAATGGCAAGGCTTTTCCAAACTCGTACACATGTACAAATATAGGTTATTTTAATTCCGCCGAGTGAGTTGTACAAATGTTTGCGATTCGACGTGTCGTGTCTATAGGCATGTAAGCATGTTGGCATGTAGGCATGTAGGCTCTACGTGTAATCTTCCAGTGCAGTGGGCCGATACGTTCACGTGTCCTACACATTTTTCAAACGGGATTACTTTTATTTCAGACGACGGTTGAAGATTTATTCGTATGCATTTATTTATAGATGAAGTCTGTGAAGTTGTTGTTTAAACTTTTGTCTCTGGAGAGGCTTTGAACGAGTCTAAAGTAATTCGAATTTTATCAATTGCGAATAACTTTATAATTCAACTAGCTGACCCGCGCAACTTCGCTTGCGTCACGTAAGAGAAAATTAGTCATAGATTTCCCCGTTTTTGTAACATTTTTCGTTACTACTCCGCTCCTAATGGCCGTAGCGTGATGATATATAGCCTATAGCCTTCCTCGATAAATGGGCTATCTAACAGTGAAAGAATTTTTCAAATCGGACCAGTAGTTCCTGAGATTAGCGCGTTCAAACAAACAAACAAACAAACAAACTCTTCAGCTTTATAATATTAGTATAGATCGACGGTCCCTACGTACATTCCCTCAAGTGGTACTTACGGGATTTGCATTTTTTGTTTCCGTGACCTTCCGGTTGTCATATATTTTCGATTGATTAAAGAAAAATTAGTAAAAATGCTTTAATTCTACCCTAAATCAACACTCGACAAACCCCAGAACTACAACACTTCCAATGTAAAATGTCACTAGTGAGAGTTAAGACATTTTACATTGGCAAGTCAACAACACCCCCGCGCGCCTCCCCCGTAACTCCCACATGCGGGCTTGTTGCGCTCGCGCAAAAAAGAAAATGAAAAATGTAAAAGATAAAGGTAAAACCATCAAAATATCATCAGGTAAGTTGAATTTGACGTTGTATTTTATTGTACCTTCTTTAACTTTAATTATTAGTCAGTAAAAAGTTTATTTTTAATTACATTATCAACTTAAATTACTTTTTTGGTAATCTAAACGAGCTTTATTCAATTCCGACGTAATTAGTCGGTTTTGGTAGTGACGTTATTTTACTTGGGAATGTTTTGAATCAAAAAGTCTTAAGTGTTACATAAGTGTTTTTACGTGGGAGAACATATACTACTGTTTTAAGTAACTGCCACTTAAGTTATTTTACATCGGGAATATTTAATTTAAAATGTAAGTAATTACCATTTCTGTTATTTTACGTTGTTTTTTGTTATTTTTTTCGGGTCCATTTTCGCTAGCATCAAAAGATGAACACTAAGATCTGGCTCAAATCCATGCAAAAATGAGTCCTACGCCACCCTCGGCTCCATTAGCTTCAAATTTGCTCGGTGATAAATACTGTCAGATTCAAGTATAGCAGAAATATTAGAATCGCCACAACCGACGTCTTCTCTTTGCCTCCAGGGGGTTTCTCAATCACCTTCCGAACATCGTGTTCCTTCATGGACTCCAACTCCCGCTTCATCGCTGCTATCCACTCATGGCTATCAGGTCTTCGAAGGACTTCTTTGTACGAACGTGGTTCTTCCTCTAACTTGCATGTACTGTTGTAGCAATATAGTCCACTTTGTACGCTACGAAGCCTATTCCTCAGAGGATACCTAGGCTCTTCCTCGATATTCACACTTACTGTTCTGACTCTTGTATCACAATGTTCAGCATCAGATTCATTTGAATTCACAGGCTCCACAGATTCAATACAAGAATCTGTATCCACATCTGCTGAGTCTGAGCTCTCCTCCGCATCTTCAATACTGTCTGGGTCTGTCAGACGTGTTTCGTTCTCCACATGCCTCACGAAGTCTTTGAAAAAGTTCAAAGCTTGAGACTTCTCCCTGAGAAAGAAATTTACTAGTGAAATCGTCTACTATTACGAACATGTTACGAGCTCCACCATAAGAACGTTCCGACATGGGACCACACAAATCAGCATGTAATAAACTGAGTTTGTCTTTCGCTCACCTTGCTTCACCCTTTGGAAAAGGTAATCTATGTGCCTTGCCTCTTATACAAGCTGCACAAGGTTCCATTACACTTTTACCTCCAACCTCGATGTTAGGCAACTTCCGTAAATTATTCAAGTTAACATGCCCTAATCTACGATGCCAAAGTGCCAACGAGTCTTCAACTAGAACCGTAGCCAAAGCACCATCTACAATAGCAAAACAACAACCTGAGACTTCACTAGCAGTAACCACAAGTTTACTCGTTATCTCGCTTATCGATTAGTGAAACATCCTACAGCCATTAGAATCAAAAATAACTCTCCATCCATTCTGTACCAACTTAGATACCGACAAAAGATTAACTTTCAAGCCAGGCACAAAGGAACAATCTTTTACAGTTAACAAAACTCCTTTCACATTAACTATAATATCTAGTCCATTGAAATGTTACAAGAGATTTACATTTATTAGAGGACGCAATTTTATTTTTGGAACATGTAGGGGGGGTCAATAGAAGCTTAACTTGAAGTTTGTGGGGTCGCCGCCCTTGTCCCCCGGCCGCCATCTTGGAAAAGGGGGTGGAAACACTTTTTTCGCTATATCTCGGAAACTATGCGTCTTACAATAAAATTGTAAAAGCATAATTTGTAGAAAATTATTTTGTCTACAAATATGTCTAATAACTTGTTGCCCTAAATTAACAATTAAAGAAGTTATAAGCAAAAGAATGCAATTTTTTTTATAACTTTTTTCTTGATTGCTCTAACTTTTTTTAGCGACAGCCGCGCGGATGGGTCTCTGAGTTTAAGCTACGCTTGCCGAGGTTGTTTGGTGGATGGGTGACCATCTTAGACTTATCGAGTTCCTCCCTGTTTCGAAAGGCACGTTAAATTCTGGGTCCCGGCTGTCATTTTCGAAGATATTTGATAGTCGTTAACAGTACTCAGAAGCTTGAAAATCTGACAACCAGTCTTAACGAGGGGTATCGTTTTATATCCCAGGTAAATGGGTTGTGGAGGTCAGATAAGCAGTCGCTCCATGTAAAACACTGGTATTCAGCTGCATCTGTTGAGACTGGAAGCCGACTCCAACATAGTTTGGAAAAAAAGCTAAGCTGATATAAATATATTAAAAAAATTAACTCAGACCAATCTTGTAGAGTATTTTTCGAGAAAAAATTTGCCCTATATTTTTTTTTAATTTCATTAATTAGAAACTCAGTAACAGCGCTCCGAAATAGACCAGATTCGGAAGGAAAATTTTTGTAAAAAAAATTTCACTATTTTGCTTATAACTTTTTAATTGTTAATTTAGGACAAAAAGTTATGAAACATATTTGTAGGCAAAATAATTTGCAACAAATTATGCTTTTACAATTTTATTGTAAGACGCATAGTTTCCGAGATATAGCGAAAAAAGTGTTTCCACCCCCTTTTCCAAGATGGCGGCCGGGGGACAAGAGTGACGACCCCACAAACTTCAAGTTAAGCTTCTATTGACCCCCCCTACATGTTCCAAAAATAAAATTGCGTCCTCTAAGAAATGCAATATTCGGCCCTCAAATTGTAACATTTCAATGGACTAATCACCTTTGCCTTCACTTGACATTCTATCATCATTTGCACACGACACAACATTCTTATCAGTAACCTTAAAGTCTCTAAACCACTGCTTCTGAAAACTCATGTGTGTCGAGGCTCCACTATCGAGATAAAACGTCGAGGGGCTGAAGGATGTGTGCACCGACAGTGAACACTTGAACAGCATAACGCAACTTTCTTCGACTTCGAGGAAACCGTTGGTAAGCGTGCACCACATCCTTGTCCAGCATCGGGCAATCGGACTTCTTATGACCTTTCTTTCTACATTAAAAGCAGTTGTTTGTTTTGTTTTGTTTCTTCACTACTAAAGCCGAGTTCGACGAGGATTCATTTGAAGAGCTCTGAGCGCTATCTTCTTGTAGAAGCTTTTGCCGAACATTTTGAGAAGTAATCTTCATTCCTGAATGCTCTAGTGCCATCCGTAATGGTCGGTAAACATCAGGTATACCGCGCAAAAGTACCACGGCAACCAAATCGTCATCGAAACTTTGATTGATTTCTTTACGCTTTTGAGCGTGACTCATGACAGCAGATCGGTGGTTTTCCAGCTTCTCATCCAAGAGACAATTCATCAGAGTTATGCGCCTATTTATTCCCTTGTCTTCAAAAATTATTGTCAATGCATCCCACACTTCTTTTGCGTAAGTAAGATATTGAACATACGGATACAGATGAGATTCTAAGTAAAGGCATATTAACGTGTATGCTTCTTGATCCTTCTAGATCTCGGCTTCATCATCCTTCTTTGGAAGTGTTGATGTATACTTGAAACATTTTTCTCGAGCAACCATATTCAACAAGTACCTAATTATGATTGCTCAATATTATTACTATGTAATATTTTATATCTTTATGATGAAGAAAAAGGTTGCCTATTGTGAAATTAATAAAAAAAGTTTATAAAATATTTCTTTTTATTTTATTATCAGCCCTTACCTCATGGCTTCCAGTATGAAAACACCGTAATTCAATATTATACTCAACGTAAAATTTAGTAAAAGGCAGTTACAATTTAGATCGTTGTTCAATCCCCCATGTAAAGATCAGTAAGTACCACTTAGGTAAATGCTAGTCGGAATGTTTCCGATCTAAAACGACGGTTGTGACCAATGGAACATAAAATGAATATATTTTAACGTTTTTATTTTATTTTCTCATAAAAGACAACAAATAAAGACTTCGTGCAAAATTTCATAGCTCTGCGATTGATAGAACTTGAGATACAAGTGTTTGAAACTTCAAACCGCTCTCCTGTAAAATTTGCGTTTTGCAATTAGGTTATTGTACGTAGGGACCGTCGAGATAAGTACTGGTAGTAGAAAGATCAAAAAATCTATTAGGGTTTTCTTATGGGGATAATTAACTGTTATAGATATCGATTATCATTAACTGCTGATGGATATATAAGTATGGTTACATCATAGAGGCTTTAGCACTTGAGCACAGTGAACCAATATTAATAAAAGTTTCTACAGCACTATTCTAGACTTCATATTTTAAATATTATGGTAATAAAGAGGCCTCCTAAAAGATTGAGTTGAACCTCACTCAATATCGTACAGTTATAAATTACGCAAGTGTTTGGTGTACGGATTTAGAATCAGTGCCGTTGTTATCTGTAAACATCGCTAATGACTATGTGTTCCCATTACAATTTAATGACTCACTTTCATGATCTTTGCTAACACAGGAATTTGGCTAAAATAGATTTTACCTATTTTTATGACCTGGTTATTTGTTAGCTATGAGTTTGTTTGTACCTCTATATTGTTGGTGACTTTTTGACATTCACAGTTAAACTAGTATTTTTAGGTTTCCTATAAGTTAGTGTGGTTTGTAGGTGATACCAAATCATTTAGGATTTCAATAATGCAAATTTATTTTCGATCGTTGGTCGCCTCTTTTTAACAGGTTCCATGTTTCTGTTTTTGTTGCGGTAAATTTTCAGTCGTCTGCTAATTTTATGTGAGCAATATTTTTAAAGATTATGGAACAGTCTTAAAAAAAATTAAACGTCGTTCCTGAATCTATGGACTAATCACATTAAACTAATCGAAAAATATTTATTTTCAGGCTATGCACACTTCGAATAACGCGACTGCGCGTATGTGGTGCGTTAAGCGAGACGGGTGGTGGCGCGGCGGGCGGCGCGGGCGCAGGCGCGGTCATCCTCGCCGCGCGCATGCACAGCTCCAAGCGCACGCTGCGCTCCAACGACATCGCCGTGCCGCCGCTTGATGTCGAGCTCGACCTGTGCTTCTCGCTGCAGTATCCGCACTTTGTTAAGAGGGATGGAAACAGGTTCGTATAGTTTAGAAGTTAAATTTTCTCTGATAATGATACTAGAGTTATTTTTTTCCTTCATCATCTTAATTATTCGAGTAAGAATTTTTATGGATGGTGTATTCGGAAAGTGTTTAAAACTGTCAATATTATTCCCATAATTGGTATAACGATGGGAAAACGAGCCCCATATCTTATTAACAAATATAACAGACTTGCTCAGGTTAACCTTCTGCAAAACCGTTTCGCAACAAGTTCTTAAATGTAACACATTCAATTCAAGTAAAACACTTTATTATCAAAATGTAGGTCCTCATTTGCTCAATTCAATATTATTATATGGGAAAGGGTCATTATATTCAATTAACGAAACCGTTTACATTATGCAGGGATATAATGGGATTGGGCCTCTAAGTAAACACTACTGGAGCTAATTTTATGTTTAAATTTACACTACCTTCAGCCTGCGACATCCGTCCGCATGGAAAAATATCGTAAAATATCTGTGCAAAATTTTCTCTTAAACCATTCAATAACATTTTTGCGTAATAAAGTAACAGCCGTCTTTGCGTCTAAACGAACAGTCCTTTATAATATTTAGTAGAAGACTTTAAGATCACTATAACGTTGTTGTAATGCAATATTTTACATTACAACATATTGTTATAATAAAATAAAGTTGCGGCTGTCTGTCTTTCCGCGATGAACTCAAAATCTACTCAACGTATTTTCATGCAGTTTTCACCAATAGGTAGAGCGATTCCCTCGGAAGGTTTAATTGTATAACCTGTAAAGGTTTCGTGTTAAAGCAAGCTTTTTCCTAACCGAGCGAACCGGGGTGGTTTTTCTAGTATATACATAAACCTATTAGCAGCACATTAACACAAAACACTAATAAAAATGTGCACAGCGCTATAAAACTTTCACACCACTCGTTATTAAGACATTAATCTAGATTCGCGAACAGTATGCGTTTATGTGTGGTTTTATTTGGGTGTTAAATAACTATTTATGTATTGAGGTCAAGGATAAGTAGTGTTATGCAAGCCTGTTTAATGGTTTAACTATTGTGTAAGTAAATAAAGTAGGAACGGATAGTAATGCCGCTTCATGATACAAAAATCTATCCAGATAAATGGTTATATTGTCAGTCTTGCCATTATTTTATGTTGTTCCTACTGTCTATTCTCAAGGATTTTATCACGTTAGTCCTATTACTAATCAATAGTGTAATGATAACATTAATCTGGCTACCATCTGTCTTTATTTTTACATATTTATCTCAAAAAAATATTTTTACCCAATAAGAAACAGAACAATAATATTTACCTTATTTATGGAGTGTAGTAGGAATTGTATCTGTCAGTATACAAAGATTGTTCTATACAGTCTCATTGAATAACAGTTCAGTATTTCCGTTACGCATAAAATATTCGCTGAATAGAATAAAAAATCAATCTATTTCAATCTTTATCCAACACTAACATCCGATAGAGCTATAGTTTCTGTTTTCGTGAAACATAAAATACAGATTTTATTTTATTTGAATAGATAACTGTTAGCAAGTTATACAAATATTTGTATGAACTAATAACTACGGCGAGATTCGAAATGGTATTATATTGTTTTCAATACTATTGAGAAGTTTACATTGTTTACTGTTAGTATAAAATTGAGAACGTAAAAAACAACAACAACCAACAACATACTATTTGATTTGTGATTTTATCTATACATATAAAAATCAAAGTCCTGACTCATTCACTAAGTCACCAACGCAGGGCCCAAACCCCTGAACCTATAAAGCTGACGTTGTTGCTTTTATATCTTTGAATAAACATATTGATTTATTTATTGCATCGTGTTTTATTTTTGATTAAGTGTCTCACTTTTGTGCACGATTGTACTTTAGCTATTCATACGAAGATGTAAAAAAATGGGTCCAACGGAACACGTTGTTTAATAGGGGGTCCAATGGGCACTAAAGTAAAGGCAAAATCCAAGTTTTAAGGTCGAAACGGCACATGGAGGTCCAAAGGGTCATGATAATCAGTGAGGTCCAAACTTGGAGGTCCAACGGGTACGCAGTCAATTGTATCGATTGGATTGTACTAAACTGTTGTTTTATACTTACGTAAGATTCTTTGTTTTTATGTATTTTAACAAGACGAAATATTTGTAAATGTTCCGATCTTTATCCCAAATTGCAATTTCTTAGTTCAAATTGCAGAAAGCAAGACCCACCGTCCTTATTTTCGGGGTTGAGTTCAGTTAGGTGCGTTCTATTTATTTTTAGGAAACCGCTAGTTTTCAAAATTTTGGCTGCAATGACTTTTGCAAATTACTAATACTCTTATTTTTCTTTCGAATAAGAATCCCTTACATTAATCAAAAAAATAAAAATCTTATTCTGTAAATTGCTTGCATATAACCTTATAAGCACACTACGTACTAGTATCTAGTAATTAGAAGAAAAAGAAACGTCAACAAAACTCGTCTACACCACACATGAGCATTCGACCTAAAAGGCATACACTTTAGTTCAGACAATAAAACTGGCTATAATGATCTAATCGTGGTTTTATCTGTGAACAAAACGCATTAAACTTCGCCGACTTCAGAACTTTCCGAACATTTGTTTGTGATAGATTTAGTGCAAACTATTACTGATCGTAAAACTATAAAGAAGCATGTAGAAAACTTGGATCTTTCTAAAATTGACTTTAGATTTTTCAAACACATTAATTGAAATTATAAGTTTTAAATACTTTAGACGTAGAAACCTAGTAAGAAAGACTAGCAACTGAGAATGGAAGTCCTGATAAAGACGGTGTATTGAGTGCTTATATTTGTGTGTTCATGTGTTATGCTTTAAATGTTATTTGTTGTATTCCAGGTTGCAGATAATGTTGCAACGTCGCAAGAAATACAAGAATCGCACCATCCTCGGTTACAAGACACTGGCCGAGGGCGTCATCAGGATGGACCAGGTTTGTGTACAATCTTTAATTAATATTTAAATAGAAAACGCGAACAAACGGCGCTTATCTTTAGTGGTCCCTACACCATTACTTTTGTATTAAGCACGATATTTGAGTTATTATAATTTATATTTTTCTTTTCTGATCATATTCCTTTTCTTGGGGCCAACTAGAAAATGGCTTTTTTAAATAAGTGCTTTAGCCACTCCGAGTAGTTCAAATTATCAGCTTCATGATTTCGTTTCGTGATATGTCCTATAAATATAATTACTTCTAGATGGTCTGAATTTGTCATGCTCTCCAACAAAAGATTTATTGGAATGTTACTGATATGCCGTTTTCATTCCAACTCGCGGGCTATCTGCGGCGAACCACAACGGGTCACAAACGACTGAAATATAAAGTAACGTTTTAAATTAAAATAGACCATTGACTTGTTTGAATATAAATACTGCACTATAAATTAATCGGTTCTGTGTTCTATTATAAAAAAATATTAAGTTAGAAACTGGCAGATATCGTATTAGTTGTAACTTGACGAAATGTTGAGTCTTGACTTGAATATTCTTAACTTCTTAACTTCACTAGAGGGAATGGGGGACGCCCCAGGAAGAAATCAGATTGTAGATTTTGGGATACTCATGGATTTTTTTCTTCCTACATTGCTACGTATCACACTGTGTCTGCAAAGCGTCGCAAAAAACTACGGTGTATGTACGCGCCCGTGTGTACCAAAACCTATTATTATTATTCGTCCATACGGTTATATTAGTAAACTGTCTGTAAACTTAGCGTCACATATTATAAACATATTTGATAAAATTCCTCTCAGTTGACTGGACATCCATAGATAAATCTAAAATTAGATCTGTAATTGTTTGCGCCTCATTATCATCGGGATGTCTGTTACTCTAATTACTGACTCACGCAATTAAATACGTACTTGTACTTAATACATATGTGTTATGTAGTTTGTTTATATATTCATTTGTCGTCCATTTTGACCTATATTTGCTTCATTATATTATTAAACTTGTTAAAGTTCAATGACCGGTATGTTCTCAACGTAATTTGTTGTGAAATTGCGGAAAAGATAGTTAATATTTTAATAATCAGTATTTATTGTATAATTGCTGTTGGTTTATTGAGTTAATTGAGGATAATTTCTCTAACCTCTCTATAATAAGAACGTTATTTTAATACTATCTCTCTATACGTTATAAACAAACTAATAACCGATACTATAAATGAACAATGCTGTTCTGTGTTCTTTGCCTACCCCTATGGGGAGAAGGCGTGATTTTATGGATGTATGCAGTGTATTGCATAAACACATACACGCATAGATAATAGAAGACTCCCTTTTGAAAAATAAACGACTTTGGACACAAAAGTGTGGCTCAACTGTTTTAAAAAAAAACTATCTACACTTGCTGTTGCCATGAAGTAATCATACTTTATAATTTATATCAGTTACATAAAGAAACGCCTCAATATGCCTAAATAAAGGGTTATAAACTCAATTCTAAGGTTAAAGGTAAAATGTTGGCTGTACAAAGTTTGCCGACCGTTCTAGGAGCTAGCTCAGTACCCTCGAGGATGTTTGCGTTTCAGGCGAAGACGACTTAATTAAGAGTAATGACAACAAGACCGGCTACAAGTTGACTCGGCTGAGATAAAGTTCGTTTTAGGTATCAAGTTGAGAGATGTTGCAGTCAAAATCAAAAGGATCTAAATTAAGAGAAACCTATTTAGGAAATATCCGTTTTTGTGTTTTTTTTTATTAATTAATTATGCCGCTTCAATAGTTTCAATCAAAAGAACATTAACATCCTTAATTGATTAAGTTAACCTGACTCTCTCTGAACTCTGATTTATTTAAGCGTTGAATACATATATTTGCTCATTAAAAACTTCCAATGAAAAACCTCACCGATCGACGGATTTTTTGTAGGTTTAAATATAATTTATCCTCTATCTTTTTTATGCAGGTACTACAACGCTCAATGGACATGGAGCTTGAGCTGACCGGCGTGGGTGGAAAAGTAGGCGCTGCTGCGGGCCAGCCAGTCGCCAAGCTCACCATCACCGGCCTCGCGTCAACCCCCGTTGACCATGACACTAAGAATAACAACACTTTGCTCATCACAGGTCTGTACAATTGCAAAGATTTTTAAGATTCCGTACAAACTTATCTTATCCTATAAGTACCGGCTTGTAGCTCGCTGACACTTCTACCATTGTTAATGCTTTGTATCGCCAGACTCCTTTTCATACTAGAGGTTCTAGAGTTGAGCCTTGTGTTGTTCCATATAAAAGAGTAAGATGTAGGTATTTCTTCAACAGCAAATGGTTTTCGTTTGCTTAGTGCTAATTTTTTATTGTTAAGTTTTAAAACATAATGAAATATAAGACTTTGTCTATTTGATTCTAAACTAAAATACTCTGATTAAGTTGATCAAAGGTCTTATAAAAAATATAAATTACTAAGGGTGGATCAATTGATAGTTTTAGATATCATGCCATAACATGCTTTATTTTTCTAGAACGTGGCTACTCAGACGAAGAAGAAGAAGGTGAATTCAGCTCCGTAGAGGAAGCTGAAGAGATGACGTATGGAGCACCAGCGAGACGCCGCGCGCACAGACAACTAGCGTTCAACAAAACTGATCTCTCTTACACCAAGGTAACAATTATTATATTAGAGAAATTACTAGAATTAAAACAAAATAAATTATACTTGTAGTAACTAAAAGATAGGAATTTTTACTATATAGAATAATAGGAAAATAAATGTAGTCATAGGTAATACTCGCGGGAAATATTTGTCAATCTAAAGGCTAATTGTATTGGCATTTTTAGAATAAACTCTTTTAAAATTTTGAAGACAAAGTCACTCCCTTGTGGTCTACAGATATTTCCATATTTTTATGAGTATTTTTACAATTATTAAAGTCCATTAAATAGTGTATTTTATAAACTATTTTTTATAATATAACCAAGAAAATATGTCTGCTTTGTAACAAAAAATTGGCTTATTTTATAGTTAATAATACCATTTTATTAATAGGTTATAACATCGTGTGCATGTTTTGACGATACGCTTTCGCTTCAGGGAGCTTTACATATTTATCATATACTTTATTATTTACAGAAACAAGAGCCCCAGAGATTTATATGTTATTTATAGCTTTCTAATATTTAATAATACGTAGTATAATATTAGCTTTTATAAGCTTGTGCGTAATAGGCGTTGCATTGCACGCAGTTGTCCCGTTCTCGCGACTTGAGCTTCATGGAACGTGAGAGGAAAAGACAGAGCTATATGCACTGTAAGGCGAACGACAGAGACAGCGACAGTGAGCTAGAGAGCGCGGGGGCCAAACGCAAGGGCAGCCGCGGGAAGCTCGCGGTGAGCGCCTGCGCAAGCACGCTTCCTCGTAGACCCTATGAGAATAGAAATTGTTCAGACAATATCAAGAGAAACATATCTACGGATAGTTTCCATACAGTACTACAGCTATTATTTTACAAGGTTTTGTTATTTTATACCCCTTTTTGGTTTGATTTTTGAGATATTATTATACCCCTATTCATTATCCCAGAGTGATTTCCCGATACGAGATTGTCAGTGTTGCCATATTGTGTTCGGCTCCATTGCGCTAAATTGAACATTAGAATCAAACATTGATGATTCGACATTTCTATTCTCATATGTAAATAGTTTCGTTTTTAGTTTTGCATGCATTTAGTTTTTGTTTCCTGTATTATTTGAATGCACAACGCCTTACGCACATAGTACGAGTATATAGTAGAGGTAGTACGGTAGAAACATAATATCTTGTAGCAAGACTCATGTATATTCAAAGCTCATGTATGTCCTTTCCGATCACATATTTCGAAAAAAAATATTTAATAGCTCAATTAATCTGCTTGAATCAATTAGTTTACGGTTTTTATTTATCTCGTCTTCGGTCTCGATGTAAAACGGGTTTCTTGGTGCTTTCTTAAACTTTATTACTGAAATTTATGCTGAAAATGTAAGTACCTATCGGTATTGTGGTGTTCAATCTGACTATTTCTATCATTTGATATTACGTCGTTTACGAAGAAATTTTGGCTCATTCAGTATGTTTTCGTTATTATCTTGGAATTAAATTAAGCCTATGACTAATACTTTGAACTAATCATCTTAAAACTTCATAATCTCATAATCACTTCGTACATAACGTCATTGTAGTAGCTTATCAGCTAGATTATCTCCACTTGTGATAGTAGCTCAGTCGTGTCTGCCTGTCCATGGAGGTCAAACCTGTATGTGTTTGTTTATATTTACATAGTTAAAGAACGGTATAAGAACCTATTAATTTAAGGTCACTTTAGCCCTTCTTCTACTAAAAAAACCGCAACGCTGATGAAGTGTGTAGCAATGCCAGTGGAAGAATGTCATAAGTTTCAAATTAGAATTAAACTCTTTATGACATTTTTGATTTAAAGTTTATTGTTTAAAAGTGAATGCGTTCAGTGATATAATATTCTTCGGTTATTTGTATGTGGTGTACAGTTCGTGTATTAATTTTTGTATGAGTGGTTGTGTATGTCTTCAAGTGACTGTTTTGATGTATGAGTGTCATGTGAGGTATATTATTTGTTGTCTTTCTTATCTATGTTTATGTATGAAGCTATGAACTGAAGGTTGTGGTTACGTCATGATTTGTTGATGAAAATTTATTTTTGGGTAAAAATCTTCTTGTTTGGTTTAGTCTGGGAAATGGTGGACTTTATCTGTATTACTTTGTATGTTCGGTGACCACTTAGTTTAGGAGCTCGTAGACTAGTTACTAAGTAAAATGTAAAAATAATATGAGTGGTACGCGATCATGGTTTTGTTGAAGAGTTCGTCTTTGTAGCCCTGTTCTTCCTTCATTTTTAATATTTGTACATATTCTATCTACGGTACAAACTTCTCGTAAGTGAGTGACTTAAACGGTTATCGTTCGAAGCTGAACAAATTATTACATGTCTACCAGAAACAGTAACCAAAAAAAAAATCATGCATTATCTTCATAGTATTATTTATAATTATGTAAGAAATGTATTAGTGTATGTTTATTAAGTAAACAAATAATTCAATATCATAACAATTACTCTATACGCCTTCAACAAATTCATGATCGCGACCACCCTCATATCAACTAACCATTAAATACAATCAATGAACAACAGTATCGATTGGTGTTACAGCAACGCAACCTGAAGCAGAAGTTCGCGGCGCTGCTGCGACGGTTCCGCGTGCCCGAGGAGCTGTCGGAGCGAGGCACCACGCGCGACCAGCACCACGCGCAGCACGACATTGATGAACTGTTCCAGGTAACATTAGAAATTATACCTACTGATGGGAAAAACAGCCATCTTAACTGCGATGTTTCCTACAGAAATTAGGGACCTGAAAGTTGTTCAGGGCGTTTTTAGGTTCTTGATATGTCTTTTAGATGCTTAGTAGTGTGTTACTATTATTGAGGATTTTGTATTTTTACGATTTGAAGTTGCAATAAAAGGGAATTAGAAGGAGTTAGCAATATGGACACAAAAGCAACAAAAGCTTATCGTGCCCTAGATGACTCCTAAATTATCTAAACAACAGTCTAACCCAATACATACAATAGACTCTCTGCCTGACTTAGGTACTAAAATGATGAATGAATGAAATGAAAATACCTCTAAGACCACTGAGACAGTGATAACATGGATCTAAGATTATGCAATATCATTTCAGGAACTAGAATCTTTATCATGCGGCGAAGGCGAGGACTCAGGTCCGGACCAGATGGACACCATCAGCATCGGCTCCACGCCCAAACCCTCGCTGAGGCCGTTCTTCAGCAGCTCTCGAAGCCTCGCCAACCAAGACCACCACAGGCATTCCAACGGTACGCTGTTTTACTGACGATTCACAACACTCATGTACAGTGTTGCCCAGCTCCGAGACTATTTTGTGAAGAATTTTTATTTTGTATCATATTTTTTGGTTTAAAATATACATTTTTGAGCTCCAAACAATGTATTTTCATTGTATAGTTTTGTATTCACAATTTTCAATTACAACCACAATAATTCCAGTCAATTTTTTTTGAGAAAATCTTCACAAAATAGCCTAAGAGCTGAACAACGTTTAGTCAAACTCATACAACATGAGTGGTTAGTGTTTGATAAAAACATAAACTATACATTTATAGTAACAGTATTAATTGCCTGGGCATTGAACAGCATATACGGAACACAATGCATTGTGAAATGTGACTCGCTTAACTTTTGTTTTGCTTACATACATATAATGTAAACATATTGACATATACATTGGAACTTTTATGTTTTGTTATGTAACGCTGTGTGCATTTAGTATTAGTTTTGTGTGCGTCATGGGGAATACAGACAAGGTAGAACACATTCTTATTATCAAAAGATATTACAACAAACCATACTTAATATCTTCTACAATCATAATAAAACCGTAGGTTTACCAACTATGAATATTAAATCAAATATACACATTCAAAATACAATAAAATCAATCCCTACTGGACAAAACTCCATTCAAACGTCCTCAAACCTACCAAAACGTCACAAAAATCTACCAAAACCTACCATTGGGTAAGGTGTTATTCCCCGTGAGGCACACATAGCGACGATGTTGGTACGCGCATGCGCAGTGAGGGGCCACGCGAGCCTCTCGTCCGCCGCCGAGCTCAGCGACGTCCGGGAACGACACGTCGCCACGCACCCGCTCACAGGTACCTATATATCCCCAGTGATGCAGATTGATACACATTCAAAGTAATATGACTTGAGTACCTATAGAAACTCGGGGTACCCACTTACAGTCCCGAAAACTTCGGGATCAAATCACTTAGATACTATAGAGTATAAACCCTCTAGATAAATGGAATTGATAAATGTAGTTCGCGAATCATGATTAGGTCACACCTTTGTGTCTGGGTGAGCCTATTCTACAGGCTAGATATTATAATTGCAAAAGTATGACATTGTCATATTTTACGATTAGTAACACTGTCTAAATGAAAAGTTTTTAACACTACCTAACCATCAGAGTTGCCATATAGTATAATTTTAAAAATGTGGCAAGATAAAAAGGATAGTTGATTGTAACGAGGTGTCAAATTACATTTGAATGTCTATCAATCTGTCAGCTTTGTTTATTTATAAATTGAGTTTTAGTTGGTTGAGATTGTGAATGCATACTTTTATTCTTATTAAACTCTACCTTACATACTATCCTATTTGTTTCTGATATACATACAATATTTTATTAGAAAATCGTAGAAAACATGATTTAAACTTTTCGATCAGATTATAAAATAAACATGCAACATATTTTTTAATACAAATCACAAATGCAACTGGGCTATTGGTAAATGCTTAAGGTTCCGTTCTAAAACTAGACTACGGTTAAACGACTAAACAATTTTGATACTTTGACATCAAACTAAAAAACAAGTTATTTATGTTCTTGTTTCCTTCTTACTAAGTTTGTTTCACAATCTCTGTCGACTGTATTACGAAGCTTCTGTCTGTTTTACTATGTGTTCACTTTCATATACACCCTTCACTCCTGTACTAAGTATATATAGCACGACTGCATGGTTTGATACTTGTTTAATGTATTTTACCTGTGTTTTTGTGTCATGGTTTTCAGAAGAATATCTTTGTGTTAAAAGAAAACATACTTGATGTTAATTCAGGTCAAATGAACTGAGATTACCAAAAATATCGTTTTATATTGTAGTTCAATATATTTCTATAATATAAACTGTTAACAAGTTACGGCAACAAAGACATCCTATTAAATTAAATTTCTATGACTATCCACACGGGGTTTTATTTTTGTTTGAAAATAAAATCTAAGAAATTATTAAATGTCGTAGAACAAAAGTTGTTGCAGATGTTAGCTCTAGATTCCTGCTAATTTTATTATTACACTGAAGTATTAGTCAAGCCAAAATGAAGAATTGAAGTACTTAAAATTTTAATTACAAATACACACTTACAAACAAAAACAAGCTAGCTCAAAACTCCATCATAAATCTTCTCCGAATATGCATGGTGACGTCACTGAACATTGTGTTATGACGTCAGAATCGGAAGCGATCCGAAGTTCAGTGGGTGACGAGCGCGCGAGCGACGGCAACAGCGACGGTGACGTCACGGCCGACGCGCCTGTCTCCGGCGCCTCCGTGTCTAGCTCACCGCCTAATGAGACTAAGGTAAGACCATTTACACCTAAAATATATACGGGAAGGATAACTATTGGTAACCTTTCTTTTACTCGGTAGTATTAAAAATGTAACATATTTTCTTACGGCTTCTACTGCCTAATATTTAGGCTATCGATAATTATTATCGTTGACCGTCACTAGGATCTCGACGTTTAAAGTGCGTGCACGTATTCGTACGTAGGTACTAAGCAAATATTACTACTGTATATAATTAACGTTTTTCCGAACAGCAGTTTTACTGATGGGTTGGATTGCTCAGATATTTTCTCATTAGTTTAGTTTTTGAATTTTATTTATTTCTCCACGTTTACTTCCAGATTCTCGGCATATTATTTCTAATACATATTAAAGTAGTTTACTATTGTACCTTTCACTAAATTAACCACTAACGCAAGTGTAGTAATTATTTGTTTTGATTGCAGGAGGACAAGCGCTCGCGACTGTTTCGTAGCGCGACTAGCGGCAGTAACTTGACGCCGGGCGCGGCGGGGCGCAAGAAGAACTCGCTGTCCATCGGCACCGAGCGACCGCTGTCCGCGCACGAACTACCCGCACAGAGTCCTACTACATTAGAGGTAAGTACATACTTGTATCGTCTCTCTCTTCTACATTTCATTTATTTTATTGTAGAAGTCCGCGGCGCTCGCTCCTGTGCAGACACACATCTTCTCGTTTGAAGTTAGATAGAAGAATCAAAGAATATTATAAATTGTATTCAGTCTGTAATTTTTTGATTCAGATACTTCGACTTGTTAATAAACCGATTACTTTCAAAACAGCTGTGTTGAGGTGGTTTATAAAAGTGTTTTATATTCTTATTCTCAAATTGTCAACATTCGTATCTGTCTTAAAAGATTTTACCGAGAGATTACAAGAGGTACTCATCATACATCGTATATTAACAACGAAATACGTTCCTAGCCTCGTCGCACGTGGGCCGAGCAAGTGTCTCGGCTGGTGGGCGAGGAGGCGGCGGGCCCCGAGTGCGTGGCCGTGTGCGGGGGCGGCGCGGGCGCGTGTGCGGCGGCACTACACGCGCTGGGCGTGCCCGCGCTCGCCGCGCCCTCCTCCGCGCCTGACCCCAGGCCACTACTGCATGCGCTGTACTCCCGGGCACCCAAACAGTGAGTATTTGTTTATACAAACATTATCACTTATTGATTACGAAATTAGTATAAGTTCGTAATAGCAACCTTGGTTGTCGTTTGTATGGTATTGAAAAATACATTTAGTTTTTATTACAACTTACAGAAAATTAGTTAATTATTATTAGAAAAAATCCCATGCAGATCCAGATAGCAATCGCACTTAATTTCATGAATAATATTACTAATATGTACCTAATGTTAAACGCAGGAGTGCCCGTCGCGGTTGTATCCGCGTGGCCATCTGCGGCGGTGACGCGGCCGCCAGCGCCGCGCTGCGGGCGCACGCGGAACTAGCGGCGCGACGACCGCATGACGCGCCGCCTGTACGGTTCTATATCATACCTGTTGGTGAGTACCACACTTGTATTACCTTCC
The DNA here is from genome assembly GCF_050436995.1 of Anticarsia gemmatalis. NCBI lineage: Eukaryota > Metazoa > Arthropoda > Insecta > Lepidoptera > Erebidae > Anticarsia > Anticarsia gemmatalis. Next base: position 9,073,945 of record NC_134763.1, on the reverse strand, counting down.
CTTTAGTAAAGCAAGCTTACTACCTTTAGGTAGATCAAGATTTTTATGTCATGAAAAAAAAGTTTTCTTTCACCAATCTAAACGGATGTTACAACGGTAAAACACGGCAAGATAAAAGGCCCAGCAGATTTTTTAAACCGCAGGCACTTATAGCAGCAGAGGAGAGTATGGAGAAGTAAAAGCTCTAAATATTTCGGTTTATTAACATTTTTATTGGTAACTTTGGTTTCAAGTAGATTAAGCAGATCAGAAGAATCTTTTAATGTGGGAAATATCATAAGCACAGCCATACATATATACGTTGCTAAATTCATAATAATGTTGTTAGGTCCAAGCGTGATAGCGCGCCACCTGTCGGCGACGGACGGCGGGTACGCGGCGCTGTTCACGGGCGACTCGTGGGCCAACATCTGTGAGAGGGCCGCTGACGGCTCCGTCACCGATGTCGCCGAGATGTCTTCCAGGATCGGCAGGTAAACACAACACCTTAATTAATTACAGTATTAGATAGCATCGATGAACGAGACTTTGACATACATTAATGAAAATAGTTCTCACGAAACACGCTAGGGGCGCTGATCAGTTTCTTATACGGAATTTATCGTTATCGATAACTAGAAAATAACACCATAGAGCGACCCGCCATATTTGTTTGTACTTCTACCTTCTTAATAGAATGAACAGACAAAGCAAGTGACCGAGAGTTTTAAAAGTTTACGGGTCATGCCTTTGGAACACTGTTATAGGATATACCGATATTAACAAAAATATGTATTTACCTTATAGCTTTATTACTTATATTTAGGGGAATTGGCTATTATGTAGTTACAGATCCGAATTGGTTTTTGAGTGACTTTTTAGTATAAGTTATAAATAATTATTGTGTATACAGGTATCTGAACAGTATCGGTCCGGTGAACAACGTGCCGATCGGTGAAGCGATGGTCGCGTACAGAGAGAAGTCTAGTGACGAAGACTCCAGTCAGACATTCGTGCCCTTCATTGCGGTAAGTTACTACTTACTATTTATATCAGCTTTTGTTACAATAGTATAGGTACTGAGCCAGAGAATAGGTAGTAATTTCGTTTGAACGTATAATGAATTTGAAATGCGATACTTTTAGCGAATTTTAGGATAACATTTTTGGTGGTAGCTTTTTTATGTGTAGAATTAAAAGTTTAAGTTTAGTGTGGAGCGTAACTCCTATTTAAAATGGTGAACACTTAACCGTTTTAACGTAGTTTAACGTCCTTTATCTTGTTTTTTGAATAGAGCTATGCAATTTGACACTTAAGATTTATACAATGTCTATACTCTTTCTGATCTTAACATTATTGTGTGCCTCCAGGAGGTGCGTGTGGGCTGCAGTGAGGGCGGTCCGTCGTCGCTGGAGCTGGAGGAGGGCGGCTCCCCCCCGGCGCGCGCCTCGCCGCCCGCCACGCCGGCGCCGCCCACACATCCTGCGCATGCGCACGACGCGCCGCCACTGCCGCTGCCACTATTAGCGCGGGTTGAACCACTCGAGCTGCAGCTGGACTATTGGCTGGTATGTGATCCTTTTATAAATACACTGTTGCATTATATTGTACTTTTTAGATCATAATATTGCATCATACGATGTTTATGGTGTGACTGTTAAACCGATCTTCAAATTGCTCGGGTTGCCCGCAAAAAGCAACTTCTATACAGTACAACTATTCACAAGTACTTGCGTCAAATCTAGTTCTACCGTTTGTCTCTTCCTTGTTGAAGTATCCGTTATACCAGATACGTTTTGACTTGTGTGTGTATTTGATTGACAGTTTTATATTGTCGCTCTACCTATTTCGTTAAGGATAATTGCTGTAACGCTAATCATGTAAAATTTAATCTATAAGTCAATTATCCAACAAAATATACTTATCACATTTTTTAACCTAGTTACTCTTAACTTTTAACCCTTATCACTAACATATACTCGTCCACAGGTGCCAAGCCGTCAGTCGGAGGGCACGGACAGCAAGGTGACGGTGAAGGCGTCGTTCCGCGCCCTGCACGTGACGCGCCAGAACGCGCACCTGTGCATCACCTACCTCACCAAGGAGAAGAAACAGAAGAGTAAGATCTGACACCTCTTGTTTAACTCGTTACTGGCCAAATTTGATAGAGGATTAACTAGTTTTTGACGTAGAAAATGTTGAAATATTCGTCTATTATAGTTAAGTACGTTAAATTTGTTAGATTTTTACTAGGAATTATTATTTTACCAAGACAAATTATTTTTGCCTGATAATCCAGTAATGTTTTTATCGATTGGACATAATAACATGTTCGTCGAAATACACTCCAGTGGGCTAGCATTAGTTTTGCCTAGAGTTCTCAAAACGATTGAGTAAAAATGTTAAACTTAACTTTGAAAAAGTAAATACGTCAATAATACCCAACTTCTAGGCACAAAATTTACTGTCGTCATAAGTTAAAGGTTAGACCTAAATTCAATAGTATTATCCTAAAATCAGACTTGGCCTGTAACGTTTGACATACTAACATTTAGCGTAAAGTCAGCTCGCCGAACAACTTCGGATGCAGGTATAGAATCGGCGCACTAACATTACACTGAATACGTATTAGTCCTTGATCGATGTACCCTTTCTGTATAGCGAGAAATTATAAACTAACAATATTGCAACTAGAACAAGAGTTGTTTGGGAAAATGCAGTAGTATTAAACCTTTGGGGTTGTTTTAATATAGTCAGGAATTTTTGTTATAACACTATTTTAACGTGGTCATTACTGGTCATGTTTATGCAATTTGTACGACAGTCGAAGATCTACCTTTTGCACAAATTTTTGCTAGTCTATAGGTACTGCAGTTTACGTCCAACAAACATTTTATTGTTTTAATATATTTAGTCTCTTTTATGAATTCTCGCTAGACAGACGTAAATGTAGTGTGTATATGTGTACCCTAAATAAAATGTGTAAATGTGTGTGTTTGTTGTCTTTACACTAACAACCGCAGACGAGGATGATGATGATGACTCCTTAAGAACTAAAATACCTGAATTGTTCTACATAGGTACGTGGGACATATTTATTGGAACTTTTTTAATAGGCTCGAAACGGTATAACATCTCTGCCACACCTTTCAGCGGTGCAGGCGAGGTGTTTTTCGCTATTTTGTGATTAAAGACAGCATTTTTTTAAGCATTTGCAGGGCTTATACGGAAACGTTTGCTTTCGGGAATATTAAAGTTGTTGTACCTAAACTAATTTCAGAGTATTAACTCATATTTTAATTCTGATATCGACATACTATATGACAAACCGTACGTATACGTCCGTATCCGCATTAGCGTATACGGAGAATTTTTATTTTGGAGCACTTTAGAGGCTTGAGTGCGAATAGTCTGTAAAAAGTAGCAGAGTATACTAAAAACTAGTAAAATAGTATGTATCGAACATACCTGAACACTTCCGAAATCAAACGTTTTCGTACAATACAATGACACCGTCATTGTCGATGCAGCATTCCCGCTTATTTTACTTCTCACTCTAATATTTTCTGTACGTCTATATTGTAATGTGTTCCACAGTAATGCGGCTTGGCAAGAAGAAGGAGAAGACAGGCGAGGCCGAGGTGGGGCGCGCGCAGACCGTGGACGGAGTCGCTAGACTCATCTGTTCAGCTAAGAGCAGCCATAATGTGCCACTTAAAGGTATGAAGAAGTCATTTTTGTGTCTTTTTATTCGTTTTTATGGCAACTTTTATGCTTTACGGTATATGGACTCTCGAGGATAGGTAAGTTTGCAGGTATAGCGAAATAAAGATGAAGTTGTTTATTAGTAATGTCTCCCAATAGTTTTTGTCTAATTCAAGCTTTTAGACCTTAATAAGATTAGGTTTTTTTAACTGATTGCATTTGTGTCTGCAGTGTACATCGACGGCACAGAGCTGAACGGCGTGAAGTTCTTCCAACTGTCGACGCAATGGCAGACGCACGTCAAGACCTTCCCCGTGGCCACGTGCGGCGCGCCCCTCGCCCCCGCCGAGACATAGACCCCGCTCCCCGCGCCCTGGCTCCTCCCCCGCCACGCTCCGTGGTCTCAACACCACGTGAACGTTGGCCACTATCATCACTCGTGTCCCTTCGCCAATCTTCGGCTTATTTCGGGAACACGACGCTTCTTACCTACGAAATGAGGCTCTAAAACGGTTTGTCGGGACGACGAACGTATTAAATTTTTACGTTTAATTTATTATGCTGTCGAGCTGCCATGATTATAGCGTAGTACCGCCTTGTGTTATGTATCTTGAATTATTATTTAATAATGTAATATTCCTGTAGGGTAGTGTCGCCATATATACGCATGCTGTATGGTTCGGTGTCGTTCAAGTTACATAATGAGGGCTCAATCGCGTTAACTATATCGTCATAGTCATTCATTAATTAGTTATCGTATTTAATAATGTAGTTGTTATTCGTGTACTCAGTATATATCGAGAAATAATGGTTCGTGACATTTCCAATATGTATGTAAATTAGGTTAGTGCGTCGAGTCTAGTGTTGGCCACTTGAGTGGTGAGCTTTGCCGATACCGAGTGACATCGTGTAGATACGGAACTTTAACGCGAGATTTCCACCAAATCGATTTAGATTCGATGGTAATTTTAATCGATTTGGTGGAATTTTTGTCGATGCGAATTTCGTTAAGTTATATCTTGTGTCAATGATTATATTATTTAGAATGTAATCGGCGAGGTGTTAGCGAGGTGTCGGCGGCACATATCAGCATAGGTTCGGTCCGAGTGTGCGCGATTTTATTTTTGATCTGTGATTCGTGAATGCAGTTTTTTTAAATAACGTAAGGCAATGGAAACGCGTTGTTAACAGTCATATTTTTGTGTAATTTTTATATAAGTGCAGCTAATAGTGCGGTGTTTACATTTATAATTTTGTACGTCATAGATGTTTTCAATGAAATGTAGATTTTTACATAAACGTTTAATGTTTTTAATTTAAAAAAGATATTATAGAGGTTACAACTAATATCTTCCTGATACATTTTCCGTATATTATTTATATTTAGGGCCTGTTGCAGAATGTTCTGTGAAACTAATCCAAAAAAAAAATGTTGTCTCTTTCTTTTTAGTCTTAAATGACAGAGATAGCAATATATCACCTGGATATGTTTACTTGACAATTATGAAACGGCTTCGTCTTCTATTCCCTAACTTCAAAAAGCCAAAATTTTCGACATTTTAGTCTTCATAAAATTCGAAATTAATTCCGAGCCAATTTGGGAAACTTATTTTCTTGGGCTAGTTTAATTTCGTAGGTGTAATGTAGAGGGCGTTAGTTACACCCTGCAGGCCAACGACTGTCTCATAATATCATAGGATATAACTGTACTCTCAAACATTATAATATGTGTAATAATTAGATGATAGCTATGTGTGTAATTCAGATAATGGCTGACGTGGCTGTGTGAAAGATAACGGGACACAAGTAGCTCAACAATACACGGAAATTTCGACTTTATTTACTGACGTCCTCGCAAATTAAGACGGCCACTGGTCGCCATGACGCTGGTACTATGCGCTGGACTGGATGTGACACAAGACAAGAAGGTATTTGCGTGACCCATTAACAGTTTCGGGTCTGGTTGCACTTAAGAGTCCATTGTACCTATATTGGTTACCCGCGAAACAAATACTCGTTCTTACAACAGTAGTCATAAAGTCTAAATTTCAGTGTACTTGCTACTTATCACATTTGGACAACCAAGTGGCAACGTCTCGTTGTTCTATATATTAAAATATTTGTCGATGTTGTACGTTTAAGCCTATATCTTTATCATAGTTTGTTCGACATTTGTCCATCATAGTGTTAGGCGCTTGAATAGCGAGATGTCGCCACTATAGCGCGCGACTTCCAAATATTTCGCTGAAATTTTCATAATATCCGTACATACATATCCATAAAGCTTTCATTAAATTAGATTTAATTATGAATTATTGTAGGAATTATTATATCAAATATTTAATCAAATTATATGTCTTATCTGATACAATTGAAAATTATAATATGGGACACATTATATAAAAGTTAAAACTTATGTCTTATTTAATGTTATTAATAATGAAATGTTGACTCGAAAATTATTATTATTTGAATACGAATAAGCCGCAAAAGAAAAGCTCGGCAAGAAACCTTTTTGATAAGGATAATTTTGGTATGAAAAAAATACTAATCTCCGAACAAAAATATCTGGAGATCTTGAAATATCAAAAGTGCGCGTATATCAGGCATTAATAAAAAAGGCAATTCAGACTAGTCATTTTAAACTAATACTATAATAAAATATGTATACTATATTCTATAAATAATCGAAAAAAATATAATCTTTATTCTTAAATGTTCGTAATATTTGGAAGTGCGTGCGCGTTGTCAACGAAGCGGGTCCCGCAAGGACAATAGTTTGCGTATTATATATGTGTACGCTTCTTCAAGTTAATCTTTTATATATACGCTCATAGAATAAGACGTGTTATTATAGACATAGGCCTGTTTACAACGTTTTAAATCTAACCGTATGTTTAGCACCAGTTTCACTTCTTTTGGTTAAGTATCGGATACCTTATTTGGTGGCTAGCTCTCGACAGGATCGAATTTGAAATTGATCGAGTTGTATCCCAGCTATAGTCCAATTGTACTGTTAAATTACAAAATATCACATATTTGAATACTAGTTTCAAGTGTATATAATGTGAATCAAACAACCCACTTAGTTACATTTAAATTTAGCGTTAAATTATGCGCTAGTTTGTAATTTAAGAGTACGATTTGAATTATTTAACTTGATGTCTCTTTATCTATCGGATAGGGTATTCAACACTTATATTGAAGTCGTGAAACTGGCCCTTAGTGTCTTGTTCTGACATGTCTGTCTCTTTATCTATCAGATAGGGTATCCAACACTTATCTTAAAGTCGTGGAACTGGCCCTTAGTGTCTTGTTCTGACATGTCCGGCGTTTAGTAATATTACTCAAAACTAATCAGCCAATTTTTACCTACTGTAGATTCTAGTCCCTCCTAAGCCATTTTTTCAATTTTCGGAATTAATGCAGATGACAGGGGTGTTTGTCATTAAGTATTTTTCTAAGAATACCTTCAATAGTAGCTTTTAGTATATAACTGTTTTATCCAAAGTAATAGAATTTTCCTATATCTATATTTACGATCATTCAAGCTGTATTTATGCATGCTATGCTGTCCCAGTGACCTATGTATATAACGGATAACAGAAAGCCTTTGGGTGACTTTTATGTGAAGTTATTCACTTTCCCTCTTATTCATAAACACACTATAAACATATTTTAGTTAAAAAAACTACTATTATATGTTTTCTCTTTTTCATTTCGCTAAGGAGTGAAAGACACAAAAGTCTTTATAAGCCTTTCGTAACTTCATATATTTTTATGAATAAGAGGGTTTGCCTCTGAGTTTCATGGATAAAGAAGGAAATGTGATTTTCAAAATCGACACCTGTACCATCTTTCTATAAAATATTGGCTTATAAAACTGTCTAGTCTTAGTGCTTCAAATACTCTGCTTTACTTATTTAATATGAAATAATGTGAGAAATAACTTCGGACATGTCAGAACAAGGTATCAGTTGTAAAATAGACTCAATAACAGTTTATATCTTTAACAAACATGGTACGGAGTATTGTATTTGTCAAAATTTCATAAAAATAATTTGAAACTAAGCTTGACAATTATTACGTGCACGTGCGTATACGCGCACGTATTCGTTGCCCGAACTATATGGAATAATACAGTCTGTGTAGTGTGAATCAAAGCTAGTTTAATGTATCAAAATGAATCAATGATCGAATGATCGAATGCAGAAACAATAAGATTAAAGTAAAGCTCAAAAGTATTTCTGTCTCTTCGAATTACATGAAAGTGACAAGGAGAGCATGATATATAAGAGTCGTTTAAAGTTGAAGGACATTTCTGCATTTGGTCGTTTATTTCTAAACTGGTTGCTTTAATAATAATGTAGTTTCTTTATAGCTTACAATGTAGAAAGCTAGAGCTTTTCTTGCAGTTTTATAATAGTGCCATTGTCAAGATTAATTAAAATAGTGAAGTGTGAAAATTTTGACAAATAACAATACTTCAATATTACCATATCTAAGTCGTTCGTGTGTTGCAATATTGAAAAACTAATTTGTCGTTAAATGTTTTTTTAATATTGTAATATATGAATGGTTACATTTTATGCGCAGTAGACGATTTCATATTTATCCAATAATAAAATATACGAATATAATAATGTTTTAATTAGGATCTGTATTGAATTTTGTGTATTGTTTTATTTTACATGGAAAACGTTATGGCCGATTATTATTTGAATTAATATTACCTATCATATTGTATAATTTAATTACAAACGACCTACAAAATAAATAAAAAAAAATTGAAAAGCAATTTACTTATCCAAAAAAAATATTGTATACTTTAAACTACAAAAAAATCTTATGCTAAGTTTCGCAAAACTGATTTTGCTCTCAATAATTTTTTTTTGGTTAGACCATTAAAGAAATAAAATTCTTACTATTAATTGCATCTTAAAGTCTAGTTTTGTCACTTACAAATAAGTTGGAAGACAGCCTATAAATGAACCGACAAATCAATTTCGAACATATGTGTCGAAATCTCCCGGTTAAGTTATCCAATACTTATCTGTGTGTGGTTAAACTGTTATTTATGTAAACCATCTGTCTTAATTTTCGTTAAATTAAAGCCAAACGAATCCATATAATGACATTATTTTAATATTAAGTATTAAATATTTTTGATTTTATTCATTAACTAAGTTTATTTTACGTGCAACTCTTGATTATACAATATTATTATCTTCTGGAGAGAATGAATACCTGTAAAGGTAAAAATATGAATGGAAAAGCTCATTTTGAAATAGCTAGCTTTATACCTACCATGTAAGGCGTGAAACTGGGTGAAGCAGACGCCTTTGCGGTCACATGCAAACGTGCTCCCACGCAGGGGAATTCACGGTGTCACCTTGAACTAGTAACACTGTGTAATGATCCGCTTCCCGCAGTCCAGAGACTGCCCGTGGCGGGCGTCCGTTTGACGCAGTTTCGGACCTAAATAGCACAAGGAAAAATTATGCTTATGAATGAAAACATCAAAAATATCTGTAGTATGTTTACTCCAAATGAAACTAGCTTCCATTGATATTTTGATTCATAAACAAAATAAGATAATGCTTGTGATTATCATTAAATGGACACTATGTTTGCCAACTTTTTAGACCTCCTCTCCATAGACTAAAATATACTAGAGGCTGCACGTTTAAGAGTTTTAATATTTGTAAAAATAACAGGGCGGGGATGTTGTTGAGCCAAATAAGACAAGTTAGCTGAAGGCAAATGGTATATTTCCTTAGGTTCATACGTCAAAGGTATACGTGCGTGTACGTAACGTGCACGTATTTGATATGTTATTGTGTAGCGATGCTTTAGTTTTCTATCATATGGCTCAATCGCTTGTAAGCTGCTTTACCCCGCCCTTAAAACTATTAAGTTGATCTCATTACAGCTGACTGAACAAGTCACTTGGCGATTTTCTTTAGTACGATGATGAGACTAAAATTATTTATTTTCCAAATGAGCTTAAAAGCAACTGTCGTCGTCGACGTTATAATGTATTATTTATAAATTAATCATCACACATTGTATGTCCATGAGAAATGGCCAAACAAACTTATATTAGTGTTATGGAAAGTTCATTTTAAGTTGAATAAATTAGTACAAAAATATCTTACATTTATGTTTCATTAACTATTTAATTCAATGCATTCTTCGCAAAAAATAATGCAAAATAGACTGTGCAATAATGTGAATGTCTCTTGAGGATTTAATGTTTATTTTGACTTGTATGTCAATAAAAGTATGATTTCATTGCGATATGTTTAAGTAATGTGATGAGATTTATTATTTTATCATAATTTGCAAGTATAATTTGTATTTATTGTACAAATAAAAATTTTGCATTAAAACAAATATGTCTTTTATTTACATCAACATTTATTTCAACAATAAATATTCATGAACATTAAACTTAAAATTACATTTTCGATTCACCCAATTTATTATTGAACATCACACTGAAAACATTGTTTAATTTATAACAACATTCCAATAACATTAATTATTAGTTAATTTTTCTAATTGAATTATATCACCATGTAAAGATACATGTATATTCAGTAATACAGGGTTACCTACGTACATATAGTATCGTGAATGGTAACAGTTCCCTACCAATAAATAGTCTACTATCTTAGTTATATTATTCTTAAGCCAAAAATATCCCTTACTTTAATAAACTACAACAGTCATAGATATTTAAGAGTTAAGTAAAAATTTGGACGATTTTCAAAAAACATTGACAATTATATCAGAAGTTGGTAAAATCTACATAGAAGTAAAGTGTAAAGTTAAGTTTTGATGTTAAACTTTCTCATTGATATGATTGTAAAATATCTGTGCGCGTAAATTTCATTTTGCACAACATTAAAATTGATCAAAGACCAAAAATTGGTCCCTTAGTCCATCATCCCCGCCTATCCCTCCAATAGGCAGGATATACACTAGGCCATCTGCACCCTTTTTGGGGGAAAACTCCCATAAATTATTGTTACTTTTCGCAAGATCAGACAGATTCCAGAGAGCTAAATATTTTGATTTACCATGCTTGCACAGTACATAAATATTCTTTGGATCAAGTTCGATTCCGGTATTTTCTACAATAATGATTCCGCAGACCAAAGCCCAATGAGCTGTGTGTCCATTTCGTAAACATGGGGAGTGGTTGCAGTCTGCATCATAACTGAACTCAGAGTTAAGGTAATTTATTAGAATGTAGACTAGAAGATAATACTAGAAGAAATAGAAGTAGAACTATTACAATACTTAATACCTATTGGGTGCTCAAAGTATATTTTGTTGCTACAGAGTGTGAAAGGGAAATAGTTCTTAGTTATGTTAAAACAATAGACTAAGAAAAAAGTGTTGCGTGGGAAATTGGAACAGTGAAGATATTATTATGCTTAAGACAAGTAAGCCACAGGAATTTCTAGCTAGACTAGTTATCAAATAAACTACAGATAAATGCTAAAGAAAGGTTATTAGTGTGTATTAGACATTAATTTTAAAAAGGATACGGGACTAATAAAATAGCACCATTTAACAGTCTTTCAACAGTATCAGTGCTAAATAGGCCTCCTTGTTTCAGTAAACATCTAACATTGTCTATCTCGGCCAAACTGTGAGCCTTCTCTGCCAATTTGGCCATTTGTTTACAACTAAACATCTCCCCGTTGCTTGTGAAGCCTTGTAATTTTGCTATACTCAGTAACTCATCAGGTGTTGCTTCTCCATTCACTAACATTGATAAGGCTACTAGGCCACATGTCGGACCTATTTGCAATATAGATTCAAACCATTTATACTTGTATTTATATGGCGGTTTGTCGACACAAATGTTGTTTTTGACACATGATTCCCATAATTCCGGGTGTTCAGTAGCCCATTTACAAATACTGGGATCAATGCTTGGGCTTATTCCTTCAGTTACATTCACCGTCTTTATCGGAGAGCTTATCTCTGGCAGCATTGGCGGCGGCGGAGGTGGTATGGTGCACATTTTACCAGTGATAATAAAATCAACAATAAAAGAATCTATAAAATTGCAACTTATATAACAACAATAAACAAAAAATATGAAACTGATTTCAACTTGTACATCACATATGTTTGTAAATGATAATTATTTTATGGGTGTTAATCATTTTTTCATTGTCGAATAAAAATACAATTTTAATTGTAAAATTTATAAATAAATTCACAGATGGTCTGTCATTATGATTTTTGATCTGACATTGACATTTTTAATGAATGAGTAAATTGAGTAAAAAGTACTCGTACTCTATCTCTTTTCAACTTGTGCAAAATCATGATAAACTTGTTGCTTTTCTAGTCTGCGTTCGTAAACTCGGTAGGATCAGAATGTAGGATATTTATTTTTTGCAAGTGAAACAGTAAAAATAAATATTATAATATATAACGCAATATTTAAAACGTAATTACAATAATGCTAGTTTATTGATTCAGATGGAAAGCAAACCCCTCAGTAAATATTTTTTATTGAATGTACGTATGCATGTAATGTTCAAATGCGAAATGGTTGCGTTTTCGAATTTTCCTAGCTATAGTGAATGAACAGACAGATCGATTCGAATAGTGAGGGCGTGGTTTCGGTCGTACTATATAACCATTCGCTCATTCGTTCCACTGACAGATGGTTAGAAGTACTTGCTGCTCGAGAATTGTTTAATTTAAAATTAATTTATTGAAGGGAAAGGGACTACTTTCTCCGCGTTATTGAACCGGTTTGGCGAGACCCCAATTCATCATGTCAGAACCGCGGAAAAATCATCTCTCCATCAATGGAGAGCCCGAAAGGGACCCCAACACAGTTTCTTCTTACAAGCCAATTCCAGAATCGGATACAGGTAATTTTCAATATTTTATCCTTATTCTTAGAACATTATTACGTTATTGTCACTTTTTAAATGTTGTTTTCAGTACTTTTTATAAGATTTTCATCTGAGCTTTGTAATAAGTCACGCATTTCCAAACCCGTACTTTTATTGTGACGTCAAATTCATACTAAAGAACATTGAACAAAATGTAAATGAAGCCTTGATTATACAGACTGACTTGTGTTATCAATTCACTGTGTGGGTTCGTGACGTTATCAATGAAAAGCAAAGAGCACAAGGTCATTTACAAACGTCAAAAGCTAACTTATTAACCGACAAATATGAAAGGATCGCATGTCATACATTTTTGCATTGTATTCCTTATTACTTTTCTATTTTTTGTGTTTTGTGTGTTTTAATTTCGTAAACTAATTTTAACAGAGTTCGTTTCGTATTTAATAACAAAATTAGTTCTTGCAAAGTCTCTTTAAATGAGTGAAGTGACGAGAAAACTTTTAGAAATGTGTCATCTTCATTTCGCCGGGTTATAAAGCGCTTTATTCGTCGCGGCAGTCAGCGCCATTTTGTTCTTGGCCGCTGTGCGCTCGGCGCTGAATGATGCAAGATACAAGTTTGTTTGCATTTTAACGACGGATAATATACCAACAATCTTGATACATGTTGTGAAGAAGCATTCCTGACAATGAGTGGTAATTTTGTTTACTTTTTTTATCATACATTTGAGCATACAGCCAGTTTCAGATAAAATTATTTACTCTGTTACCCAGTCCTTAATTTAACATCCTGTAAATCTTATTCAATTGCACTCGACATGTGTACCGATGCCCCGCATGCTATAAATTGATCTAATAACTTCAATTGACGTCTGGGAACATTCAGCTTGTGTCATCAAACACTTACATTTATAATAGAGGCTATGACCAAAGATTTTGGTTTCAGCAGAACAAGTTGAATATTTGGAGACTGAAGAAGTTTATATGCAATTAAATCAAGGGGAGATAATGGAGACAGACCAGGGAGATGAGGCAGAAGACCATTGGGAGCATAACAGTATCAAAATGCTTCTAAATCTGTATTTGCAGAACATAGATAAGTTCAGAAATCCAAAAGTGAAGAAAAAGAATGTTTGGATAGATATAGCCAATGCTGTAGGCAAGGGTCCGGACTGTTGTGACAAGAAATTTCGTAATTTGAAACAGACTTATGTCAGGCTACTCAAAAAAAGGAACCGAAATGAGCTAGTTGTGGTCAAATGGCCTTATTTTGAGGTTTTTGAGAGGATATACAATGATAATGGAGAGTATCAGCCTGAGATACAACAGAGGATACAGGATGGGACTACTGAGAGTGTAACAAAAGCATTACTTTCAATAGCCGAGCCTACAAAATTTGAACCAGATGTTCCGGAAAATGGGGAATCTTCAAATGGTCAGAGTGAAGAGTCAAAAAGAAAACTAACAAGAAGAAGGTATACAGACTTTAGGAAGATAACTTTAGAAATGAGGAACAGACAAAAGACTGTGGAAGAAAAGTTGGATAGATTAATAAATATTGTACAAGAGTCTAATAGTATTCAAAGGGAGAGAAATAGATTGTTTCAACAGTTTTTAGATAGTTTAGGACAAAATACTTGAACTAGTTTTCTTAACTACTTTTGAGGACATACAAAGGCCTATCTTGTCACATGGATAATATACATGCTGGCTGGCACTATAGTTTCTTGGAGGGGCTAGATATCAAGTGCTAAAAGATTTAAAAAAGGGCCATATAAATATTTCTGCCAATTAAATTAAATAAATTATTTTTTTTCCTCTGACAGTTAATATTATAGAGCAATAACTCTAGCTCTTTAATTATTTGGTTTCAGAAATGTTTTTTTTTAAATGAGTGATGAATTATGTAAAAAATCAATTGAATTATAAATTATTAGCAGCATTTTAAAAATCAAATTTATATTTTTGTACAACATGTAAATAGAATGAAATAAATAAATATCAAAAATATCCTGTTTTCTTTCTAATACAAGACCTAGCTGTGAATACCGTGATTCACTGTTGTGATTATTTAAAGGGAAGAAATTAACATAAATGGCATTCTTGAGAATTTCATTTATTATTTACTTTTAGAAGGAAAATTGAAATGATGTAACTTAAGCCTTAGTGAGCTCAACTCATCTTGAAGCTGACCAATTTTCTATTATCAGGTCACATGTCACTTGAGTGACGCTTCTGTCGAGAGCATTATTTTAATAAATATTGCTATGACTATGAATGGTTATTATAAATCTTTTTACTGTATTATTATTTAAGGTTGTTTGGCTTTTGGGTACATTTACCTATTATAAACGACGCTTAATTTTGGTTTCGTAAAAGCTCCGGAACAGGCGCTGATCAAAACTCCATAGAACTAAAAACTCGAATGCAAAATTATGTTAGTCAAAGTTCATAGGGATATAGACAGACATCGATTGTATCTGAACAGGAGGGGTCATTGTGTAGGAATGGGATGGAGATAGCTCGGTTCTCCCGCTCACACTTATGTAGGGAGCAAAAATAAGTACAAACTCACAAGTAGATACATATTCCTTATAGTAAAGTGTTTTATACGTTATTTAAACGTTGCTCTTCATTATGCTAACAATAGATCAGTTATCTAAACTGTAGAACGCGATTTATGTCCATTTCTGAGTACATGCAAATACATCGATAACCTTAGTTACATCACAAGACGTATGTAATTACTTGTAATTAGTTGATAACTACAGAGACTGGATTATATCGACTAAAGCGTTGTACGGATTCTAGTTTATCCATACTATCTACTAGTAATAATACAAAACTTGCCTTACCTCAATACTCCTGGGAATATATCATTAATTATTGTTTCACCCGTTGTTTATCATTCTATTATGTAAAAAAAAATAGTAATTAGTAAACGTGCTAGCTCTTTGTAGCTGAACTAGCCCAACTCTAAATTGTATACGATGATTTTGGCTGTCTTTAATGTAAACGTTTTATACAGCATCCTTTCATAATCTTCACTTAAACAATCACAAGAAATGTCTCCACAATCTTACTTTCGATTTATTAAAACACAATACACGTCTTTTTAAGAGCTCGCCTTGGGTACAATAACAGCCCAAAATTTCGCAAGCCAAAACTGTATAAACCATCTTATTTCGTCGAAACCTGAAGAGCACTCGCAAAAAATCATCCGCAATGCCCTTCACGAGTAGCCAGAATTCAATTAAACCCACCGGTTATAACTACATACTCCAGAGTACCAAGATTGATCACGCAACATGGTGTTTTTCCTTCAAATATTTTAATAGTTAGGATTTATGGTACCACAGAACAAAGTAGTTTTCCAAACACATTAATTTGACAAGAAATCGTGAAAAATTCGTCCGAAATCAATATATTTAACACGAAAAGTGTTATAAATAAACTGCAAATTGATAACAAACAAATTAGTTGCTGTTAACGGCTTTTGGTGACATGCTTGACACATTACCATGTTAGCTTCAAGTAGTCTAGTTCTCGAAGTCTTATGTGAATTGTATCTTGTTTGCGAGTGAATATTGCTATGAAATTAACCATTGTTTAGTTTTAATTCCCTTTTTACGTGGAGTAGTAGTACATTATTTTTTGATATAGAGGTGTGTATGTTTGTCCGTGCTTTCTCTGGTTACAAGAGGTGTTAAGTCCGTTCCTTTATTGTATACTTGAAAATGTTCTTTCATGTTCGAGGGTAAAATTTTACTCAGTGCTGGTTCTAAAGTCTTCCTGGAATTAAAAGTATCTAGATAAAGGTACTCTATAAAATTACCGGCCAACATATTCGGCTTTGAATCTGTTGTGCTATGTATTACTTCTGAATTGTCTTTCGATACGCGCGTCCTGTTAATGGAGAATGTTTCTAGGTATGCCAAATCGCTTGAAATTTTGAATCAGTAAAGCCTGTACATGTACATGCAAACTAGTTTTTGTTTCAGTCAAAAATACCTAGTAGTTTTGATTTTACAAGCATTCAAAGTTTAAAAAATATCGAGTCCCGCTAACAGCGTGACGTCATACTACACCATGCCGCGCGGGCCGCGTCTCGCTTAATATCAAGTCTCCAGCCGTAGATGTAATAGCTTATGCAGTATTTTTTTGTGTTTTCGTCTGCTTATTACATTTAAAGTGTAATAATAGTAAATATTATTAAAAAAGACTATGTGAGCCAGACTTAGCGTAATGTAGAATGACGTCACACCGACTCGCGCGGTTACAACTTGTTTTACTTATAAATCGGAAACTAATTGACGTATCAAAGTAATTCTTTCACTAGTATTTTTTATTTTTAACAGAGAATATGGAGAGCTAATAATCCAAATTTGTTATCATTCTCCATTATAGGTACATAATCTAAATAGCAATCCTTAGCCTTTCAAACATGAAAATATTTCATATCTCCAGAAACCGCAACTGATATTTTTGTTGTTGTTTTTATCATTCCTTCATTACTAAATTAGCTAAATATTTCGCCTTTTTCCATAATTACTTAGTCGTTACGGAATCCATTAACTGTTCTAAATAACTCTACAGCTTTCGACCTTATCAAAGGAGTAGTTATCCACAAATTAGTTTGTTCATCCACTTAGCAAAGCTATTACTCCATTAGCCGTGAACTGAGACGAGCAGAGGTGTGTAATAGTCAGACGGATACGGAGCACGGAACTAAGTCATTTTGTTACGTGAGTTGAAGTGAGAAAAGTGCTCTTTATTCTGGACGCTTGGACTCTTGCAGAATTTAGAGTTTTGTAAGTGTTAAATTGTTTGTAAAAAGGACTATTTTTGGTGTTTTTGTAAGTAATTTGGGCTGATTAAAGCGGGTTATATGGACAGAATTACAGCCCTTTTCGTTGTTCAACAAAATGCAAATCTTTCAGCGTATAAGCCGTTTTCATCGTCAGATAATTTGAGGTTTTGAGGATTGATGTCTGACAAAAAAGATAAAACTTTCGCCGAAATATTTGATGTTAAAATAATTAAACTTAATCGTTACTCAAAGTCGTGATTATTTCAAAATTGACATAATTTATGAGAGTAAGTTCATAAGGTAAAAGAGAAACAAATGGATATCCGAAGGTTGACCGGTCGATGTTCTTATTCCATTATGTATAAAGTAATCGTAGGAAGTAAACAATCACAATCACTTAGGTAGTTTAAAATAACATTATTATTAATATCAAGAAAGTGTTAAATTAAAAACTTCCGGCTTCGAAATGATTTAAGTTGACGTCAGGCATGTCTCTCTGTATGTGTTCCCCATTCATCGATCGGATTTTTTAATATGTAACTTTTCCAATACAGATGTTTTGTGCCAATTGCTTGACTTGACTTCTGCTACTTATCATTATTATGAAATGGTTATAATAACTTTATATTATAACATCGATAAGCCATACTTATCGTAGGGTGTCATAATGGTCTATACCAGCTGATTAGACGATCTATAAACTGAAATTAAAGTGCTTCATTACAATATTTTTACATCATTTGATAGTATAACTCGATTACTTAAATTATTTCATGGATTCGATTTATGCTACATCGCAATTTAAGATTAAATTCAAAGTTATAGGTAGTTTCTGTAGTTCACATTAATAGCATATTTTAATATAGAAACAAAGGGGAATTCCATGTAAAGTTCCAAGCGCTAAATAACAATTTACCGAGTGTCACGTATCCTTAAAACAATATTAATTTTCCTCATGAATGAACGAAATAAATTTGTCATTCGTTCAATCACGCGCATTTCTAGGGAAAACAAATCAACCATCACGTGGTCTTTTAGTACAACGAACTGTGATTTAAGCAAAAATATTTGCGATGATTAATTATTTATTTAGTTAGGTATCAAATATTTGAGAAATATCTTGTGACATGACATGTTTTAATTCTTTGTTTTCTTGTGGAGATTGTTTTGTTTGTAATTTGTCTGTTACGTCTGCAGACCGTTTGCTTTTTTAGCAAACATCTGGTTACTGATTTGTTTTGCTTGATGGTATTAAGTATTAAGTAGCTCCTATTCAATGTACACGTTTATCTACAAACGTGTACATTGAATAGGAGCTACTTAATAGCTCCTTACTTATCTCTGTTAATTCTGTACTAGTAACTAATGACTTTATTCCGAAAACTTTGTAGAGTTTAGGCATGCCCGATTTATCGAGATTAATAATCACTGTAAAATGAAGTAGTCGTAGCAAAAATGGAGGACCCACCGTCACTGACGTTCAAAATTATCTATTTTGTATAGCGTCACCAGCCCCTTAACTTGGATACGAGACCCGCTTCTAAGTTGTTGGACTATAATAGGATAGGGATCATTCGATTAGTCGTTTCAAATTACGACTTGTATTATTAAAGTAGTAGACGTTAGAATGAATAAACTAAGGACGTAAATCGAATGAGTAAATTATAGTACCTATTACTACCTATTTGTACCTATTCTTTACTTGAGTAAACTATTCACTGAAGTAAGATGACTAAAACTTTGGAGCCGAGTACATAGTAAACTCAACTAATTTGCGTGGATGTTTCTAATTAGTTCAATTTAAATAGTCGTTTTATCGATCACCTTGCAATCAACAGAAAATTAACCGTCAAGTTAATTGAGTTTCAATAAGAAAATTTATCCAGAAAAGACATTTATCCGTCTCAATTACAAGTCTAGCTATCAACTTGAAATGCTCAACTCAAGTGGATTAGAAGGCCAATGACTGTTCCAAAAAGTTCCGCAGAATCATTGATCTGACGCAATGCGTAACTTTCAGGATACAGGTTACGAGTATATTTATATATCTGTATTATATACCCACAAAGTCCTTGTCTCCCTATTCGGTATACTTCGCTCTTTCAAGCGAAGCTATATTATGCTAAGTCACAAACCTAATTTATGTATCAAAATATGTGTCTCCAACTCTGCTACTGGTTTTCACAAGATTTTTTCTTGCAAGAGTTAGAAACGCAAAGTATTCGCAATTTATTAGATGTTTAATGACTAGAAGCTATTACTTTATTATTTAGTAACTGGTAATTAAACTTCGAGAATATTTTAACAGGAATGTCTTGCACAAGTGCATCCTCAAAAGGTCTGCGTGCCTTCGAGCATCATACGTACTTTAATTAAACTTGTTGCAGCAGTAATTTTGGCAGCAATCATTTACCGTTTTTTTGCGCACTTGAAACCAGTCGGTACGTCCTTATAAATCTTTTGTAAAAAATATCTCCCGCTGACTTTCGGGAATTGTTAAATACGTCTCGTTCCTTTATTTTGCCAAGAGTATGCTTTTTATTTCGCATTACATTCGATGAATTCTGTTCTTTAATTTATGATGTTGCGTTTCTTGAATCCCAGTCGCAGTTTGATGGCCGTGGGATACGCATCTTGGCTAGTGAGTTTACCATTTTGTTTGTTACTAATTATCGTAGTGTTTTTAGTGGATAGTAGTTTAGTAGTAGTTAATGCGCTTTGATTCAATGTACGTAAAAAATGTCTATGTAAAGAATATGAATGTTGAAAAATTGGTGTTTCATGAGATCTTGTTAGGAGGGTTGGATCCATTATTTCTCGTAACAATGGTCTTAAAATTATTCTTCCTGCATCTTACGAGGGGTCTTTAAATCGAAGGGGATGTGACCGTTTATTCCCAAAAGAGATCAAGGGGTTAGAAACTAGTTACAAAGTATTTCCACGTGGTGACAGAAAGGGACAGACGATGCTTGCAACGTGGCGAGACAAGGACAGAGTGAGCTAAGAATAGCGATTCTATTCCAGAGTTTTAGTACGGCACGTAGCTATACTGAGTAAACCCGTGCGGATCGAGCTGGATCGTTAGTACGAAACGTGGCCTACTCCGGCGAGGAGTGCCTGTCGTAACAGTTTTTTAAGTACTATTTTCTTGTGTGAAAATTTGTGTTTTTTACCCTTTTGAGTAAATTAAGGTCAGTAGCTTATGTGGTGTTTCACGGTTCATTAAACTGTTTGATGTGGTGGCGCATGGTGATTTGATGCTAAGTGGATAGAGGGACTAGGTAATGTTGCTGAAGGAATGTGGGTAGAGAATAATGTGCCAGTGATGACTTTATTGTTTAGCTTTAATCTGTATGAAAGTGCTAGAAAACGGGCTTTATTAAATTTAGTACTAAAAGGTGGTAATAGGCGCGGAATCATTGATCTGACAGAACACGTAAAAGCCCACATGGACCTACAAAGTTCTAAAAAAATTGTCGTAGTTACATTAAGGTCATTTAAACTCCGCTAATACAGTTTCGTAGTGGATTTACAACTACTACTAACAATTTATTTTGCACTTCAGTGTATTATTACGCGTCAATGACAATTATTTGCGACAGAAAGTGTTTTTCATTAAATTCGGAGTTCATTCGAACATTTTTATTTAAAAAAGACTATAAGTTGGTATTCTCACATTATTATACTCCTAAGAATGTTTTCGAATACCAATTGGGTATAAATATTACCTACTTTTATTAAAAAAAAGTAATTATATTAATGAAATGTAGAATACAACACTACATCATCCAGTTTTCATTTAAATCGCCAAAACCTTCAAATCGTTTTTCTTGTCACCAGAATTCCGTTCATCAAAGAACAACCTCGCGAAGTCCAAAGAGAAGCTCTCCCAGGACGGCGCGGAGGAAAAGTTGCTGCCCAAGGAGCAGGAGGCCAAGATCGTGACCAGGGTCGATATGGCCGACGCCAAGTATGTGGTGGAAGACCACAGGAATGGAGACGCTAAGATCGAACTTGACGCTAACAAGAAGGTAAGTGATTTGTTACGATGATTTTTGTTTTCCTAACAGATTCATGGGGTTTTTTAAAGAAGTCTGGTTACCAATATGATTTGCCAAATGTTATATAGCAGTCACAAATATTTAATATATTCAAAGTTACGCCTATTAGGGGTAGGTATGGACCAAAATACGCCATTTGCTACGATCATACCTTACAATCTTCTTTTGCTTCATTCACATCCGTATTGTCGTTGCAAAATACCTTAGAATTAATCCCCTTTTTAAGATAAATAATGATTTCAAAATAAACTATACTCAAGTCGCAGAATACGCTATACTTACGCTACGTAAAGTGTTTAAGTTGCAAAGTCTCGGGTTTCTTTATGAGTTATTTAGTTGTTGCATGAAATACGAGAAGGTACTACGTATTACGCTGATGTCATTATTTACTCTTACAAGAACATTCTTTAATGCATATTATATTATTTTCTACTAAATTATGCCTTAGTTTTACTGACGTGAACATTGGAGAAAATAGTAGCCTTTGCTATGACTACTTATACAATTATATATTTTGCTTGTGGATAGTGATTGACGTAAATAGGAACTAGCTGACTCACGCCGTTTCGATCACGTACAGACTTTCATCGTCTATTTCAATAGCCTATGAGTTGATACCTAATGTTGCCTATATTTCGTACGGCTCTCTTTTAACAATGTAGGTATCATCTGCAAATAGTAGATATTATTGTCAACAGAATCGCAATCAAAGACTGATAACGGGAATTAATGCGAAAATGAATTTTATCTTAGAATGCAAGATGATTCTAAGGTAATATTATAAGTTCATAAGGACGTGCGATTTGACTTCAACTTTCTCCATGCAAAATTCCATCAACATCAGTTCAGTTACATTCGTAACATTAGTTTGGGCTAACTAAAATAATCTAATTACATTTATACGAAAATCATGAACTAAAGTGGCCAGACGTATATAATTTTCCACCTGGGAAAACACGCATTATGTCTGAAAGAGTAGCAAAGTGTTGCGTCATACGCTGTATCTTTGCGGGCGTTCAAGCCGCAGGCTATATGGGCACGTGCACGTAAAAAGTAGGCGGCACCTTCCACGTTATATAATCGACTTGACTAAATATCATTTGAGTGTTTATTTCACGTATTGACCCTCTAATTCATAAAAATATACACTCAGCGGCACGGAATCTTGGCCAATCACTTATCTCGCGATAACAAAAATTTTAAGTGTTTCAGTTGACGGTTTGTAGTGCAGGTAGGTCAAAAAAATGTTTGCTTCAGCTCAAGAGGGTAATTCATAACGATTGAGTGCACTATGACGTTAGTTCTGAGCTTTAGTTGGTTCGGGTCATTTGAGCGACTAAGTTGCAAGTTTGATTTTGTGTGATGTTGAAGGTTTTCTGTTACATTTTTTTACTTTTGTGATTTCCTGTGTGTTATTTCGTAAGTAGGCGTGCTTTTAACCAATAAACGATGCCCCTAACACCTGCAAAAGTTGCACAAGCTGTAGCACTGATTGACCAAGGGATGTCACAGCGTGAAGTTGCTGCTGCACTTAATGTACCTCGGTCATCAATGCAGTATGCCCTGAAACGATACCGAGAGACGGGCGGGCACACCCGCAGACCAAGTAGTGGAGGCCAAAGGTGCACATCGGCTCGAGACGATCGCTTTATTATCTTAGAAATTCTGAGAAACCGCTACCTCACCGCAGTTGAGATACGCCAGCGACTTCAAATTTCAAGAGGTGTGAATGTGAGTGAGCGTACGGTGAGAAGACGAATGGAGGAAGTTAATTTAAAAGCTCGTAGGCCAGTGCGAGGTCCACAACTCCTCAGACAACATCGAGTAGCTCGACTTCGCTTCGCTCGAGAACACGCTAACTGGACGCATGAGCAATGGGCAAACGTATTGTTCACAGATGAGTGTAGGATAGCTTTACGTGCTCCTGACGGTCGGGAACGATTGTGGAGAAGAAGAGGAGAGCGATTTCTACCAATCACCACCACACAAACAGTGAGTTTTTATGGAGGCTCAATAATGGTTTGGGGAGGCATTAGTTCCGATGCACGCACGGAGCTGGTTGTTGTCGATAATCGCCTTACAGCTGTGCGATACATCGAGGAGGTTCTTCAGGAACATGTTGTGCCTTATTCCGGATTCATTGGACACGAGCAATTCAGATTAATGCACGATAATGCACGCCCCCACGTCGCAAATTGCGTTGAGGAATACCTGGAAGAGGTCGGTATTCAAAAACTGATATGGCCAGCGCAAAGCCCAGACCTAAATCCAATAGAGCATATCTGGGATATGCTTAAAAGAAAGATTAAGTCGGTATCCAACCCTCCCCTAACTTTAAACGAACTTCGAAGTGCAGCAGTATCCGCTTGGAACAGTATACCGCAAGTTGACGTCAGAAACATCATTCAAAGCATGCCTGATAGGATGCAAGCGGTTATAAGGGCGCGAGGAGGAAACACACTATACTAAAATGTAAAAACTTTAAAGACATTTCGCTTAGTTTCCAGTTACAGTGTTTTTGTTTTTGTGGAAAGTGATGAAACTTTTATTCGTGAAAGTAAAAAACTTAAAAACTTTATTATTGGTGAGTTAACCTTTTAATTACCACTTTAAATATCCTAACAAACACTTAATCAATCAATCTACCATTGATTTAGTAATAAAAATATAATAATATAAAAAATATCGCCAAATTCGTATGTGGCCAAGTTTCCGTGCCGGTGAGTGTATGTATGAAGGTATGAAAGGCTTATAAAGTGTTTTGTTTCTTTCACTCCTTAGCGAAATGAAAGAGAGAACATATTATAGTAGCTTTTTAACTAAAATAGGTTTATAGTGTGTTTATGAATAAGAGGGAAAGTTTATGTGAGCTTTTGTTCGTAAAAATTATATGAGGTGTGTAGGTTTAACACCGCCTTCTTTTAGATGATCTATTTTCGTTTCTTAAATTTAAAGGTACGCGTATTGCCAGTTTTAGGGTAGAATACATACCTGTTAACATATTATGATAATTAAAAAACCCCATCATTACTATGTCTGCAAAATAAAACTCGAAATCATACGATCCGCAGTTGCGTACGCACTTGATTCGACCACTGAATTGGTTAGAACAATTTAAGAAGTATAAAATCTAGTAGGTCAAGGATAGCCGTTTTAATTACAATACAAATAAAATATTCAGAAATTCACCATGAATATGTTCGCACCTAAAAGAGTTTCTACGACGTTCATAGCTTATTATAATCGTATATTTTATAAAAGTACGTTGTTGGACGAAGCTGAGACACTTTCGGAGAGCGACGAGGTAACGATTGATGCGACACATATTATACAGAATATAAGGTCAATTTGGGTAACTTTGAATCATTTAGGTAACATTGACAGTGGGAATATACACAATTGATAAAGGTTTATTTTAGTTTTGCAAACTTTTATCAATTGTGTTGGTTTCATATAAATAATCAATAAATAATCGAAACTAGTTCAAATTCCCACTGTCGATGTTACCCAAATGATTCAAAGTTACCCAGGCTGACTGTACAGTTTCCTTGATTAAATGAATGTATTGTATAGTTCAACATGTGTGCTGCATGTGTGTTGAAATATTTTAAACATAAAAAACAGTGAGATTATTAATAACGCGATATTAATAATTTATCATGAAGATAGATGAGTACTGAAGAAGGGCTACTTTCTTTATTCAGACAACCGATAAACATACTTGCACACTCTTTTACACCTTCTTCTTCTCAAGATCATTATACTCTAGAGGCCGCCCGCGATTTCTTCCGCGTGGAAACTCTTCCCGTGTAAATTCCGATCCCTCGGGAACTCCGAGATAAAAAGTAGCCTGTGTATTATTCTGGGTCTTCAGCTACTTAACTACCAAATTTCATCGTTATCGGTTCAGAAGTATTTGCGTGAAAGAGTTACACACATTCATACATACATTCATTCTCACAAACGTTCGCATATAATATTAGTAGGATTAGTAGGATATATTAGATATGTATATAGATTTGGCAGGGAAAATACTCATGTACCCTTTCTTTCACAGCAATTCACCGGTCTATCCAAGGAAGAGCTGATGAAGTACGCGGAGGACCCGTTCTGGGTGAACCTGCGTTGGTTCATGTTCATCCTCTTCTGGGCCATGTGGGTGTGCATGCTGGCTGGAGCCATCACCATCATTATTAAGGCGCCTAAGTGCGCTCCACCTACGCCTAGGACCTGGTGAGTGGAACTGCTGCCAACTTTCTACTATTGGCTGTTTTGTAGTACTGTTGGTCATGAAGTCTCGGGTTCAAATTCCGGGCCGGGTAAACTGCTGTAGGGATTACACATTTCTGTTGGAATGTTCTCAATAAAAGCTAGGAGTAATGGCCCGTTGTCGCTAGCGCCTTCTATTAGATAGGACCAAGAATATGCATTTGTGATATAAGCAATTCTTAATTCTTATTGTTAACTCTTCCTACAAGCTTTAGCTTTCGAACTGGTTTAATAGCTGTCTTCTTCTTATCGTATGGTTAGTGGTCAACCTAGTGTCAAAGTTGTTCAAGCCGCCCGAAGGCTTAATAGCTGTGACTTTATCACTAAAAGTGTCAATATTTCACTTAATTCACTTAAAGAATAAATAATGCAGGCCTGATTTTCTCATGAAAATCTGGCTACATTTTTTGCGGGATTTATTACGAAGTATTTTCGCTATATTTAATTATTTATTTAACCATTCTTCTACAGGTTCCAGAAAGGCCCGCTGGTAGAGATGGGCGAGGCGACATACGACGAGATAACTCCTCAGTTACCACAGATGCAGAGCTCCAAGGTGCAGGGCATCTTTGTAGACGTGCCTACGTATGAAGCTGAGACACCCAACGCTGTACAACAGTTCAAGGACTTCGTGGCTAAGGCTAAGGATGTTGGCATCAAGTAAGTAGTCATTCGACTGTTAGTACTGTAAAATAGAGAAAGGAATGCTCTACTCGGACCATTACAAAAGCGTTCGAAGTCATGTAATTGATGTCAGACTATTTTGCTCGCATTTACACATTATCACATTCTGTTTCTTTTAATTATAATGTAGTTTGCACGTTTATATATGCAAATAAGAAACTTTGACCAGGTCTTCACTACATAGTATTGAAGAAAGTAGCTTTCCGCTGCCTCTATGTATGCTTAGATCTTTAAAACTACGCAACGGAATTATTGAAATTTTAATAGATAGAGTGATTCAAGAGTTCAAGACGGAAGTTTATGTGTAAAAATTGTGAAGGTAAAATAAGTTTTTAAACCGGCGAAACCGGGGCGGGCCGTTTATTGATCATAAAAATTGTATATCTTGAAATTTAATTAGTTTAAGAAAATTCTATTTACTTATTTACTTACTTACTTAAAAGCAACATTTGAATAAAAAAGACAACATAGGACTCTTAGTAGCACTTTATCCAACACCCTTAAACTCACTTAAACCTATCTTTCTCAGAGTCATTGTCGACCTGATCCCCAACTATGTGTCGAGTGACCACGCGTGGTTCCAGAAGAGTGTAAAGAAAGAGGAACCATACACGGACTACTTCGTGTGGCGCGCCAGCAACAACCACGACAAGGAGGGCAACCAGACACCACCTACTAACTGGGTAAGATAACTAGCTCCTTTTTTTCACCTTCTATTTAATTATTTTATCGTAGGAGCAGTGATAGCCGAGTGGTATAAGTTAGTACCTCCCACGCAAGTGGTTGCAGGTTCCAACCCGAGGCAACACATCAATGACTATTTAAAGTTATGTGTGTATTAGAAATAATTACCACTTGTTCCAATGGTTGACTTGAACCAACATCGTGGTGCAACCTTGCTTGCCTGAGAGTTCTTGAAGGTATGCAAAGTCCCCAACCCGCAATTGGCTATTGTGACTGACCTATCTTGCCTCATACACATCCATGCATCTTGTGATACAGGACCGCCGGTTACGAGTACTATGCACCTGACCTTTTTTTAAAGCAAAGCACAAGACAGACCCGAAATCCGTGTGGGAATCGAACCCACGACCTCCCGACGCAATGGTAGAGTCGTGGTGACCTTAACCACTGCGCCACGGAGGCAGTATCGACGATATTATTATCTGTGATATTAATTACTTATTAATTTATTAGGTATCCACGATGAACGAGTCAGCGTGGACGTTCAACAAGGAGCGCGACATGTTCTACCTGCATCAGTACGGCATCAACCAGCCCGACCTGAACTTTGACAATGAGGCCGTCGTGAAGGAGCTTGATAACGCTATTCGCAGGTGGATGAAGGCAGGCGCTGCTGGAGTCAGGTCAGTAACCTGATGAAAACTTAACCTTTAGTTAGAAAGCGCCCAGCCAGTTGTGCTCACGATCTGTGGGTTAAGCAAACCTTGGCGCGGACATTCCATAGATGGGTGACCGCATAGTGGTGATTGAACTGGTCTTTCCATGCTTCGGAGGGCTAAAGTTGGTCCCGGTTGTTGTCAATTAAGATAACAGTCGTTAAGCCACGTTAAAGGCTTTTGGTTGGCTTGAATAACTCCGACATTAGCTTGACCACTAACCATACTATAAGAAGAATTTGTAGTACTCATCTGACAGGTAACGACGACGAAATAAAAACGAATATCACTATTAGCTAGCTAGAATTTTGATAGCAACACTCTTCAGGTGTTGTGCGATTATAAAATATTTGTGTCATGCACATGTATTATAGTCGTTTTAGGTGTAGCATTTGATTTTAGTTTTAAAAGTTGTGACAAGATTTTTTGTACTACGAAATTGTATTGTGTACCATATTCATTTCATGATTGTACAAATTCGACGCGGAAAATAACAATGGAAAATGCCCAACCCCTTAATACGCAAAACCAACATTTGTCTCAAACAGTATGTAAGCATACTTATTTCAAAAAATACCTCAAGTCCTTTCCTATACATACATTCGATCAGTTGGTAGTCAAACAATAAAGCAAATGGCGTACAAACACTAGACCTATTGGACGTTAAGGAAATATTGATTGTGCGAAGGTTATTCGAGTTCAAGCTAAAACGCGCTATCTATTATTGCGGTCAATTCAATCGGACGGCGTAAAAAGTGTATGCCTAGTATAAATAAACTGATATTATAGGTTTATAGTTTTGCATAATTATCTGACTGATATTATAGGTTTATAGTTTTGTATCTTATCATAATTACTTGGTATAACCCGAAAATTTATCTAAATTATAAGTTCAACCCAAAACTATATCTACGCTTTCTGGCGTTATTCTTAAAATACGGTCTATTTTTATAATTAATGTAAATAACATAAATAAACTTACATTTTTTAATTCTTGTTAACAGATTAAACAAGGCCCGTCAGATCCTAGTGAACGCGACCTTCGAGGACGAGAACCCAGCGACTGGGCGGGGAAGTGAACCCGGGTTTGACCACACGCACTACGGCTTCTACCGCCACCAGTACACCAGTGACTTGCCCCAGCTTGATGGACTGCTGACGCGCTGGTCTGCCGTCGTTGAAGCCGCTAGCGAAGTACCCAGTAAGTGTTATGTCTATTTAGTTTTGTGGTTTTTTATATTACGGGTGACCCGTAATATGGAAAAGGGCGTGGTTTTATGTACGTATGTATGTACTATGTACACACTTTACAGTTAAATACGGCTAGATTTAATTATTTTCAAAGTATTATCGAGTTTAGATTTTTATTCTATGTAGTGTTCTAAAGAGATCGAGTTTTTAACAAAATTTAATGTGGCTAGTTTAAGTCGTTACTACTATTTATTGCCGAATAGTTTTTGGTAACTTAGGTACTTATTTTCTTGTAAGTCACGTGCATAGTAAATTTTAATTTTGCGTCCGCGGTTTACAAGTTACATATTAATATAATTATGTGCATTTAAGATTGCAGTTTTATCACACCAATCTGCACGTTGTAATCAAGCATGTGACTAAGTTATTATATATTTCAAATTTCAGGTGATTCAGTATTCACTCTCGCCGAGACCGGTCGTCCGGAGTTGTTCCTTCTGTCTCGTAACTTAACGTCACTGCGGCCACTGATGACTGCGCCACTCCCCGTCTCGGACGACGCTGAACAACTCGCTAAAGAGATCAACAAACGACTTGCACAGTGGCCCGCTATGCAGGTACGAATATAGGACGAATACATTTTATTAGACATTTAAAGTTAAGTCTCTGAAAGAAGAAAATAACCGTTTAGAATGAAATATAAAGTTCTTTCGTGAATAATATATCAATATTTATGAAAACTATTAATAAAATATTATACTATAAGTTAAGGAAACTTGAATTAATTTGATAGCTGTTAGTCTATCTGTAGCATTAGTTAAACAACCTTCTGTTTGATCATCCTCTAAAACACTAGATACTACTTTAGAACTGTGATACTATTTTTATACTACTTTTCTTTAGTTTATATATATGTTATATGACATTTAACTAAAAACAAATTATACAAAGATGCTGTCATGCAGTAACTAAAACGTATTCGACATCTTTAATTCTTATTTCAGTTGGTAGCAACACCTGAAGAAGAAGTGGAGCTGGCTCCACTGGCGCTTCTGTTGCCTGCCGCGCCTGTGTTCGACCTGCATCAAGTACAGGTCGTCGATAATGATACCACTGTAAGTCTTACTTTATATTTATCTTAAAACCAGCTTTAGAAAGATGACTTTAGTTCGATTTCAGTAGTATTACAAAGGTACTACGAAATTACCAAGTATATAATATACAGCTTGTTGCTAAGACAGTGTAAACATGTGCATGTGCGAAACAGCGGAATCTCATGGATCAAAATATAATGGCCATACAAATACAGGCCAACAGAAAATCAACACATGCGTTCTATTATCATTAAAGAAGAATCAGAAGTTAAAGTTTAACTGCAATAATCAAAATAAGTGTATAAACAAAATGACGTGTTATTTCAGACGCAGTCCCTCTCGCACCTGGTGAGCCTGCGCGACGACGCGAGCGTGGAGCACGGCCACTACACGGTGGCCGCCGTGCCCGCCAGGAACGCCACGCTCAACACACTGCTCGCGTGTGCCAGGTAAACTAGATCACTTCGTTTTGTAACTCGAATCTAGTATTAACTTCTATAGTACTCCATGAACTGAATCTGCATTTAGATGGAATTTAATGCCAAGTAACAAATAGCGTAGCTCTAGGAGTCTAGGTGGATATTTTATATGAATAATTTAGCCTACTCTGTAGAGTACTAATAACTAATTAGTATTAGTTGGCATTATTTCTAATTGTACTCTTAAATTTACGACTTTCTTTCCTGTCATATTAAACCCAACTAGCCCTTAGAGCGTGCGTGTTTGACCTAACCCCTTCCTTATTTTGAAAGAAACAGCTTGTAGCATATTTAATGAGTTACATTTAAACACGATTCCCTTTGAATTCATTTGTCTAAAACACATTTACCACATCACACCTAACATTAATTATAATGATTGTTTGTCAGATGGAAGGCGGGCCACACGGGCTACGTGGCGGTGTTCAACCCGTCGCTGGAGGAGCTGCGCGCCAACCTCACGGCGCTGGCCTCCGTGCCCGACACGCTCACCGTGCACCACATGTCGCACGCTGTTAAGGCGTACACCAAGTGAGTATAGCCAACTTACTTCCTTCTGTAATTTTATACTTATCTCGATTTTAGCTATATAGATTCTTTATGCTTATCTCACTTTACGCTGTCTGTGCCTTAACTGAATTCTAAGTTAGAGGGTTAAAAGCTATAATATACCTGAATGAAGATTCGACTCATTATAAATTTATGTTATGTGATCTAATCTTTGGGTCCAATATTCCTAATTAGTATTTTTTTTTGCAAACAACATACGATACTTTTATGTACTTATTATTCACTTTACGATATAGTCAGTATAAAATAGTTTTCTTATAAATACGCCAGATTTCATCTATTTAACGATGTAAACTTAAGAAATATATGGATGGTATAGTTTATGTTTAGACTCCATACTTAAGAATTCCCTAACACAGGCTATATTACAAAACGTTAAACACTTTCTAATCTATAATTATTTTTCTAGTTATACAAACAACTACTCCGAGGGCGCGGACAACGTGTTAGTCCCGCCGAAGTCCGCCATTGTGCTGTCCTACGTGCCCAAGACAGCAGTGGAGAACTAACCACAATATACAAACACTCTGTATTCAATTGTAATCAAGCAAATATCGCGCTTTCCCGGTGCCTGACGAAGGACCCATATTATTTGCATTTACGTTTTTTTATTTCAATTGACAATGAAAATATATAATTAGACTTTGAAGCATCTTTTTGTAGTTTCATTTCATTTCATCATTCTTGTTTTGTAAATTTGTATTTAAGGTATTTTTTTATGTAATCAGTGTACAAAACCTTCAACTTGAAAGCGCCTATCCCAGTATTTCGTAATTACAGGTATATAGGTAATATAAATAAATAATTACAGATTTTACCCTGGAAAATTTCTGCAGTTATTCGAAAGTTGTCCTCTATAGGCTTCTGAATGAAACAAAGTAGTTACAAAATAATAAAGTACATTTTAATATTCCAATAACACTTGCATTGTTAATAACATTTTAAAAAGCATTATCCTTTGTACAAAACATTGATTGACTTAAATCTCCTATTACATGTTTATTATCATAATAAGGTCCCGACATTCGTTATGGCGATGTACCAAGTACAAATATTAATATGAAGTTAAGTACAAAACAATTTAATATCTTAGTTTGATTTACTGTAGCGCGATTCTCTATTCTCGGTACTAAAGAGTATCGAGAATTTGACATTTCGAATTTAATGTAAAATTAGTTCTTATCACACCCGCTAGAGGTGCTGATCGTATAAAATTTCTCGATAGCTAGCCGGTTGTTTACACTCAATAGTTGTAGAGAATCGCGCTACTGAAACACTGAATAAGAGTTTAAGTATAATGAAACAGTGTTACAAATATTATGTCACATTTTCAGTTACATTTACGAATGAAAACAAAAATATGTAGGTATGTGTGTCATGATTATACGATGATCGTTATTTTAAATGAACTAGATGCAATTAGGAACATTTTCCTTCACAAAATAACCTGATAATGTGACATTTTCTTTCATGAAGCACAGAATATTAAATGTGGGTAGTTCTGGCAATTTACGGTTCAGAATTTGAATGATTTCTTTTATCGCTCAGTTTTATTCTACTCATTTCAACTATAATGATATTCCATGAGATTAACTTATGTTTGTCCTTGACAATGTTTTATAAAAGTCCAAACAGAGTAGTAGAAAATTGAGGCGAAACACAAACGAATGATAAAATCCTGAACCGTAAGGGAACCCCTAAAACAAACCTTATAGAAAGGTTTTACTGCCTGATCATCCATTATTATCGATTGGGGCTAAGAATATCCAAATATTTTTTAAACAAATAAAACAGCGTGTAAGTGAAAATAAACTGTAGAATAAGGTACGCGAAATGAGTTGACAATGATTCTTGAAAATAAATTTTAACCTCAGACATAACGATTGAGAATGTTAGCCGATTGACATTCAAAAATATTTTGTTCCTACAATTAGTACAGCCAAAAATCACACCTAATCTCAACAGCCAGTTATCAGTAACTCACATTAATAGCAATTCTTTTAACCCCTTATAACGTGAAGTACAATCTGAGAAAAATCTCAAATCTCTATATTGGTTAATTACTATAGATAATCCTGAAAATATCAATTTTACAATCACTTAAATGACATGTCTAAAGTAATTGCTATCAAGTGGTCATGTATTTAATGGCAACACTGCGATCATTTCCACCCTTCGTTGATACCGCAATTACCTCCTCTTGGCCGCCGGCTTGGGCTTATTGAACTGGTAACTGGCGCATTTGGGTATGTGTCGCTCGGCCGCGCCCTGGTTGAAACGTCTGGAGCAGTGGGGACACTGCACGTAGTCCGGGTTCTCTGACGGCGGTGGCGGTGGAAGGTCACTCAGCTTACCTAAAATTCGAGAGTTTGTTGTAGTGTAGGCCTATTTGAAGCAAGTGTTGGTTTATTCAGATATGTTAAAAATGGTCTTTCTGATTTCAAATTGCTGCATTATCTGTTTAACGCTTGCAGTTGCATATGTGTTGCTCGATAGTCGCGAAACAGTCACACATTAGTTGCAGTTTAATCGCGCGGTAGTTTCTTCACGGTTGCAAACGTACAATACAGTGAATAGTCTGTTATCAGTGGACCTAATTCCATCTAGGTAGAAAAATCAGGGAACGGTTTATCTTCCCCCATTGACTTTCCACGCAATATGCAACAGTCGTTAAAGGGAAAATCAATAAAAGAGTCCATATTTATAGGATACGAATTTCTTTCATACGAACTTCTTTCAAAAAGTCGTCATGTTCTAACATAATTATGTACTTACCGCCCGCGTTGAGATGTGCCTGCACTTGCTTAGCGGCACGAATAGCGCTGATGAACTCCTCGTGCTTCTGCCTCCAGTTATTGTTCAACGGCTTCACTTTCGTTGTTGACGGGTTGTTGGTCGGCTTGCGTAGTTTGTGGATGAACGGCTCGGCTTCCGTACCCTAGGTATTTTGAACATGTTAATAGAAAATATGGAAAATATAATGTCACAGTTTACTACTGAATATGATGTGTGTATGTAGATACCTAATAGGTCATCACTGATTTCAAAGTGAGATTGGTGTACTTAGTTATGAATAAAGTATTAGTTTGGTATGTCGTTATTTTGCATTCTGAATGTGTGGTTGAAAAAGATGCAGTTCACTTTAAGCGACATTACATAGAAAATGGTGATAGCAAATTGAGGATCGAAAAAACGATCTTTAAAATGGGATTAGGTAGTTTTGAATATGGAGAAGATTACGATACATACGACACAATGAACGACATGTAAACAAAGATTGAATGTCATTTAATTAGGCTTGCCTTGTATTCTTGAACGTCTGTTCCCTATTGTCGAAATGCAGCAAGAAATATTAATTTGATAAATTGTTTAAATATTCCGTTTACTTAATTGTCTACACAGTTTTTATTTTAACCAATAGTTTGTATTGAACGTCTGCGGTCTCACACAGGTTCGATACCAAACCCAAGTGTTCAAACTTTCAAACTAGCTGGAGTCAAAGGTTTGCTAGCATTAGCCAGTTTAGATTGGTAGGAAAACATCGTGAGGAAACCTTGCAGGCCTAAAATTTGTTTAATACATTTATTGAGGGCCTGCAATGTCCCCAACCCGCACTTGGCCACCGTGGTGGACTCAAGGCCTGAGCCTGAGCCTGAGCCTGAGCAGTGGGACATAAATGGGTTAAATTTATTATTTATAACTCACAGCTAGTCGATGTTTGAGGGCATCAAACGGCTTCCGTTTCTTAGCGTGTGCTTTCTTGCAGATATCCTGATGTTTGTCGAGGCGATCAGCGGCGAAGCGGCGGCCGCAAATGGCACACGGCACGCCGGCGCCGGCCGAGCCGCCCGGGGTGCCCGGGGCCCCCGGTACACGAGCCTTTGGAGACGCGGAGCCCCCGCCGCTGTTGGGGCTCTACGAAGAAAAATGGGGGTAAATTTGTTGTTGGGCTATCTGCTGGTTCTTTCTCTTAGGTCCACTCTTATTTGTGTAATTATTTGGTACTGTAAAGTAATGGTGATTTTTTTTCGAATAAGAAGAATAGATTTTTGACACTTTTAGACACTTTGTTGAATAGGGGCCGAACTCTAAATATGGTAGCTATCCTGACCAATTTAAATAGATATGCTAGAGTGTACCTAACTTAAAATCCGAGAATGGAAGTGGTCAAGAATAATTTAACGAAACTTACCGTTGGTGGTCTTCTGCCTAGAACCTGAAAATAAGAAGCGATAATATTTAATTTTATAATATAGGTACCTAGAGCACATTAACGAGCTAGACAACAACAAAGTGTCATTTCAATCCCAAAAAAGAATTATGACGTAAAATTTTGCGGTAAAAGAATTAACACAAAAATTTTTTTTTTGTCTTTAATCGAGTTATCGATGATAATAATATAAATTTTACCAATTAGATAGGTACTGTCTTTCCGAAATGTTGAAAGAATGAAACCATGAGTATACCACACTGATCAAGTGCGGGTTTGGAAGTTGCAGATGAAGCAGGAATATCACATTCAACCCTAAAATCACATCTTATTTCCGAAGACCCCTATTTACTCCACAAAAGAGATAAAAGCAAGCTACCTACGTCCTACAAACACCTAAAAACTTTGTAATAAGGATATTAAATAATTTCCTTCCGTACCTGTTGTCCACCTCGCTGCATAGCCCCTCGGGCCTTATTATTGTCCGATACCTGTACACATCACACATAGATATTGCTTTAAATAAATCCTTTTCTATTTATTTACTTCGAATAACACAGAAAATTTGCAAAACTTAAAACTAAAAATTTTCGCAACACGATGTTCACGCAGTCATTTTGATTAAAATGATATGCGGATTCAAATTTGGATTGTCATGTTTATATTTGTCATGATAAATGACATTTCATTGGCCAGTGTGTCCTTAAATTAGTTTTTGGCAAAGCGGTAGATCTTCCAATTAAATAATATAAAAAATGCCTGAGGTCTCTCTTCCACGCTTTTACGCTAAATATACGTTAATTGCTTATTATATTATTTATGTATTTTTAAGTATACTTAATCAATAACAATTTCCCGCGCACCTTAGTGTCTCATAAACCAATATGTTCGTATGCTCGACTGACGGCTGCCGTTGCCAGCTGAGGAAGAAGGTATGCCCTCAAGAGTAAAATAGCTAGCGTCTGTTCCTTGAAAATCAGTTAGTCTGTTTGTTAGTGGTTTTCTTACTTACAGCGTTTTCACTGATGACTCTTCTCGGAGGTGCGGCGGCAGGTGACGCTTGTGGTTTCGTCTTGGCTGGACTATTTCTTGTAGCTGGACTTCTAAATAAATACAAACAATTATTATTGTTACATATAGATCAATATGATGAAACGAAAAAAAAAACTGAATCGAAGCGTTAGTATCCAGTTGCGCTTACTGGTCGGGAAACAAACTTTAGAAATAAAATTTACAATACTCCTTTGCCACCTTCGAGCATAACAAGTGATATCCGAAAAATAATTCTAAAGTTGGTCTTCGTAAGAAGTAAAAGATTGCTGCAGAAGCTGGGTAACCTTGAAGTGGTAAACTTAGATCAATCAAACAAATAACCTTATTTGCTTACCACACTTAGAACATTTGAAATATGCATCTTTTTTTCGTTTTTCTCTTACCTTCTAGGAGGTGGTTTCTTAATTTCAACAGGAGGGTCTGGAGACCGCGGCGTGGGTGTCGGCGCCAGCGCCTCCGGGAACGTCTCGTTCTCTATCAGGTAGTTGTTCTCCGCCTTGTCTACTTCGTCCGTGATGATGGGGTGGATTACTTCACCGTTGCTTTGAGGCAGCTACGAAAACAAAGAGAGCTTAACTTTCTTCTATAGATAAAGAGTGGTGATATTCTTAATGTTTCAAACAATCACAAATGTTTGCAAGCATTATTAAAATAAGAGACCTGTAAGAGAAAACATTTTGTTGCGAGGCGAAATAAACGTTAAAAACAAGAGCATGGCAACCGTATTTGCCAAATTCTGAGAAGTACAAAGTAATCACCACACTTACGAAAATAATATATTTTTACGATAGTTATTCTTCTGAATGTCACCAAGTCTATATTACTCGTGCTTACCTTATGTTTGACAGAATTCAAGTCTGGCTCGTGATTGTGATTGAGGTCACCAGAACCGTTGACTATATTCTCTATTTTCTGCAACAAACAAATAGTATTAAGAAACGGTACCTTTACTTCAAGATTCTACATATTACACTTATGTTAGGTCTTTGAAAACCACTTTATTTTCTTACCAATCTTGGAACTTAGTGATCAGATTAATCGATGCAGCTTAGACAATATTGCGCATTGTTAATAGTTGTCATGTAACTCTGTATCTGGGCAACAGTAAGTGAGTGAATCGCTAAGGCAACCTAAATATAAATATACCCTACTTTAGTGTTTTATTGTAATCATTTCCTTAGTATAGTAGTATGTAGTATAATATCGTAATAATTATCAAGTTTATGTAATGGTTAATTAATTTCCCGTTACGGAGAAATACTGGCCATCTTTCATTTAACCCAAAACATTTTGACTTAAGACAAACAAAAATAGCCTAAAACACTAACTTCTAGACTAGAAGACTGGTCGACTAGAGGCAGTCGACAGCGCTTCATTATAATGAAAGTCACCAAAAATGCATTTTTTACAGGTTACGTGTCTACTCACATGTTGCTGTCTCCTAACACTATGTGTAGTAATACTAGTGTGTGTCTTGCTGGTCTTCCTCTCAATGCCGAGCTTGGGGCCGGCGGTGACCTTGCTGTAGCCGTTGGGCAGCGGCTTGCGGGCTGCCGGCTTGTCAGTGTTGTGGATCGGCTGTAAAGGGTAGCTCTTGTCGATGCCTTTTGTGCGACGTTCTTCGAACATTTGTCGTACCTTCGAAGAGAGGCTTACAAGGTGAGAAGGGTTTCTTAAAGTTGGTATTAGTTTTGATCATTTAGGACATCAGGTTTTAAAATTAGTCAGAATTAGTGTTGATTATCCAATACATCAAGTTGTCGTATCAAAGGATAGATCTACCAATCATATTAACCAGGCTTGGTACAGTTACAATTGTCGTTGTTAGAAAAAGGAAAAAACTAAAATGCTGTCGTTTCCTAAAAAGTCACAGATGAGAACATTTACTCGTAAAAGAAACGAATAACTATATTACTGGGCAATTCTTAATAGAACTGATACCTGCTTAATTTTGTATTTAAATGACAAATTTATTTAAATGTAAACATATGCCCTTTTTGCGACATTTAGCCTTAAAGACGTTTGTACCTGTTTACGATTACATAGCATATTGAAGTGGATGTTACCTTGCCAGGTTGTGTATGTGCCACGGGTGGTGGTTGATGTGGGGGGGAGGCGGTGTTGCCTATGTTGCTGGGGGAGTGCCGGACGCGGTCCAGCGCGCGCGCCTGCTGAGCCTCGTACAGCGAGGCTATCTTCATCTCGCGTTCTTGCATCTGTTTCTGCTGGAACCGAGCCTGAGGAATAACAAAATGAGTTTAGAGATTGTTTGATAAGATGTTGCTCTAAAAACGATAATTTATAAGTATGTAGTAGAGGATGTACGCTCTTATAAAATAAAATGGTCGCAGAATTGTTACAATCGTAAGTTTTAAATTGAACTTCCAGCAAAGATTTTTGACTTGAGGGATAGTCAGATAACTACACTCAGGTATTTAACATCTTTGGAGACTGAACCACAGGCTACAGGTTCATTTTGAATTAAGCTTCATTTTTATCATTTATAGAAGGGCCTTGCTCAGGGCTGCTCTTCATGTTTTGTACAACCTGGCCAGAGTATTGAACTGGCTAAACACGATGAAAGCCGCGAGAATATTTAGAATACATAGTAAGGAGCAAGCAAATACAACACACACTCATATTACTACATCAACTAATCAAAACAAACCAACGTCGTTTATAACAAAAGTTCTTAAAACAGTCCTTATAAGTCCTACAATAATATCTAGGATTACTCATCGCACTCAATACCGTCGCAGGCGCAGTGGGGGCGGGAGGTCGCCGCCCACGCACGCGCAGAAACAACCTGTCAATCGCCAATATTATTGTTCGACGGTACCACGAGAGTTACACTTCCGTCATTGGATTGTAAAAGGAGTTTTTGTTTAACTAGATAAGTAATGGTTGTTAAGAAACAAAGAGCTTTTTGTTTGAAAACATTTCAAAGACGTTGCGGACGTATTGCAATAGGCAAGTAATTTATTAAAATGCACAAGGACTTACTTATGATCATAGACAGGACATATTTAAGATGGATTGCAGTGATTATATGGCATAATTTCGAAAATGTTTTTTAAGGAGAAACAACATCCCTACTGTGGATTCTTAACCTTTATCTCTGGCTGTAGGCATCTGCCCAAATGCGGGATAATAATGGGTTGAAAATAAGAGTTATTTTCACAAATTAAAATATATTTAAAGATGTATGTACGTATGGAACCAAAACAAAAGTGAGTGAACCACAAAAAGGTTATTTGTTCCGTGTTGGAATAGTTATCACAAGGTGTAAACTGTTTATGAGCAAACAATATTTACCTAGATCGGACCGAAACTACATCCTTTTATTTGAGTACAAGACATTTCCTGAATTTGATTTTTAGGTTACAATAAATAAAAGTCTAATTGATCTATACTAATATTATAAAGCTGAAGAGTTTGTTTGTTTGTTTGAACACGCTAATCTCAGGAACTACGGGTCCGATTTGAAAACTATTTCAGTGTTAGATAGTCTATTTATCGAGAAAGGCTATAGGCTATATAACATCACGCTTCGGCCATTAGGCGCGGAGTAGCAACGAAAAATGTTACAAAAACGGGCAAGATTATGACCCATTCTCTCTTATGTGACGCAAGCAAAGTTGCGCGGGTGAGCTAGTTTTATATATTGAGAACATTTCCGTATAATTAGTGACAATAACGTCAATTTCTTTGTAATTGTGGCACGTTTGAACGTTTGTCGACCAACGTAGATTGTTTATCAAATAATTCGACACTTACACGCTACATCATGCTCGTACAACAAATCGATACGGTAGACTTTATGTGTTAATTTAAGAACGTTTCTACATTAGTTGGTTACATTTATTTATATACCTATATTTATATTAGAATATTTCTTATTAGTAGTCCCAAGTTTGGTACGTATGTATGTGGCAATGGTTCGTCCCCTATTTTAGAGGTATGATGCACGTCGCCATCACCTTCAAGTATAGCAGAAGTGATATTATGTATGCTTGTATCTTTATTATTTACTAGCTGACCCGCGCAACTTCGCTTGCGTCACATAAGAGAGAATGGGTCAGAATTTTCCACGTTTTTGTAACACTTTTTACTGTTACTCTACTCCTATTGGTCGTAGCTTGATGATATAAAATATGCTTTTTTTTCACGAAAAATATTCTCAAAATTATTTATATCTCTCAATATAACGAAATCGCGCTAAGGCTTAAAACTGTTGCAATGACAACGGAATTTTGTTAATTCAATGTCATTATAATATTGATTATTCGCGA
This sequence comes from Anticarsia gemmatalis, assembly GCF_050436995.1. Lineage (NCBI taxonomy): Eukaryota > Metazoa > Arthropoda > Insecta > Lepidoptera > Erebidae > Anticarsia > Anticarsia gemmatalis. Next base: position 9,033,255 of record NC_134763.1, on the reverse strand, counting down.
CTTCGGTGGCGAAACCTGAATTTTCCCGGGAAATGCGTCATTTTCCCGGGGTAAAAAGTAGCCTATGTCCTTTCTCGGGTATCAAACTATCTCCATACCAAATTTCATGCAAATTGGTTCAGTGGTTTAGGCGTGATTGAGTAGCAGGCAGACAGACAGACAGACAGAGTTACTTTCGCATTTATAATATTAGTATGGATTATATTGAGCTATCCCGGACAAGGATAAGAGCACCAGCATACATATCTAGACCGAGACACAAGAAATAACATAATTTCTTACCAGGATTCCCGGTCAAGCACTCAAGCTGGAAGAACAAAAAATTTCGGGCTGAGTTTCTTAAAAAAAATTGGATATTATGCTACTGTATTTAACATTTTACAACTGTGTATTTTTGTGAACTATTATTTTCGACTTCATCGCATTCATCATAATTCTACATACTCGCAGGTATGTTTCTAACTACAAGCGGACTTGGAAATTAACATTTTACTTGGAATCGTGTGTAAGTTAATTTGTCGGAATTTACCTGCACTTAGGTACTTCTATTAGCCAATATTAAACTGGAATAGCGCGATTGTGTATTACTTACTATCTAAAATGTTTCAATATCAATGCAAATTTATACCAATAATATAAAACCGATGAGTTTGTATGTTTAAACGCGCAAATTATAGGATCTATTGTTTCGAAGTGATGAAACGGTTTTTGTGTATTGAATAACGAATAATTTATTGAGGAAGGCAATAGGACTGGAGCAGCATACAAAAGTCTGCGTGAACGGGAAAACTAAAGTCCACTTGGCCGAAATTGCGAGCGGTGGCTAGTAATACATAATCCTCAGTCAAATTCTAGCTAACAAGCCTGATATGCTGAAAGAAACTGAAAAAAGATGCGGCACGGTTAAAAAGGTACACGCAATTACTAATTTTATTCATCCTTGCACAAACGAATAGAGGCGCACTCAAACTAGCATAATGTGGTACTAAATATTAATCTATTCTCATGCATAATCGTGCGATTAGCCCGAGTAACGACACACTCTGTATACTGATGGTTGCGAAGGAACACTCATTAGGCGCGTTTAAATCAAGTATATGGTAAATACCATGGTAATTTTTTGATTGTACTTTTTGACGTTTGTACCGAGAGCTGCTGATGGATAATGAAAACAGTGACGGTTTTTAAAGATGAGTAAAAGATTGTATGTACATTAGCAGACTTCTCAGATAGTGTTTTGCCTAAACTTGGAACCAGACGCAGTGCTAAAATTGTTTGCGATATCCTCAACAATATTTATTTATTTAAGTGAATGAATACAAAAATATACAAAAACATTTGTCATGAATTACTCCACGTCTATTGTAAAGATGGTAAGGTTGTAGGAAACAGACCTCTTTTATCTTTTTTAGTGTTTATCCCGTTTTGCGACAGGTCCGAATTCCTACCGTCCTTTCTCCATTTCGCCCTCTACCATTTCAAATTCTAAACTGCATGTTTTGTTCATCCGGAGTATCTCAACAAATTCTATATAGCACAGTAAACACTAACAAAACCCTTGTAATAACACTACATATACACAAATTAAATTTCAAGTACACAAACCTGTATCGAAAAGCATTATCACCGATTGTAGTCCCATGTATCTTAAACTTTATACTCTTGAATCCGGCTACGAACGGGTTGCTAAGGCGGGATTAGCATTCGACACAGTTGCATTGATTACATTGCATTACTTGCGCACGATTGCCTGCACAATCGCCTGCAGTCGGCCTAATGTATGTGTGTTTCGTGCGATCGTGACCGATACATAACGATGCACTATGGATGTTACACGGTGATGGGATCACAATACGGATGGAATGTGTGGTTGTGAGAGAATGTCATCTTTGTAATTGAATTACAAGATGATTAGTTGTATTTATTTAGGGAAACAAAAGGATACAATTGCTAGTGTTGATACATGTGTAGTTATGTGCACGGCATAGGTGCTGCCAAAAATCTATTATGCTATGTCAGGTTTCCGATTTCCGAGTCTTACTCTCAGCCGAGATTAAAGCACCTAGTTGTGTTTAATACCTATATTAGCCCTTACACTAAAAGAGTCATAATAATGTTGAAAATGTAAGGAAAGTTTTATAACTTCGAATAAAATGTTATTTATGGCTCGAAACCGGAATAACTTATTTAGTGATTTGATTACTATTTACCATATAAATGTATGGAGATAAAACTACGTGGTTTGGCCATCATACTTTTTCTATTTTCCGTTTTCAGCTATAGTTAATTCTAAACGAAATAAGAATTCGTGATCATGTTTATAGGTACTGTTTTACAGATTTAGTTTGATAATGTTAATCAGTTACAGTCTAGACTTATTTAACAAGATTAGTTCTAGTCATGGTATTGTCTGCTTTTTATTATTTAAGGTTGTGTAATACCACGTAATGAGATTCTTGAAATCGATTTTGAAAGTACGTTAAAAATCTTTTTGGTCTCAAAGTGAGTAACAGTTTTCGAAACAATTTAACAATTTTTCACTAAAACCAATCAGCCTATCCTTTTGTCCACCTGTGTTCACCAGATGCAGCTAAATACCAGAATGTTACATGGAGCGACTTCCTTCGGACCTCCACAACCTAGCTACCCGGTATATAAGACGATACTCCCAAGTAAGACTGGTTGTCAGACTATCAAGTTTCTGACCACCGGTAACGACTATCAAAAATCTTTGAAAACATTTCTCGACTTAATTTAAGTAGCCTATAAAATTGCAAATTATTTTTGTTGTAAAAGAAATGGGTCTAGCGTAATTTTAGCGGATTTTTTTTCATCACATACAAATAAATTAAATTCTAGAAAAGCAGGTAACACAATAGAACTTGACAATCGTACTACATAACTCTACATGTACAAAACATGACACTATTAAACTAATCGAGAGTGAAAGGCAAAAAAACAATGAAAAAAACCTAATAGTATTTACAAAGGGTGTGGGTGTGAATCGATAGAGCGTTGTATGCAAACGTCAAGGCAAAGTGCTCTACCATTTATGTAGAGACTAGAGACTACGCGGAAGATCGGCGATATACAGGCTTTCCGGGTGTGGAGACAGGTAGAGATTGATTAAGGAAGCTTATCTTTGTAGAGACAATTTAGTAACCGATTTTATTGTGTTTTTACGTAGGCAATAACTTTATCATCTTTGTGTCACAATTATACACATTTAAACAACAATTACGAAAACCTTTATTTTATGCCTATTACAATTGCTTCTAAAGTCCTAAGTACAGATCTCAGTTACATAACTTTGTTCTAAGTATATAATTCCTAGACGCAGTGGTACCTATGATTCATATTTACATCTTAGTCACCTTCAAGCGCACTTTACCTGCATTGAAGACAGTGTAGACACTTCGCACATACGTTTATATTTATAGTTTCAATAAACTCTTTGCAGATGAAATTATCTAGGAATGAAGGATTTATTACTATTTGTTTGTTGTACTTTGTTAGATGGAAGATGGAATACAACTTCAATAGGTACTTCAAGATAATCGCGAGGAATAGTTGGTTTAATCTCTACCGGTATGAAGTTTGGGCGAGATATATTAATCGGATGCAGTGGCGGATTTGCAGTCCTAGCCGCTATAGGCCCCATGCCCTGTGCCGCCCCTTTTTTAGAACCCATCATACATGTAGACTGGATACATAATTCTTTATTGACAATAAAGAATTGACTAACTCTATCCAGTCTTTTAATTGTTTAAATAAATTAATTAATGTTAAATATAAGCTGCTAGTTTATTATAAGTATTTTCCGAGGTTTTAGGGATGATTAGATACTTACATCAATAAAACATTTGAAAAGGTCATAGGATTTATTGCTTAATTGTTTACTTCGTAATGGGTGGAACTGCAGGCTACAGCTGATATTATATACTATGCATTTGAGTTATTTGTTATTAATCTTGTTATAATCAGTGATTATTAGTAGTTTTAATAGATTCGTCATGTCTGTCAGTCTGTCCGTCCGTATGTCACAGTCATTTTATTGAGACTATGCATACTATAAGGTTATTTGGAAGGTAGTTGTATCCAATGAACCGCTATAAAGGTGTAGTATAATTTTGAAAAACAATAAGGTTGACACTCCATACATGTTACCGAGAGATGATTTTTTTAAAATACATTGTGCGTTGTGTGTTGTCCGCCTGTCGGAATTGCCTCAATGCTCTATACATTATTTCTAAATCTGGTGGGCTTCTCCGTTTCTCTGAACCCATCGTGCGCGAGTCCGACTCGCAGTTGCCTGATTGTTTGTCACGAAGTGCCGCCCTTAATATCTAGCCGCCCTAGGCCTGTGCCTACTGGGCCTTAGGGCAAATCCGCCACTGATCGGATGTATCAGATAATAGTCCGAAAGCTTAGTATAGAACCTTGGCACACACAATTTATCTAGATTATAATTAATAATGCAGAGAATTTCTAAAATAAAATAGCTGTACCAAACCTGCCACTATCAGCTGCATAAACCAGCAGGTCACCGATGTTCTACATTCTGAATGTTATATTGTACTATAATTTACTATATAACAACGGATAAAGGAAATAAATGATTGTGATTAAATTGAGTGTGATGTAAATGAAACATTTTTTGTAGAACTTTACTTATTCAAACAAAGTAGGAAGCTTGTAATGTTTCCTTTTTACTGCTTCTTTTGTCCATCATATCTTTCTAGAAACGGTTTGTAATGTTTTCTTCAATATTTTTGATTTGTTGTTGTAATTTAATTTTTTTCTTCATTAATAAACCTTACCGTTTTGAAAAACTCGAGCACTAACTTGCCTTTTTTTTGGGACCTTTAAAAACATACAAATAACAAACAACAACGTAATATATCTTTATAGTTAACAAATGTATTCTTTTAAGCAAAGCCAAAACATCAAATAAGAAGCCTTACGTAACATCCACTACTTTCCCTTTAAACCTCAGCGACAGTTATTCAGGTCAAACTAGTCCCTAATTACCAGCATTCCTTCACATATTCTAATCACTCATTATCTGTATAAGGGGTTAGATAATTAGCCGATGTTTAGGCGAGCAAGTGAGCAACAATGACCATACTGAGCGCGCTGGCGCATGACGCCGCCGGCTGACTCACTGCCTCACAGTCAACGACCTTAAAAATGTAGATTGAGGTGATACACCATGATATAACTTAAACTTGTTTTTGTTTTAAAGAAATTGTTGTCAAAATGGCAGAATTTGCGGTGATTTCTGTGGTTGACACTTAAATCTTTAGCGTCATGAGATGAAGAAGTAGAGTATACACAGACAGACAGACATATTAAATGAAAGCGACTATGTTAATTAAAAGGATACCATCTAAGGTACAATACCACAGACAAATATTCTTTCTTTACGATCCAACGATGACAGTAAAAATTAGACTAAAGTTTAGTTATCAGCTATAGAGTGATGGTGAGAATAAAAAGCAATACTTGGTAAACAGAGAAGAAAAAGAAGAGCTATAATGATTTAATATATAAAACCTACTTTTACACATAACAAATTCTCTTTTGACTGCCAGTCATTCTGACTGCAAAATTTCGCTCAAGATTCTTATTAAGATAGCCAACGATAAAGCTGAATTACGTACTGCTCTGTACAAGCTACGTGAAATAAATACTGGTAACTTTATAATTATGTATATTTACCAGTAGATAAAGACAAGAGATATATGGTACACCCACATTCTAACTAGTTAGTAAATGCCTATTGTCATAATGATAAAGAACGATGGTGAGTTAGAAAAATGTTCTGATACGAAAGCTCGTTAGCATTCCGAGTATAGAGGAAACTATGGTCCTTGAGATTTACCTTCAGAATGCCGAAAAGTGTACTTAATAATGAGAAATAAATTGCTCTAGTTAAGCCAAGGAGGTTTCGAAACTGTGTACTGTACTGATGGTATTGAAACACGGATTAGGTGTCAAAAGTCACATCAGCTAAGACGAAGCAGAGACTTAGGGCCAGTCTCACAGTTCAGAAATAAATTCCAGAAAAAGTAACAGCAAATATAAGCATATCACTGTCAAAATTTCATCTCATATGCTACCTAATAGCTTATCTAGAAGTTGTGAAATTAGATTTTTTTTTCTTTTTTGTCTTCGCCTTTAAAACAAATGAAAATTATTTCTACAATAACGCAAGTGTAAACCAAATCGACCGGAAGAAATCGAATGACTCAATAATCGAATAGATAAATAATTCAACATTGATTGACACCAAGGAATCGATGTTTTACACTTTATAAATAATTTAAACCCCTAGGGGTATAATTACAAAGCTTTCTGCCTTTTTAACGAGGGGTTCTTTGAAACTTGAAGGTCGATGGGAGTGTACAAACATTTTTGTAAGACGTATTTCCAATTTCGAGTATGGGAATAAACAGGTGAAGTTGTTAGGGGATATCCTTCAGAATATTTAAGTGTTCTTCAAAATTTAAGTAATTGATAGGTGTATTTTTGGACGATGTTTCCGTTTTTTTATTTTTCGAACGTAATAGGTAGATAATAGGTAGGAATTATGTTATTATTCGTGGTTCACGGAAATTAGTAGCACTAGAGGTATAATTTTCTTTTACATTTCTATCAGTGAAAATGGCTGAATAAAATATGTTTTAGTAGCTATTATCTATCATATAGAGATAATTATATCAAAAGATTTCTATGAATTTTCGTCGTAATTGTCGAGTGATAAAATACCGCTTTGACGTGACAGGAAGATATGCAAACAAGCAAATCAACAACCAAAATGTCATTCAAAAGAAGTAGTAGTCTTATCATTGAAACATATTATTATAATGCATTTAAAAATGTATAAACGATACTAAATGGTAAGGTATACAATTATACATTCTCAAGGTGTATCATAGATCTTTACAAAAAGACGTTGTATTAAGCGAAGTTTATGTAAATGCAATGAAATCTAACTGACGTAATACCTATTCTTGGCCAACACTGCAGTCGTAATGACCGTATATTTCTTGTTTTATTTCCAAGCCGCTAGGTACTTTCTTTTAAATGTTTTTTTACTTTTATTTGACTTTAGTTTGCTGAATTGAAACTATAAGATACTCTTTTTAATCACCAATCAATTTTAAACTTTTAGTAAAGGTAGGTATATTATTATATCATTTATGGTGTATCTGAATCTACAACCGTTTTACGATAATTTAAACAATTATATTTGTGTCTGATACTTAGTATTCACGTATCTAGTGCAAACATCAATAATAAAAGTATTGATAAGTGCAATAACCACTATTAAAAATTGCATCGAAACGTGTTTAGCAATTTAGCTACATACTGGTACAATACTCGAACAGTGCAAATCTCGAGACATCCTGTTTAAACCACAAGGGAGCGACAGGAAACCGCAGTTTGTACGTAAATAAGTTCAACGACCTTTAACCTTTGGTTTAAGAGTTAAAACATTTTCTCAAGTAACCTGTTTTTAAGTTAAAAATCTTGTACCAAAAATAATTGTTAATAACGTAATATTACAGTGTTACTTTCATATTTTTAATGAGCAAGATGGTCAGTCGTATACTGTGATAATTCAAAGGGATCTTTTTTGCAAAATAATAGGTAGGTACTGAGTTGAAATTGAAACGTACCACACCATGTTAAATTATGATACTGGATACTTAGGACAAGTTTTCCTCTGAAACTGGTTGTGCCATAATATTTCGTAATTCCGCGATCGTATCAATCTAGATTTAGATAAACTTCTAGCTATCTCTGGTTTCTTGATAATAAGATAACTTCTCAGCACGAAATGTCACAGACAGCAATGTACCTAGTTTTTTGAAGCTTCATTTGAGATCTTTTACGTATTCATTACGAAAATTTTAATCAACATGGATGGACGCATGGATTTGCAAGAATATTTGTTGGCTATTATGATTTTTAATCAGAAGAATAACGAATTGAATTGTTAAACCGTACCTTAGCAGGTCGCAAAGTCAACCACCCGTTCCTGATCTCAGCCGGGTCAGCCTCTTCTAAGGAAATCGAGGATATACTCCGAACGCCTCGCGCCTTCCAATGCTCAGGGTCCCACCAGTTCACATGATCCAAAGAACGGGAGATACCGCGAGCGTCCATTACTTAAGAATAACCACAAAAATACTAAAGGTTTACGTTTTAATTTTCTGAATTAAACTCCGACTTTTCTTATGAAGAAGATTATTGAAGGCCTTTGACAAATATATTTTCCGATTGACTATCAAATCGTCTTTGTTGTCTCAAAACGATGTGTGAAATAAAATTCCAACAATGGAAAATTTTGTTCTAAACCAAAATTTACCACGGAAAAAGGATATTATTTTATAACACTTATACTTTTTAGGGGGTAAATATTAGAGCTTGCGTCTAACCTCCCCAAGTTTCGAAAGCTGAATGAACTTAAGGGCTGTTTGTTTGTCCGCTCGTTGCCTAGCAACGGAACACGTGGTGGCGTCCAATGTCACGGCATCATGAATAACTCATGACCTTTGAGACAGGGAACTTGACCCAGTGTGACTAACTTGAGAAATGTGAAAGTATGCATCGTAATTGCGTTGCTGTTTATTTGCGGAAATATGGTTATTTTTGCATATAATTTGCGTAAAATATTTTGAGGCAATGGTAATACGTTGTATGAATGTGAATGAAGCTAAGGAAGCTTGTGAAGATCGTACTGAGTGACGTTCTATGGTCTCTGTCTACCCCTTTGTTTCGTATTCTTAGTAATATTAAAATAAGCCCTTCTATGTAGATCCTAAAAATTTTGTCATCTGTTACAGTTACTAAAGTTACAGTTCAGTTGATATTACACAACAATATTGCCTTGCTTGTAATAAATAAAAGACAGTAGATGACAGTACAAGGCTGCAAGGTTTCAAGTTTCTTGTGGTAAGTCAACGGATAAGATTGCCAAGTTCACTGTCAGAAGAAACAAAGATCAATTGTGTCGATAGGAAAGAATATAAAAAAACTGGCTGACCCGAGCAAATTCGCTTTTGTATCTTTTTTCGAAATTTTCCCCGTTTTTAAATCATTGTTCGTTGCTACTCCGCTCCTAACGGTCGTAACGTAATGTAATATAGCCTATTGCCTTCCTCAATAAATAGCTACCTAATGTACTAAAAAAACACATTACCCTTCTTTGCGTCGCGCAGTCGGGTTGAAAGCCTTTAGACAGTCTTCCACTATCCATGATAAATTCTACTGCACGATTTAACCCGACTTTTTCCAACAAAATGTTTGTATTATCAATAAAATAATTACTAAGTCCGGCTCTCAATGCAATTGTATTTCAACAAACCGTGAGAAAGTCGTTATTTACCCTTTCTACTTATAAAATATCTTGTTGATCGTCACTTTCTAACTTTCAAACGCTCATTGCAAATCTTCAAATAATATCATTGTTAAATTGAGCCTTATTTGGAAGGATTATGAATGATTTTATAATTGAAGCTCGCCCACGTGTCAACGGTATAATGCCTGACCATTTATGTTCCGTCGGTAAAGATTTATTTTAAAATGCGCGTGAGTCATCCTCCTTGTAAGGTATGGCGCATAGACATATGACGTTATTACTTTCGTTCTTTACTTGAAATGAGGCCACCTGAATTTTATTTTTTTAATTGTTAAGGCCGTGACAACAGCCGCGCGTTCTCTGAGGTTAAGCTACACTTGTTCTATGGATGGGTGGCCATATTAAACATACTGAGTAACTCCGTGTTTCGGTCGGACTCTTGTTTTCATAGATATTTGACAGTCGTTAACAGTAGTCAGAAGCTTGAAAGTCTCAACCGGTCTAAATGAGGGGTATCGTGTCACCCAGGTAACTGAGGTGTGTAGGTCTGATTGGTAGACACTCCATGTAAAATACTGGTATTCAGCTGCATTCGGTGAGACTGGAAGCCGACTCCAACAGAATTGGAAGAAAGGCTAGACTAATTCATATTGTTAAGGCCGTATGACCAATGTTATAAATTAATGCAAATTTATTTCTTGAACCCTAAAACTTAAATGTTATATTAGTTTGACTATTTCGCGAAGGTTAACGATTTTATATGGCATATTGTATATGGTCAAAGCCTTAATTTTGCATTGAAATGTTTTAATGATGCTGTTCCAAATTGTTCTGTACCTATTTATAGAGAAACATTTATGAAAATGCACGTAAAATTACTTATTTGGATGTTTATGAGCTCAGTCTCATAATGTTTATGCAATGGGTCATAAAAATGTAAATATGAAACTCATGTGACATTATTTTCCCATAACTAATTCGGTGAAAAACTAAAGTGTGTAATTATTAAATCAATTTCAATTTAATTGTGTTCTGTGAATTAATTTTCATTTAAATAATATTCCTGTTTTTATTTATATCGACAGGGTTGAAAATTCAATTGTTTTTTTTTAACAAATAATGTACTTTGCAGAAGAACACAAGCTATAATTTTCAAACCTTTGACAGAAAAAAACTTATCCTAGATGGAATAAAGTGCGTATTGTAAGCACCCTTATGCACTATAGGTTAACCGGGAGCGCTTAGCCGCCGGATATCAGTTCACTGGCAAATTAAACTTTAACCGTGCGCCTAACCGCTCCATTAACCGTTTGTGCGTAAAGGGGCTTCTCTACTGTATTTATTCTTAACACAAATTGCACAAAAACCCTTCATCTAAACCCTTCTTAGATGATATCAATATCTGATTAAACCACGGTAGAGACCGGTCTCAATAATTTATCTCCGTCCACCCTCATACACCCACGGAACTACTGCATTTGGTAACGGCAAGTGTCAATGAGGCCATATTACCTAGATATTATAGTAACTATTTGTATAGGTAATATTGTTTGTTAATTGTGGTTGATTTAAGTGCTGTCTTAATATGGTTGTCTTAATCGGGATGTAATTGTGATGTCGAGTTGTGATTGATCTTCATGTATGTATATGTTTAACTTATTAGAAGATTATTATCGTTTGTAAAGGTTTATTTATCATATTATGTATCTAGAGGTAGTATCGTTTGGTTAAATTTAGATTAATCTCGAACATTTTTTTCATTTTACATAACAGTTTTAGACACTGCTTAATTTACTTTTAAATTATTTCAGTATACTGTTATCTCCCATACTCGAAAGTGTACTAAATTTTATTGTTTCTTACGTAAAAGTAAAGAGTAGTGTATCCTTTGTTGTAGATTTATAAGTTGAACAGTTCCGTTCGTAATATTTTTTGTTTATTGAGTTATTTACTAGTTGCTAGAGACCAAACCAAATCTATTCGTGTCTTTCTGTTACCTCAAGAAAGTAACTTTGGACCATGTTAACAAATATCCAATACTACATTAGGTTAGAGACTAAAAGTAAAGATTAAATACATTAATTTGGTCGGAATGTTTCACCCAATTTCGCGTGGGCGAAATTCCCACTGTATCGAGTTTTAATTGATTAACGATATCGAATATAAATCGATGCAATGATCTTGTAACAGTTAAGAGTAATTAAATAATATAGTGTGGTGTCTTAAGAGTTCAGAACAAAGAAAGGCATGACGTAATTACTTTGTAGCGTCGTAAATTGATGAATAATCTCTGGAGATACTTGACGGTTGAAATATTGACACTAAATACCTTAGACTGCATTAATTTTACAATCACTTGAATTTACAGGGTGTTTGAAAGTCTTAGAAACTAGACACTTAGGATTACACCATCGATTTTCACGTATTTACACAAAGTATTGCAATACATATGAAAATGTTTTACCAAAACTAAAAAAATCCTGTATTAAAGAAGTCCTACGTTTGGACAATAATCTGCGTATCACCCTTTAAAACAATTTTGCTTTTTAATATAGATGAAATATCTACACATTTAATTGTCTACTTCGTAGTGTTACGATGCTCTCACTAGCGATTTCATTGACAATATCATCAGACAACATTGACGTCAATTTATCATTAAACTTGTGTGAATCAATAAACCTTCATTAAATTACGTATCTGAAATGTCAAAAGGGCGTGAATCGTATTTGAACTCGCGACCTATCACGGTCAAGGCCGCCACCTCACCCTCACTTAACACCGTAGACCCATAACTATAAAATATTACCAGCTCTACGTCACAACTGAAAGCAAAGAAAAATATTTCAGGGAATTTATGTTCCCATTTATTTTGAATGAAATAGTGCTAAAATTAGTTTTATGGGCCGTTGTTAAATATAGCCTTGTGAGTCAGTAGGTCGGATGTAGTTAGCGTGCGAAATGGGTATAGAACCTGTGGCATGTTGTGTGACTGGTAGTCGGTCAAACTTACCTATTCGGGGTTTGGTCAGAAAAATGTAGGATGTAACTTTAAAAATTCTACGACGCGTGACGCACTCCTTTTGAATCCATATTTTATATTGTAAATATGTAAATATTTTGTTTTTTTTTTAATTATTTCTAGTTTAGTTTAGTTGTTAAAAGTTATTTATAGTTAAGTTTTATTCTAATAAATTTCTGTACATTTTAAATATTACGAAAGAGAAAACTTTAGGCTTATATTTTGCAGGGTTTTTCAATTAATCATAGAAAAATTTCATTGTTGTAAAATTTTTCAAGTTGCAAACCATTTGTGTTTTTTTTTCTCGCCTCTTTGTATGTAGTCAACACTAATGGAATTTATAATGGTCTCTACACCTGACCCTATAAAAATAAAAAGTTTACACCAAAATTTTTCACTGTTAAAACTCCGCGCGAAGATTATTTATAAGCATATACAAAGTTAAAATACTTCTTACTACATATGAATATAAATAATACAATATGTCAAGGTTCAAGGTGACTTTTCTATAGAATATTAGAATACGAGTGACATTTTATGTAGGCTTTCTATTTGCGAATTACCCCACCTGAATACTTTTCTATTCCATGAAATATTGCCGGTATTATATGTTTAGACTATTCATATTATATTTATTACGTGTTATCGTTTTTTTCCTGTGAATTCTTTCCGCGTAGTCTGGTGTCAATATATCGACAGAAAAAAGTACTTAAGAATATTATACTTAAAGGATTACTTTTATAGATTCAATTTAAGAGGGCGAATCTTAAATGTCCTTCTGGCCGACATTTAGCTACGGCGGCCAGTTTCAAACCAGCCAACTGTGTAGGACTTGTTTAAAGTGTCCAAGTGTACAATACACATAGGTGCACTACCGGCAATCTCTGAGAAATACTGAACAGACAAGTCAGAAAATACTTTAGGCCCGACCTAGGATTCGAACCCGAGCCATGTGTGCGGCAGTCGCATGCACTACCGAGTGCGCCAGAGGCAACTTAACTGTCAATGGTCCAGGTTCCCAATCGCGTTGATACTGAAAATAATACAATGGAGAATGTTACCTAATTTTGATTTTTGGCACTCCATATTCTCGTTTTTTTTTTTTTTTTTTTTTTTATCTAGCCTGTTTCTGTGTCCCACTGCTGAGCAAAGGCCTCTCCCCTGAACTTCCAGACCCCTCGGTCGCTTGCTACTTCCGGCCAATCTTCCAGGAACGCGTCTATGTCGTCCCGCCATCTCCGTAACGCTAAACTGAACTCTTCACTACGCTCCAAAACGCGTATTACCGATGTGGGCAATCAAACCGCCAGGCTAAAGTGGAATTGGGCCGGACATGTTTACCGGATGCACCCTGAGAGATGGGCTAATATAGCCACGAAGTGGGTGCCACAAGATGGTCGGCGGCAACGGGGAAGGCCCAAACGGAGATATTCTCGTTTAAAAATAAAAAATACTGGTGAAAGAATTACTTCGATACGTCAATTAGTTTTCGATTTATAAGTAAAACAAGTTGTAACCGCACGACGCTAGCTCTCGGTGACGATGTGACGTCACTCTACACTTGCTCAGTCTGGCTCACACAGTCCGTTTACGGTCGCGCGCTCAATGCGTTGAAATTATTCCTAAATACTTTTAAAAATGTCCAATTCAAATACTAGGAAATCATATGTTGTGCCTAAATGTAATTAAATTTTATGTAGGTAAGTACATAAGGAATAATAAATAACTTCATCTTATAATGAAACAATTTCTAACCGGATTGATCGCGAGTTTATTGATTTTACTGTGGCAGGAGAAATGTAAAATCAATAAGTACGCGGTTATTTCGGTTAAAAATTGTTTCATTATAATATGCAGTGATCGTAAATATCTAACATATAAGTACCTAATATGTATAATATACTAGAAGCGGCCCGCGACTTCGTCCGCATGGAAACCCTTCCCGCGTAAATCCCGATCCTTCGGAACTCCGGGATAAAAAGTAGTCTATGTGTTATTCTGGGTCTTCAGCTACCTATACATATATCAAATTTCATCGTAATCGGTTCAGTCAAATTTGCGTGAAAGAGTAACAAACATCCGTACATACTTACATACATACATACGTATATACATATACAAACATACGTACATACATACATATGTACGTACGTACACACATACGTACGTACATACATACATACGTACGTACGTACATAATACGTACATACATACATACATACATACATATGTACATACATACAAACATAAGTACATACCTACGTACAGACGATGACATACATACATATGTACATTCTCACAAACTTTCACATTTATAATATTAAGTAGGATTCTGGAGGCAACAAAACCTCAATTTGTTTCACAAAATAATTCGCAACCATTATTCCATTTATTTTAGGTAGTTTATCCGATTGCCCTTTTTCAAATCCTTTATCCATTTTATTAACCGAATAGTATTTACTATTATTATAAGTTATTTTATACATAAGCGGACGAAAACACAACAAAATACTACGCAAGCTATACTAAGACTACCAAAATACTAAGCGGGACGCGGCCCGCGCGGCGCGGCAATGTAGTATGACGTCACAGCCGCTCACGCGGCTGCTAGCGGGACTCGATATTTTTCGAAACTTTGAATGCTTATAAAATCAAAACTATTCGGTATTTTTGACTGAAATAAAAACTAGTTTATATGTATACATACAGGCTATACTGTGTCAAAATTTAAAGCGATTTGGCATACCTAGTAACATTCTCCATTCGAAGACTCAGGACCCGATATACGTTTTTTTAAACATCATCTCTTAAGGTGAAATAGGGGATGTAACTTTGTACACGAGTCCAATAATTAAAATTTTCATACCTACACAGAACTTTATAATTAGAATTTCATGGTATTTGACTATGTTTGTGCTCTGGCTGTTCCTGTACACGTGATCTTGTTTGCACACTGCTCTTTACCTCATTCAATTAGAAGGAAAATGACGTATTCACGTTTATTTATAGTTCAATTATAACTATATTGTTAATATTAACTTACACAACATTAGTAAGGAAGGTAGTCAAACTATTATATCCCTATGTATATTATTTAACCGTGTTTATTATTCCTAATTAAATTATGTAATTTTAATAGGAGTTCTGATTTTTCCAATTATTCATTATCCTATAAACCAGACTTATTTGTCTTTGGATAGAAAATAAAAGCGCATGACTGCATTTATAACTTGCCAGTTAATCGGCTATCAAAAAATGCATTTTATAAATATCACTAGCTGACCCGCGCAACTTCGCTTGCGTCACGTAAGAGAGATTGGGTCAAAATTTTCCCCGTTTTTGTAACATTTTTTACTGGTACTCTGCTCCTTTTGGTCGTAGCGTGATGATATATAGCCTATAACCTTCCTCGATAAATGGTCTATCTAACACTGAAAGAATTTTTCAAATCGGATCAGTAGTTCCTGAGATTAGCGCGTTCAAACAAACAAACAAACAAACAATCAAACAAACAAACTCTTCAGCTTTATTATATTATATATTTGTATATTAGTATTAGTATAGATAAATAGTAATTCATAAAATAAAATCTGATGGGTTTTAAAAGTAATGGGACAAACATGATAATGACTGATACGCTGGTTGTAAAGATTTCGAACGATGTGAAAACAAAAAGCGTTGAAAGATCTTTAGCAAGATGGTCTCTTAAACTTGGTCAGAAAGACCTCGACGCGAGAGACTCCATAGCGATGATAGGCATCGATTGGAGAAGGTAGAAAAATATTTACAAAATATTAGGTCGGGGAAAAAGTCTTTTCGCATTATAGTATACAGGGTGTGGCGTAAATAATGGATAATCCTTTACCAGCGGATGGGCGACAACCCAACTGATCTAAATAACAAAATTTACCTCTGGCACAAGTATCATAGTTTTTGAGATTTTGGCCATTTTGTGAGTTTTTTAAAAAAGCGATTTAAGCTCGTTGTTTTTAATGCTGTGATCACAATTTAAGGCTTTTTTTAAATCCGTTTTTTGCAAATAAATCCTGGATAGATGTGCTATTGAATCTACAATCTTGTTTTGTTATTATTACTTGTTTTTTATTTAAATTATGCATTCAAAGTTGAATTTTATAATCTTTCACAAAATTTGTGCAACTTTGAGCACTTGTGGTGAAAAAAAAATGTATGGTGGCTTTACTGCCCACGCCGTAAATAATTTCTAAATTTTATTAGAATTCTAAATTGGTACAACATGCAGCATTAATACCGATTATTGTCAAAATATTACAAAAAACTTAAATTATTAACACTTGTGCCGGTCGACTAATTTATTTTTTTCACGCTAAGCGCGTTCTAGATTCAATAGCACATCTATTCAGGATTTAATTGCAAAACACGGATTTAAAAAAAATCTTAATTTGTGATCACAGCACCAAAAAGTACGAGCGTAAATCGCTTTCTTAAACACACATAATGGCCAAAATTTTTTGCATTTAAATCCTAAATTAATGTGCTATTGAACCTAATATCTTGTTTTGTTATTACTACTTATCTTTTATTTAAACTATGCATTCAAAGTTAAATTTTATAATTTTTCAACACTTTTGTTCAACTTTGAGCACTTGTGTGCAGTGTTGAAAAAAAAAAGAAATATAAAACATAAATACTGTTCAAATAATAAAGATAATTAGAAATCTAAAGAAAACTACTCTGTTGACAAAAAAATCATTTTTCATCAAATTGTAATACATTATTTTGAAATAGACTTGGTAGAAGCAGCACAGTTCCAAGCTTTTTTATCATCTAAATAATCTTTAATTGTGTAATAACCCTATAAACATGAATATTTGAAAGCAAACTTAGCTTAAACGCGCTGATAAAATAAAATTAGTCGACCGGCAAAAGTGTTAATAATTTAAGTTCGTTGTAATATTTTGACAATAATCGGTATTAATGCTGCATGTTGTACCAATTTAGAATTCTAATAAAATTTAGAAATTATTTATGGCGTGGGCAGTAAAGCCACCATACATTTTTTTTTCACCACAAATGCTCAAAGTTGCACAAATTTTGTGAAAGATTATAAAATTCAACTTTGAATGCATAATTTAAATAAAAAACAAGTAATAATAACAAAACAAGATTGTAGATTCAATAGGACATCTATCCAGGATTTATTTGCAAAAAACGGATTTAAAAAAAGCCTTAAATTGTGATCACAGCATTAAAAAGAACGAGCTTAAATCGCTTTTTTAAAAAACTCACAAAATGGCCAAAATCTCAAAAACTATGATACTTGTGCCAGAGGTAAATTTTGTTATTTAGATCAGTTGGGTTGTCGCCCATCCGCTGGTAAAGGATTATCCATTATTTACGCCACACCCTGTATATTATGAACTTGTTATAAAATCTCTTTGACTTCAAGAATCACAAATGAGTACACGGTTCATTAGGTTTCTTTCAGCGAGCTTGTGAGGTACCTAAATATCGAGCTTTTTTGTGTAGACAAAAGATTTTATTACAAGTTCATACATACTATAATGCGAAAAGACTTTTTGCCCGATCTAATATGATGGAACAAAAACGGTTTCAATGTACATTACTAATATACTTGCAGTTCTTTGTAAAGGAGCCCTGTTTAACATTGCAATGGCAATGGAATGCCGGTACGACATACTATCGATCTGTTCATACTTATGTATGTATCGTGTAAAGAGGAAAACAAAGGGGCGTGTTCGCAGTAATTAGGTTAGCTATGATAATAGCCGGGCTCGGCTCACCTGCGGGCATATCAACTGAATCATTCTATTAAGTAATGGTTTTTATTGTATTTGTTGCTTACGTATTAATATTATTTATGGTAAGGATGTAGGTTAGGATGTAATGAAACAAAATGCAAGTATTTTGAGTTTTCTGATGTGTTCTGTATTCGACATTAACAAAAAAGTTATTTTTCAAGATTTTTGTGTAACTCGTCACTACGGGGAAAAATAGAAAAGAGAAATGATCTTATCTTCTTAATAAAATTGTTTGTTTGGACAGAATATGTTTGATACTGACAAATATGTTCTCGGCTAGTGTTATGATAGACAAACATATTTTAATTTATCATGAAGTGAAAAAAAAAATCTAGTTGGTATGGTTTCCAAAGGATAAAAACACAAAGATTTTTATTTATTTTAAGCAAAAATACAATAATAATAAGGAAATCAAGATTGCCTTAACTCAAACAAAAAATCGGAAAAGAATATTACCTATGAACCTAACAATTATCCTCTATTAACCCTAGAAGACTGGAGTGATTGTGACACAAAGAAAAATTACAAAAACCAAAACTACGAAATCAAATCAACTACACAATCTACAACCAGAACATTAAATTAAACTGTCAGATAAGGTATGATCAGGTATGACACAACAGCACATGTCACAGTGGACGCACAGACAAATCGTTTGTGACTATAGACATGGCGACATTTGCAATTATAGCGCCACGGTGACTGACTGTATGCGAATGTTTAAATAAATTATGACTTGTTGAGTACATTTTTCAAGTTGCAAACAATTTGTGTCGTTTTCTCGCCGTCTCTATGTATAAAAGTCTAGTGGATTTTATAATGAACCAATATACCTGATCCTTTAACTTTGAGATAAATAGTTTTCACCAACATTTTTAACTGTTAAAACTCCATGCGACAATTATTTATAGCACATACAAAATTAAAATACTTCAAAAAGTGAATATGAATAGTACAATATGCCAAGTCTCAAGGTGGTTTTTCAATGGAATATTAGAATACGAGTGACATTTTATGTAGGCTGTGGACGAACAGACAAATCGTTTGTGACTATAGACATGGCGACATTTGCAATTATAGCGCCACGGTGACTGACTGTACGCGAATGTTTAACTAAATTATGACTTGTGTTTCCTTTAGTTAAATGAAATAGAATGATAGGATTACTGGTATTTTTGTTCATAATTGAATCGAAGAAATAAGCAGGGGCATAAATATCAACCAGTCTTGTATGACAAGATGTATGGATGTGAATGTAGCAATTGAAGGGGCGTTCTATGGCCTCTGCTCACCCCTTTAGGAAGAAAACGTGTTTTTATATATGTATTTACAATTCGATTCAAAATAGTTAGTATGTCGTAAGCAAGTTACAATTTTTGATCATTGTTTTACTATTTCATTAACAATTTTGCTATGGCTTCTCCAATTATGATATAATGATGGAAAGATCGGTCACTCGTAGGTAGGGAAGCATAATAAATTATATTGTTATTGTATATTGTCAGTCTACCTATCTGAAATTTGTTACAATAGCACTCATATTTAAACACATACCTACAAATTTTTAACCTACATATGTAAAATATAATTCATTTTAAAGTACTAACATAAATTTTCCTATATGACTTGAGTCAACATTCTCAATAACAAACATACATAAAAATCACGCATTTTTCCCATAGTAGCAAACAGAAATAACAATAACAACAAGCAATTTAATCTATTCCAAAACGAACAGCCTCACAATATTAACAAACAACAGTAACTCAGTGTTGGAACATTACAAATGAATTAGTAGCATTAAAACAAGCACATTGCACTATTAATAGCGACACTAATCATGTTGTGTGTCTGTATGATTGTGTGGAAGGAGCAACGATCGCTTGATAGAACAACGGAAGCTGTAGAGACGATTGTGAATTTGATCGGAGGAAGAAAGGCGTAAGATGAGTAGGAGTTTGAATCTTTTACGCTTTTGTGTTACTTGAAGTGTTTCAAGATATATTATCCTGTCAAACTGTAGCAGACTAAATGCGTGAGTATGCATTTTAATTAGTAGATACTGGCAGAAGTTTCGTAGATTTTAATCGTACTGAAGATAAGAATAGAAATATAATAAACTTTATTTATTGAAAGAGACAATTTATGAATTAAACAAATCTCTTCTTTAACTTATTCGTCATCGTCAATAGATAGAAAGCTATGTTATTTATGATTATTCCTAGTATAAGGAACTTATTATCTCGGCAAATTGCTGAAAGAACACCAGAAACAAACAAATGGGATAGTAAACGGATTGAGACCAACAGATCTATATTTTATCACCAAAAAATCAACTACATAGACCAGATCCTTAGGTTCTTTGTTCTACAAAGTCAAGTGTCCATTACTGCACATTCTTCAATTAGTCAGTGGGAGCTGTGTGAGTGGCCACCGAAGTACTGCTCACTGCATAATACACATTAAATAGTGTACGGTATAGTTACTATAGTCTCACAACTTAGTAGAGAGTCTTGATATGCATTATATATGTAAATCATATAAAACTAGCCGATCCGGCAAACGTTGTTTTGTCATTAAAAAAAAAAAGTGTCACTTAGGGGCATGAAAACATAATATGCTCACAAAATTTCATGAGAATCGGTCAAGCCGTTTCGGAGGAGTATGGCAACGAAAACTGTCACGCGAGAATTTTATATATTAGATATCAATATAATATTAAACTCTTTCGTGAATGAGTGACTGACTGACTGACGGAAAACGCACAGCCGAAACTACTGACCGCAAAAAGTAAAAATTTGGTATGAAGCTCCCTTAGGAAATGCTGAGTGAAGATCTTCTAGAGCACTGAGAAATGATTTTTGGAAATTCCTGCACGAAGGGGGTGAAACAAGGTCTTTGTATCAAACAGACCACCGTCTCCATAAACTTGTTGATTAGTGATGTTTTAAATTCTGATTTCAGTACACTATCGCCAGCAGCGAGACATGCATAAAAGGTTCTCTTATATGTTGTTAGATTATACTGCAAGTACTAAGAAATACGCGTGCGTTCAAACTTCGAGGAATACACTATGATTAGACTGCTAATTGTGCGGAATAATTATCATATTCATCATGTACGAGTATATACTCATTTCGTTTTATTTATTGTGATTTTAGTACAGATACGTAGAGATGACTCTGTCTTATAGTAGGAGAAATAGTTTATTTTTGATGTATACGTGATTTATCAAGATGATCTCAACGATTATATTAGCTTTTAAAGATTAAAAATCAAATCCACAAACAGTCGTTTTGGATCGAAATTCTAAGGATTTCTTTCTCAAAAAATGTGTACATCAAATTATGGTTAGGTTGTTTCCTTAGTTATAGTTAAGATCGAAAGTAAAGGGCAAATCAGTATGCGTATCACGTATCTCAATTGATAATAATAATTAGCGACCGTTAAATTGTTGGTTACTATTCAGTACATTGCTGTTTTGACGTAACATGTTAATCACTATAATCTAAGGGAGAACATAAGGTACAGCATTGTGGCTTACATATAGTTATTACAACTGAGACACGTGAAAAATCCTTTACGTCAATATATTGAACCAAACAATACATATGCTGTTATTATTTATAGAACTCAAAAGCATAAGATAGGCTATCGATTCAAGTCAATTTTATAAATAATCTCCTAGTTAGTACAATTAATTCAGCATCTAAACAACTTAACAAACCAAAAACAGTCCACAATGCCAAAGATAAAGGACAAAATGAGTTACAGTTTTGGTTCAAAGTGTGTGGGACGTTCGCAAATCTTGTATCTTATACCGATATCCGATCTTGGCATTATTATATTACACCCACTGCTCTTGTGAAATAAGCGAGGACATTTTAGGACACGGGAGTACATTTTTGGCGTCGCCAATTCAAAATGGCAGGTTATAAAAGTCTGTTTATTTAAATTACTGTATGATTTATGAGGATATGAGCTGAATTAACGAGAGTATCTAATGTCTATGTTGATATGTAGTTTAAGAGTCTTTGTTACTAAGGCCAATGTTAAAATATATAATTTTGATGTTAACACCTAATTTACGGCCCACAACTAGATGGGAAACTGCGATGCAAAAAGATATGAGTGAGTGTGAGGTTTCCGAAGAAGATTTCCAGGACAGAGCGCAGTGGAGGAGAAAGATCAGAAAGGCTGACGCCACTACCATATGGGATTCATAACATGGGAGAGAGAGAGAGAGAGACAGTTTTCACCTTATTTGCCAAAAGACAAAACAACTAGACCAGGGACTAGTGAGCTTGACACATTTGTTTTATATGAGAATCGAAGCCACAATACTCTTGAGCAATGTATAGCGAACATGTAGACCATATTAAACCCTAGAAAATCTGTCCAAAACCTCAAAATTTAGTCTTGAAGAAAAAGAATTGACAGTGGAAAACTCTATCCTTGACCAATAATATAATTTATGCAAAGTTCAAGTTTCTTGAGTTTATGCCAATTTTCGTTGCGGACTTCCGTGATTTTAAGAGGCTTAACTTGGCAGCTGAATAACGTCTCTCGAGGAGTTTCAAGTAAGGTTAGGTTTTAAAGTTGCGTTGTACTGTATTATATACATATATATATATATTTGTTATGCACTAACTAAGGTAATGTGTGAGCGCTTCTATATCGGACGGTTAACTTGCAAGCCATCATTTGACGTAAGAGCTACATCTTCACTATATAAGTGCGCGATAGCTAAGCGGTTTACGAAGAAATTCTATTAGATTACCTGGAATAGACGAAGCTATAAAAGTACTCCTATTTATTGCATTTCCTCAACTGCAAAAAGCCACTATGCTGTACATTGTTTTCTCCCTAAGATTATAGCGATTAACATGTTACATGAAAGCAGCAATGTACTGAACAGTGGCCGTTAATTTGATGTACACTAGCTGTTAACTGAAATACGTGATAGTGGTTGCAAAATTTTTATTACATTGTGTTAAAGCATTCTAACTTTTTAATTTCCCCATGGATTGTATAATTAATATTGTATGGTTTCAGCGTGTGTTGTGACGTCACAATCGCATGTCGTTCAAAGATAGGTTTGTAGGCTATCTATACCATCTGTCGTTCAATCGATAGAGGGCGCCACTCGCCCACGCACGGTGTTAGGTAATTAGAAGTAATCGCTTGGCGGATTTTGTACTGGCGCCGCATTCTTTAGCTGTGACAGTCTAGGGCCAAGTGAGTTTAATTAACAAGTATTAAACAAAAATAATTGGATACACTTGAGGTTACTACTTGAGTAAATTTAGGTAAACGGTAGGTCGATTCTCTGCCACTATCGACACCAGCAACAACTGGCTAGCTATCGAGAAATTTTGTTTGAAAAACAATTTGAGCTGTACATTTTAAATGACAAACTTTCGATAATCGTCAGTACTGAGTAATCGCGGTACTGAGCTCGAAGTGTGGCTTGTTCTAAATGTATAATCAGGGCAGATGAAGTAGCGTAATTTTTCAGTTCACTATAGTCAAAAGTCACCGCTCATTTGGCATTTAACCTGACCTCATGTTAAATAGCCAATATGAGTAGAAAAGCACTAAAGTAGATGACTATATCGAGGAAGAGGTTTAAAAAGCGGAGTGTATACACATGGATACAGCTTGCTTGAGGCGATAGACGAGAACGGTTTTTTTATTCATTTTGTTTTTTGTATGTTTGCAATTAAACGAGTAAACAAACAGTTTGTTGCATCTTATTTTGGGTGATATCGACCTTGTGACAAAATATCGAATTGCAAAACGATGACCAATAAAACAAAGATGAACTTTTTATATGCCCTTCATAGCATAACACAAAAATTCAATGAACGAAAACAATATTACGTAGTTGATTAACTTAATCTCGCTTTTCCATTGACGTTTTTACCAGAAAGAAACACGGTGTCACACGAAGGCTATATTTAATTGCCTTGATCGATATTCTACTTACTGACTTCTTTGAAATGGTTTCTATACCTATTTCAAACAGATCTTAAAGGTATGCCATCCCTAACCTCACTCTTAGATAGAATCTAAGACCATGAGCCATGGCCACAGTAGAAGAATTAATAACTTAACAAACTTTAAGTTTTCCTTTATT
The DNA here is from genome assembly GCF_050436995.1 of Anticarsia gemmatalis. Classification (NCBI taxonomy): domain Eukaryota; kingdom Metazoa; phylum Arthropoda; class Insecta; order Lepidoptera; family Erebidae; genus Anticarsia; species Anticarsia gemmatalis. The sequence continues at coordinate 9,008,923 of NC_134763.1, read as the reverse complement.
GTTAAAGACAACTCCCGCACTAAGAATTGCTCTTGTGTCGCGAGGACTTTTACAAACATACAAACAATGGACACAAAGTAGAACCAGACCCGAAACAACTAGTTGGGGATCGTACAAAATTTGTTACGTGTGGGAATTGAACTCACAAACTCCCAACGCAATGGAAGCGGCCACGCAGTGATAGTCTTCACCATAGTCAGTCAGTCAGTCATAGCATGAGCCTTTACCAACAAAAATGTAAATACAAACAGCCGTAAATAATTTGTCCTATATCAAAGACGTTACAAAATGCATTTAGAAAGTTGTATCGTTTAACCGCATGTCTCATAAGTTTATCTACTAGGTAGGTACATGTGTGTGTTATGTTAAACGAATGCCTGACTTTAAACACGGTCTTATGTTTGAAGCAACAATTATGGTAATGTTATAAAATATTTTAAGTTTTTAAGAAGGTTGTATTTAATGTTAATAAATTTTTGATTTGTAGATCTAAGTAGTAGAGCTCATTTTACCGCTTATGTATAAGTTTTGGATATTCTACCCGACAAAGAATACTTTGATGTATGAAAATCACAGTCCAATTATATCAGCTAACCAATATTTAGTTCAAAATAATAAAATCGGTATTTGTAAAGGTAATAGTAGAATCAAAGTTACTTATTACAGTAAAACTACTTGCAGGGTTGTAAAGTTCAAGTGTTAACAAAATACTAATAGGCACTAAAACTATGTATTTAGGCACTTTTTTAAAACAAAACGATCATCACGAATTAAGTAGCAAGTGACTCTCTTTTTACTTTACAACCCCAGAAAACTTAATGAATACATGACTTAAACTAGTCTTCAAATAATAATATAATTCACTCAAAATACTCATTTGCAAATTTTCACACCGACCCGTTACATAGATAATCTTCATTTCCCAACATAGACAAAGTTCACTGACCCCTAAAGACATTCCTTCACATATCTCTTGATCCTTAGATGTAGAGATTAATCTCTTATCTCGTCCCTTTGGCCTGATAACGGGATCCTTTTGTTTGTACATGCACTGAGTTGAGCTTTAAGAGATTATAGTGATAAGTGCTCTGAGGACAGGATTTTGATTTATATGGAGTTTTGAAGATAATTATATACCGATAAATCCCTATCAGATTATCTGCTAAATGTAGGTGTTATCTTCGTTACCTTCTAACAATCCCAAGTAAAGCAGGGTCGACACAAACAGAGTTTGGTTCTTAAAAAACATGCAGACAAAAAATTTGCTGTTTTTCCAAACTGTCGCCTGCTTGATGTTAAATTATAATCTCCTTGGGAATTTTATAGTCGTTCTTAGGTTTTTAGTATATAAGTTACATCGTCCAGACTGGGCTATCATAAGTATTTTATCACGATGCAGCAATCTAATCGTAGAGCCCTTCCTACTTTTTATAGAAAACAGAATTGATAAAGTACAGTGACAAAACCTGGATGATGATTTATGAACTCTGGCTAAATCGAAGTTTAAACAATTCAGAGCCTACCTAACCCATCTTTATCTTTGCTCAAACCTTATTTCGTCGCTAGAGAGCCAATCAATAAAGTGTGCATGAACACTATTAATTAAAACCCTCGCATTCCCAACACAATAATTCAAAAGAAAGTGCCTTAAAATCATTTCCCAGTAACCTGATAAAATAATTAAAATACCAAGCTCAGCTGGACACCAGCCAACATTGGGTGAAAACTTTAACGAATGCACTTGGCCAATACATTACCAGGCTAATGACGAATAACAGTTAACTTTACAGTTATCGTGTTGTAAATATTGACAGTACGATAAAGCACGCGAAATGGGTCATGTATGGCTACGATAGTGGCAGCTGTTTTATTATGTGGGTACTTTTTATGACTATAGTATTACTAAAGCCCTTTGTAGACAAACGGACACCGTCGATTCTCAACGATTTTAGGAAAGATTCATATCTGACGTAACATACATCGCGTATTATCTGTCGCGGACAGTAACAGACAAATGTATAAAAAAACATTCGACCGTTCACACTCAACCGATGATGCATCGGTGCGAAGCCCATAGAAATTAAGTAACGCCCGACGCATCTTCCGTCAGATATGAATATGAACCTTCCCTTAGTCTTCAAACGACTACTGTCATACCATTTCAGTTAGACGAATGTTGGCGACGCAACTCGTGTACGAACCTCAATGCATTTGCGTACAAAGGCCCTTATGTGTATATAAATAGGGTACCCCCTATAATTTACTCAGTGTCATTTTAGTATAGCTGTTAAAGTTGTTATGAAGTACTAAAATAGTGTCATTAAAAGCCTCATAATGGTTTTGAATTTGAAATGTGCGTAAATCAAAATCCAGATAAATAGTCCACAACTACATAAAAAATGCAGAGAAATGCTCTTTTTGTCTTCATTGTTTTAGAGTTAAGGCCTAAGGCCTTTCTTCGAGAAAAGACTCTTGCCCAGCTGTAGGTCAGTAACAGGTTAAGAAAAAACATACTTTTTTGTCATATTAACTTAAAACTGCGTAAAAAATGTTCGAAGTAGGCTCGATAGTTTTCGAGTGATTCCGCGATGGCACGGTTATTATTTAAAAGTAAAAAAAAAAACTTATTCTGCGCAAAAATGACTACGCAGTTTTGGCACCACGATTCATTAGGCGATATTATTTCACGCTCCTTTACTTTGGCATAATAACACAGGTACCGAGATTCATAAACGTGGAACATTGTGCAGATAGATAACTTTATGACAGAGCTTATCTGTCGGCCAATATTGCACGACATGTACACTGGTTATTACTATACTGCAAGTTGTGATAAGCGGTCCTTTTGAATAGGTACGCTATTTAGAGCTATGGAATACCGACCTGATTTCAACATATCCTAATTAGTATCATAATCACAGATAGCCTTATTTTACTTTATGAAACAACAAGGTGGTGCTAAAAAATCGCGTAACCATAGAACACAGAAGACAGCGAGTAGCGACGATGTATCTATGTGCGTAACCTGTGCCAAAATGTCGGACAAATCTTAGCAAAATACACGATTGTATTAATATCAGTGAAATATTAGATGCATCCATACATACAATCACGCCGTTTTCCATAGGTATAGTCAGACACCAGAGAACGCCACTTGGAGCGATCCTTATAACTTCCCTTGCTTCATTCACATCCATATAACTTGTCATGTATCCATTCATATTGTCTGTAGGACCGCTGGTTACGAGTACTACGCACTTTTTATATCAATAGTCAATACTTAATTAATTCACAGACGCATTAACATTTCTAAAATCCAATACTTTCAATCTAGTATTTATTACGTAGCTCAAAAAGCAGGCTTCAAAATCTTCATTACACTAAAAGCGTTACCAAAACCTACTCACATCAAAGCCACATTAGATTGATTCGTAACATTTCATATGCAAGACAATCCATTAGGTGTTTCGATACATTTATCAATACACGATGTAGGGCAGCCGGTCACAGCATTGTTTGTTGTTTAATGATTGTCTCGACACAAACACCTCACTGGGGTAGGAATTGGAAAACTAGGACGGTTATATAATAGCTATTTTAGTTACAGTTTTCCAGACAGCATGTAATTCTATAGGGATTGGATTGTTTTAGATCTAAGAGGTCAGTTATGAATGATGCCTGACTCGATACATTTTTTGTTATGTAAGGCTTTTAAAAAGTATATCGGTCCTAGCTTCTCTTGGTACGAGAGGAAATGCCACTCAGACTAAATGTGTGTTGGAGACTTAATTCTTAAGTAAGGATTGTAAAACTTAGATCCGACTTTATAAGAATCGTAACTGATATTATTCTTATTTAGGAAACGACATACAGTATTTAAGTACCTACTAGGTATATACGGGTCTATTATCTAATTATCTGACCAAATATAACAAATAAAATAAAATTAATTAACAAAGGCATCAAAGAACCTTCTCCATAAAACTTATCTAGCGTGATTAAAACCAGTAATATTCACCACTAGCCGACCCGCGCAACTTCGCTTGCGTCACATAAGAGAGAATGGGTAAATTTTTTCCCCGTTTTTGTAACATTTTTTACTGGTACTCTGCTCCTATTGGTCGTAGCGTAATGATATATAGCCTATAACCTTCCTCGATAAATGGGCTATCTAACACTGAAAGAATTTTTCAAATCGGACCCGTAGTTCCTGAGATTAGCGCGTTCAAACAAACAAACAAACAAACAAACTCTTCAGCTTTATAATATTAGTATAGATGAACCGGCGCCACACCTATTAACAATTTCGGTGTACACTTCACAATGAACGATTCTCGATACCATAAAACACCGCTCGGTTAGTTCTGTACAAGTGAATTGTTCCTCATATTTTATAAGAGCTTTAAACAGGTGTTCTTAAATGTTTTAACGCAGACGTGCTCATAGTTATAGCTAGTCGCACTGACCCGTTGGTAAACGATAAATGAGGTTAAGCAACCTAAGCGTGGACATTGTGTAGATAGATGTAGTTGAAGAAGTAGAAGTGAATCAACTGATCGTCACCGTATTCTAAGGGGCACGTAAAAAGTCGGTCCTGTTTGTTGTCTATTTAAGATAGCGTTAAGCCTCATCAAAGGTCCACGGGCGGTTTTAACAACGTTGACACTAGGTTTACCACTAACCATGCTAAGATTCAATAAATGTGCCTGATATTATAGGAGCTTCATTCTATAAAAGCTTTAAACAGGTGCTATTGAAATGTTTAGTGGCCATTAGCGACATAAAGAAGGGTGTTATACTAAATGGGGCGCCAGAATATCTTGAAAGATAGTAATCTTAATTTTACGAGGCTTCCGGCGACTGGGACCGCAATTAACTCGGACCGCGGTCCCAGTTGACGGATGAATTTAATTTTAATATTTTTCTTCCGGCGACTGGGACCATCCATACATGAATACTGAATATAATAATAATATATCATTCAAGCCAAAAACGGTACAGTCAGACGAAAAATTGTTTAAAGTACTAATTATAAAAAAACTTATAAGGTTCAAATAGAAACACCTGCAAGCGCATGGAGTAAATTCAACAACTTGAATTTATTTCACGCATATGTCATTCGAGCATCAAATTTGAGCACTCGAATCGTTATGAAATGCCACCGATTCCTCATAGTACCTCTGTATATACATAGTATCTGTCAATCACAGGCGCGTGTAGCTGTCATAATAGTCACAATAGGAATAGGAATTTTGTTTTTTTTAGTCCATCTAGTAAACTAGATTGATTTCGTTAGATTAGACTAGGCTGATTTTGTTATATTAATAGGCTATTTATTTACTTGCTGTTAAAAGTTTTCAAGTTATCATGATGTATGTGTTTTTGTTTCTAATACGTTCATTTTAAATACCAAGATCTGCAATCAAAGGAGTTTTTTACAGCAAATGAAATAAATCTTTACTAATATTAGAAAGCTGAAGAGTTTGTTTGTTTGAACGCGCTAATCTCAGGATCTACGGGTGCGGACTGAAAAAATATTTTACTGTTGGATAGCCTATTTATTGAGGAAGGCTTTAAGCTATATAACATCACGTTACGACTAACAGCAGCAGAGTACCAGTAAATTTTTTTACAAAAACGGGAGAACATATTATGCGCGGGTCAGCTAGTAAATGTTTTTGAATTAAACCGAATTCTTATTTTATTACTTCTTTAAACAATTTTTCGTCTGACTGTACTATTTCTGGCTTGAATGATATATTTCAGTATTCATGTATGGATGGTCCCAGTCGCCGGAAGAAAAATATTAAAATTAAATTCATCCGTCAACTGGGACCGCGGTCCGAGTTAATTGCGGTCCCAGTCGCCGGAAGCCTCAATTTTACGACGTAATTATGCGGTGGTACTATTACGGCTTATATTAACAGTTAGTTCAGGTATTTTGATTTGCCATTCTTAGGGGCCATTATAAACCGTCGGGAATGGTCAAATATCAATTTCGCTGTGACTCAAAAACACGATGACTCGTCCTGGTCAATGCTGACTCTACAAGCAACTCTTTGCAAATTAAGTAGCTAAGTCGACTGAGTCATCCGATTTTGAACTAAATAAGATATCACACGAAACAATCGTCCGATGAAAAAAAATTATCTAATAAAAAACTACACTTCTCTCTTGCATGCTATGAATCCCATATGGTAGTGGGGCTAGCCGGACAACCATACGATTCATGATTAATATACTTTCTTCCTTCGTAATAATGATGACAGAAAATATGCACCTTTCTGCAGACAAAACAACATTTAAGTTATTAACTTAAAGAAAGTGTTGTAATTAGTCAGAGAAGAGCAATCAGCAAACAATCTAGCTGCATTACATTATAATTCACATAAATTACCTGCAATAATATAATAACTGAGTATCTTGAAGATTCCTATCATTTCCAGTGATCTTTACTTAATGAAGCATAGCAACGAACTAATAATACTCGTAGGTCAGGGGTGGCGAAAGACTGACGTGTTTAATACCACTGAATTTAGTTTGTGCCCGTGAAATGTTTCGTGATAATAAGCAGTTTAAAATTAGGGTGAAGGGTATGCCATTTTAATTAATTGGGACAGTAGTTTGTTAAATAAAGTTATTAATATATTAGTTACATTATTATACAGAAGTAAATAATAATTTTCTAAATAGTGAGAATAAATATTCTAATTGGGTCTATCTAGTTCTTGAATAACTGATCGTTGATTAGCTGGCTATGGAAAGCTGTAAAAGTAAAATCAAATTTGCTAAAAACCCACAAACAGCTGCAAAATACATATTGAAATTGACTATTTTCTAGCTTAAAACGACGTATGGGGTAAGGAAGTTGCGGACCTTTGCTCAGTAGTGGGACAGAGAAATAAGTTGACAATATAACCAACGGAAAAACTCCTTCTCAGTGACCGTCGCCTTTTGTCACTAGATTTAGAGTTGACTTCGGTCACTAGGTCTTTTGTTCTTAATTCATTTTAGCTCTCCATTTGAGCAGTGATAGCCGAGTGGTATAAGTTGACACCTCCCACGCAAGTGGTCGCAGGTTCGAACCCGAGGCAACACACCAATGACTTTTCGAAGTTGTGTGTATTAGAAATAACTATCACATGCTCCAACGGTGAAGGAAAACATCGTGAGGAAACCTTGCATGCCTAAAATTTGTTTAATACATTTATTGAGGGCATGCAAAGTCCCCAACCCGCACTTGGCCAGCGTGGTGGACTCAAGGCCTAAACCCTCCCTCATTACGGGAGGAGACCCTTGCCCAGCAGTGGGACAGTAATGGGTTAAATTTATTTTATTTATCTCCATTTCAATTCCTAAATGTTTGTTGCCTAGCAGCCCTATCTAAGCCATAATCCGGCCAGCTCGGGACGTGAGAAGTCGCGGTGGGAATGCGGTACAACGGGTTGCAGATACCTTGCAAATTGTTCATTCATACTATATTATAGCTAGCTTAGTACTAGACTGAGTTTGTGATCCTAGATTCAGTGAATTATAGACGGGTTATAGGAGAAGTGGGTGGAAATTATAGTCATGGTGTTTATGCTTTATGTGGTAAATTATATGTTACTAACCAGGGATCATACGATGGCGATAGCAGTGAGTTAATAGGAGTTTACGCATAAATCTTCGCTTTTATGGTTTCTGAGGTTATTTTACTTTAGATATAGGTATGTGATGAATATGATCTAGTGATGAATACAGTGAAGATACAGATAAATTAACAAGAACTTGTTACATAGTTTGTTAGAATTGATCTATGAAGAGAGTGTGCTTATTTTATTAAGCTTATTTTTGCCATTTAACAGTTTACTAAGCCCAGTAAAGAGACAGAGAATGTATATAATATCTGATCAAAGGTTTGACCCTTACCGAAGGAATCACATCCATAGTTTAACGATTCGTCGGCTAAACAACCACTTTAGGGTATCCAGATTTTTAAATAAACTACATATTTTTCTGTAACCGCAACTATTTGGCATTTTATCCCAATTCGAGAACGAAATAATAGCTCTTACTATCAAACAAGAGTCGTAATAACACACTAGAATTATTGACGTTTATTTCAAATAAGCTTTACAAATAGAACTATTATACATTAAAATAACAGCTTCTATTTGAAGTAGATAAAGTCCTGATAACATTACTCTTTGACCTTTTGCTTATATTCGGAGACAGAACCGTTATTGTATGCACAATGCTTGACCCAGTTTATAATTGAAATAATTACCTACTTGAGGTAAAACTGTAAGGACGTTTGTATTTCGCATGCAGTTTTGTTTAAATAAGTATATTTTAATAACAGCGCTCTATATCTGCTGTTAAGACTTTGCGAATCTATGGTAGATCCTTCGGTATTCTGAACATAAGAGACCGTAGAGAGCCATAAAGTCCATAAGGTCTTTGCCAACGTCATAAATTACTTTAAAATATTGTCTAGTTGACTACCAGTTTATTCAGCTGAATTAATAGTAATTACTCTTTATGAAATATAAAAAAACGGATTCTAATATAGAAATAGTGACGACTAGTATCGTATTATTCTGAAGATCAAGTGAGTGCCTCATGTAATGTTTCAGTTTGTAATAATTTTAGCTTTAACAATATTAAAATTATTATTGTACCTTTCGCAAGTAGACGTTGTACAATAACACATGAATTGTATATCATTATGTAGATTGTCTTTCCTTATTCCTGTTTCCTATATGTTATAACACTACTAAAGCAGGCAAGAGAAGGCAGCAATAAAGATTAGTATTTAACGTTCCATTCATACAAACATCACAATTTCAGTGGAAAAAGATTTTAAATGACACTAGTGTATTGTCACTTAAGTCATTCTTCAATTGAAAGTGCGACATCTGTATCCAACACTCGGAATAAAATAAAAAAACAAGCTCAAGTATTTCCTTTACCAATGACGTCATCGTCAAGTGCGAGAGTAATATAAACATTTGCATTCAAGCTGTTCCATTGACTGAGTGTAATAATAATCGTCACTGGTGAGGTCAAGGTTCGCATCCCGGTTGGCGTTCGGCGAACTCGAGCCGTTGCGACACAGATGACGGATAACGAACATTGAAATGTAAATAAAATTGGACTGATTGTGGGATATTCCAGACCCGAAGACAGTGGCATGCGGACAGTAATAAAGTTAGTAAAACAGTAATAAATTCCATAGATTTCTGATCTACAGGTGAGGAATCAGCAAAGGCATTTTGTCCAGAATGAATGAGTGACTAGTGGCTAAGTCCTAAGTCTACTAATTGCTGTTTGGAGACTCCGGTTATATTCACGTTTCTTCAAGATCTGTAAGGCTAGTAAGAAAGACAGATGAACAAACGAAAATCGATGAATATACGAATTCAGTACCGAAGTTTATAATACCATTGTTTTCTTACAGCAGGTGTTTCCTGCTAGCGTTTGATAATAATATAGAGTTAGGAAAATAGAACAATAACGGTATTAAACATCAAACAAAAATGCACAGCACTAATTTACTTGAAACTTCAACATTTTTTTAAGGATCCATAACATGCTAAGATTTATTGTCAACTCAGAATTTTAAGCAAGAACTATGTGGATAATCGATGAATTTTTACGATTTTATAAAGATTACATCTCGTTGTAGTATTTTTTGAAACTATTTTCTGATAGTTTTATATAAGTCGATGATAGTTTTAAATTGAACCACCAACGCATACATAAGTACTCTACATACAAAAACCATTTCCTAGCCAACTATATCAGTCAATACAGATGAAACGATAGCAAATAGAGACCACGTATAGAATATTATTACCTACAAAATGGTCAAGTACCATGATCAATAAGTTCGGCTCCTTTCTTTACTTAGATGGTTATGTCATCATCGGCATCGATGCCTTTTTGACACCAAGGCCACGCGTGATGTGACTAGTTAAAACTATTGGCGACACTTGTCCTAATATAATTTTATAAGGAAGGATGAAGGATTTACCTACTTGCGAAATAGTGACGAACTGGGACAATAAAAGCCGACTTTGCATTCTCTGGATCAGTTTGAATTAGTTTATCAATTAAAATTATGATAGATTAGTCAATATGAGTACCTACCTATATTGTAGTTCCTATCATTCTAAATACTAAGTCAATTTGTCCACCAGTTCAATTTGACAGTTTTGAGATGCCAGATTCAGTTTCCAGACAGTTTTGAGATGTCTCGAAATACCTAAATAATTTTGTTTGCAGAATATTCATTAGCCTTATATTTACTTAACTGTATTCTGATTTTATTTATTTACTTACTCGGTTTCTAAATCTGTCCATCAAATTAGCTAATTGGCCTGTTGTTATATAAAACCATTATAGGTATTATGTGCCGTCACCGCTACTAAATGTAATTTTTCCGAGTAAAAAATGACGATACACATTTATTGTTTGCCAAATTCGAGCGAAATTCGTGAATAAACTAATTCGGTAGCTATAAATATAACCACAGTTATATACAGTATGTTTAGAACTATTGAGTACCTAACGTTTGCTTTACCTGTAGAAGGTGAGACAGTAATCTATACTAATCTATACTAATATTATAAAGCTGAAGAGTTTGTTTGTTTGTTTGAACGCGCTAATCTCAGGAACTACTGGTCCGATTTGAAAAATTCTTTCTGTGTTAGATAGTCCATTTATCGAGGAAGGCTATAGGCTAAATATCATCACGCCACGACCAATAGGATCAGAGTAGCAATAAAAAATGTGACAAAAACGGGAAAAAATTTGACCCATTTTATATTATGTGACGCAAGCGAAGTTGCGCGGGTCAGCTAGTTAATGATAATATGGTACCCGCTACCACCTCTATTTGTTATTCTAATCCTCTATAAGCAGGTATTAAAAACGTCTTTTGTTGTAATCAGCTAAGAACACAAAAGAATACTTCGAACCTTCTTCCCTTTTTCAAGTTGGTTAAAACTAAGACAAAAATAAAGCACGATTTGAAGACTTCCTCCGATATTTTAAGTAGGAAAAAATATTGCGAAGGCCTATCATCGCATTTCTTAATCTGTGGTTCCGGTGACCGTTAAAAAAAACGTTGCTTGTTGATTCATCGTCCGCGAGACGCTATTGGTCCATTTGATTTATTTTTATACTCATTATAAGTGCTAACGTTTTTTGTTATTAAATAGGCCTGTTGTTAGATGAACAAGCAAGCTTATTTACTCAATATAATTTTGAGGAAATTTATTATTTTGTTCTATATTAACTTTGCTATTGAAACATTCATGAGGAAAAATATGATTATCTATTCGGAGCTGTTTATGTCAAGTGCCTATGTGTTTCTAACAATTGTTTAAAGTATATAAAACTCTCCAATGATTTCATTCTTATAGTCGTGGTAAATAAATAATAGCTGTATAGGTTACTAACAAGAAACTGATAACAAACTTGCATAAATAACAGATTTATTACTATGATAAATATAACAATTTCTGCGAAAATTTTGACAGAGATATATCAGTTGATAAGATTAGAATGTTGTATTTTAAGAAACATGTTAAATATATAAATAGTAAAGTATTTCCACTTACTTGCATTTGCAACAGTCGGGATCCATTACTCTTCTCCATTTTCAAAGTTTACGTTCACACAAAACTACTTAACTGGAAGACAACTAAAATTTATACAAACTAGAACAGTCCTCTGTGGTCAGTTATCTTATTAAATCGATATAAAAATACAAAATACTACACCAGATTTTTGTACATAAACACCATTCACAAAATTTTACACAAAAATGACAGTAACATTAAATCTGTCATTCAAAATCAACCTTCCCGCGCGATTTATAATTAGAATGCAAATCAGAGATAATTAGTTTATATTTTTTAATAAGCGGCGCGTTCTCAATTTCAAAAAAAATGTTTATCGACGAAACAAGTCAGCGGTCGCCAAGCGACTCAGCTGTTATGAAGGACCGAAGCGAATTAGCGAGAGATGGCGGGACGGGGAGCGAGCAGCCTGCATGACTACACGCTGAGTAATCGACTGGCTGCACCTACACGCCCTGTGAACCGACAACAATACATTTGCGGTTAAAACAACTTATTCAATCGTTTTAATAGCGTAATAGAGAACATAATCGATTAACACCGATATTTCATCGTGAAAAAAGTTTGTTTTGACTACCAATAGACAGCGATTGTTTACGTTTGGAGCAAAGGAAAATGTTTTTTACAGCCCGCGGGTAGGGGTTTGTCGAGGTGAATACATTTTGAGGTCGTATTTAAATGGTAGTGTTGAAGAAATTCGCGAAGTCGCAGCCGAATTCAGTGAAAGCGTTATCATTGAATTTTTTTCGTCGGGCGTTAACCTGAAGGCTGTATTCGGCAATTGTGGGGAATAAACAAAATGCCACTTGGAGATAAAGTTAAAATCAATCAGTTTATGTAACGAAACCGGTAAATGTAAGACATCTGTTGCTTTTTAATGTCGATTAAATGTTTTGATAAGTTCGCGTTATTTATGACTTTAAAGTTATTTAATCTTGGATTCGCAGATGTAGCGGGATCGCTCCTCCATTAAGTGTTTATTGGATTTTTATGTAAAATAGGTGGGACGGGTTACTTGCATACATACATACATATGAACTTTGAACTCATTCGTTACGTCATGAGGGGCTTGTCTGACTGCATTTTTTTCTTTATCTATTCGATTTACATTGCCTTTTATGGACTCCTGTTACTAATCGCTTTTTTTTTACTTTTTTAACCCTAATTTGGTAGAGTAACTGTGTGTAAACGTTTCTAGAGTAATTTATTTGGTTTTTCGAGTACTATCTATTAATAGAGGTTTGTAGAGTCAATTATTTTCTGAGTATTGAGATGATGATTCACTTGCCAATAATCGGCGCTTACGCAAATAGATAATATCGGATATGATAAACTAGACAATACTATTATCTAGATTCAGATAATTTTGGATAACAAATCATCGCATTATATAAAAAATTGCCAACACTATTTTTCCTACTACTACTACTACTTTCTACTTTCCTAGATTGTGAATCATTAACAATCATAATAGAAGAATCAGTTTGTCGACATATACCTTTTTTAAGAGATATTACACATCTAGGAATACCAATAGTGGGAGACCTAAGATCAGTGCCGGGGGTCAGACCGTAGCTTTAAGATGAAGTAGTTATTTCTACAGTATGTTGCAATTCTTACAAAACTCTTCTCATTCCAAAATCCTGTACAATAAGTACAAAGTAGAATAATCTTTTTATCCATTGAAATATCTCAATTACTTTGTAGCGTTATAAGTACATACCAAGTTAAAAATAAGTATGTCAATGGATTTAAAACGATCCTGTCTGCACATGTTACTGTACTTACTTACTTACTTGTTGCAAAGACAGCCGGATGCGGAAGATAAAGATCTCTTTACACTCATCTCACTTGCTCCAATTCAGAGAAATTTACACTTTTTTGCCATTTTATTATATGGCTTTAAGTTGTTTTGCTCTTTTTAAAATTAAGTGAACTTACACTCAATGAATACTATACTTACACATTCCACTTTGTAAGACAAAATGTGATTTTATGTATTGTATACTATACTTACTGTCTTTAAATTTTTATTCCATTAAAACGGGATGTATAATATGGTCACCCATCCACAGATCAACATCGTAGCGTGGCTTAACCCTAGAGATCGATCCGTGCGGCTGATGTTACTTAACCACGAGCTTCTCATGCTCCTTCATAGTCATTCAGAATAACTATGGAAGTTATAAGGTAGTTAGGGCGGGCCTAGCTTAGTAGGGGACATTTTAACCAAGGAGGTTGTCGTAGTCCGTAACATCTTTAAAACACCATATCATTGGCACCAGTCTTTAATTTAAAGCCGTAAAGAATAGGGGTGTATAATAAAATAAACAGAAATAAAACACATCACACACCTTTCGGCGTTTATTTTACAAAAATTACATACAAACATTCATAATCTGTGATTGAACGTCACTATTCAAGTCATACAACACACGACGTCGAGCTAGCTACGCACTATCGTTCGAAATTCCAAATATACTTATTTGTCCGTTTTATAGCGACACTGCGCTGCTACGTCAGCTTTTTGTGATGAGGCAACACTGGTATTATTACGTCAACAGTGTCAATTTTAAACTGTTTTAAATTTACGCCAGTCGGCGCTACTGTGTTTGGAGGTATTTCTGCTTTTTTAAAGAGATTTAAAAAGGAGGTTAAGGTCTGGATCTGTTACAGCAACTATCATCCAAAGACATAGCCTTCCAGAGCCACCAAAGTTCTTCGTAAGCCCTTTTTAAGTCTGCTTAAAAGCAATTATAAAGACCATTTTGATCACTAAATCAATGTTGGTAAGCTTTTGGCATCAAATGGTGTTATGTAAATAGCTGAATTTGGCACTATAAAGCTCATTTATTAACGCTTTTTGTGTGATATATCTTGCTTTTTATAAGACCAATATTAGCTAGTAGGTGCTAGAGGCTGTTATTTCAACCATATATCTTATTTTACAACTTTGTCGTAAATAATACCAGTGATGTTTTAAACAATATTGATGGCAATTGTCTGCACAAGTATTAAACGGTATCAATTGAGACCAATTGTCGTTTTTAACGGTCATTTTACGTGATTTGTTGGTAGAGCACTGATTTGTGGTCATCAGTCATTTGATTGGTTCGTACATTTCATATTATAGAATACATTTATAGCTCTTATAACTTTATTTTGAACATGGTACCATATGATTTTGGTATGTAGTCTAAGCTAGGATATCTTGGCATTTTGGCAATACGCAAGGTATTAACTCCTTACTTTTAGGAGAGTGTCCTTCTGAACGACTGTTTAGTATTCTTTCCTCAAGTTCAGTTAGGAAAACGTATGCAAGATCTAAGACAGCGTCAACACTTGTAGTTTTATGTAACTCTCATTCTAGGATTCAGGCTCTTAGAGGGTATATTTTTAAAGTTGTTTTTTATTTGTACAGACAATTTCCCACTCGTGTTAGTGAACAAGCGTTCAAACGAATGTAATACAACATACTACAATGACGGAACACATTTAGATCATTAATATTAAAATAAACATGCAAGCTTCTCATACAAAAATATCTCATAATTATCATCTACACATCTGTGATGTTATTGCTGACTATATTATTAATTAATTATTTATAATTCGCAACCCCGAGTAATACATTATATACTTGATTCTTTGGCCTAGTATATCTTTTGAGATTGTTAGTAAAGTAGCTCCGTATTTGCGATTGAAAGAGTGGCCTTGATTTTCTTGCTAGTTCTTCTCAAAAGGCTCTACCAGTATGAAAAGTTAATGATTGATTTTTTGACGTTTGGCAAGACACATTGAGTATCTAACCAAAAACGATTGTATAATTTGTAGCAGGAGGCGTTCGTTGCTCTTTCTTTCTCCTACGGACATAAGTCCTGGATTGAACGAATAACCCGGGATTGCGAATTATATTTACTGACACAAAAATATTGTTTACTTAACGATAATAATTTGTAAAATTAATCTAAGTGTTTTAAATTAAGTGCAAAGTGATATTCAATTTATAAAATGAACAACAGTGAAATCGTGTAGTTAGTAAAAATATATATTTCTTATTTTAGAATAAGATAAACTTTAATAAAAAATAAACTATTTAAAATAGTTATTTCAATGAAAATGCTTTTAGCAATAAAAAAAAAACTGTGGCGTTTTTAAACTGTATCGTAAAGAAAACGAATGTCATTGTTTATTATTTAAATACAAAATTAAATCAATACATTTAAAAGTTTTGCAAATACAATTTAATTTTAAATAAACTGCGGTGACTATTTTTTCTCTCATTAATTTCTAATTAATACTAAATTACGTTCGTATAATACAATAATTTGCTACGACATCTATTGCTACATTGCAAGACCATAAATTATAGAGGTTTTATAAAACTGCTTTGTAAACAATGATACCTTCGCGATCCCAATATCATTTGATAGATCAGATTTTTTCTCAGTTACTATTTTCTTCCAATTAGCAGATGTTGTCTAGTTACCAAACATACTTATCGACCTATTTAAAGATCTAATATTGAAACTAGAACCTTAGTATGCGCATCACATAATCGTATGAATGAACATGCAATTTAAAAAGGGCACTTTTCCCATTACAACCGTATAACCCATGTGTCTTTTTGAAACTGCACACTCGGTAAAGCATATCTCTCGTCCTTGCGTCTCATTTCAATCACTACGCCGGTTTCAACTAAGTAGCTTTTTTAATGTTCTTATATCACTGTTGACAAAGCAGTTACAGTTCTTAATGAAAGTTAAAATAATGATAAATCTTAACACTCTTGTCAGAGTTATTTAGAATCTTCACGCATTTTACGCTACGGGTAAATAAACCCCACCAAATCTTTATCTTCATATTGTTATGACAATTGTTTGTGCTAACAATTCTTATATAAATTGGTGTTATTAGCATACCGTAATTTATAAACGGGAGGTTGTAAATCTTTGAAAAGTCCTTGCTTTTGTCAGATGTTTAATAAAGGACAGATCTTGAATGATATTTTGCTTGTAATTCTTTGTAAATAAGAATTAAACGGAAACTGGTGGTGGATAGATGTTGTATTTTTTCGTATCCTTAGCCAACGTTTGTGCGTTGGCTTACGGTACGATGATGAACTTAAACGTTTCTTACAGTAGCACGATTCTTTACAGTCGGCACTGCCGATTATCAAAAGGTTGACATTTAAAATGTACTGCCAGAATAGTTCCTTCGACGCCCGCTAGAGGCGCTGCTCAGATTGTCATACAACGTTTTTCGATAGCTGGCTGGTTGTCGATAGTCGATAGTGGTAGAGAATCAAGCCACCGTAATGATATCGATAAATGGATCGGTCACCAAGTCGTCTTTACAACTCACGCATTAATTCGAGACAGATTAGAAGCTGAAAAAGCGACGACACGTTTAAAATTTCAACCTCCCGTATGATCTTCAATTGCCTTAGCATCTGGGGTTACAAAATAACCCGCATTTATTTAGTGTCTTAGCAATGTAACAGTTATTATTTATATTTGGCAGTAAATAGTAAAAAAATCTTGCAATGTAGCTTCGCGGGGCGAGGGAACAAATCGCGTACCATGCCTAGGGTAACACACGACACAGGTATTAGGTAATATAACGTTAGGCAGTCTTTGGGTAGGTCGGAAGATTTTAGCGACTAGGTATTTATTAAATAATTGTACTAATATACCACATACACCCAACTATGCCGACAATATGGTAACATATAAAGTTCCTTTGAAAACAACAGGCCTGATTTTGTAGTCATTTTTCGTATTGTTTAAGACTTAGTCTTTAGATGGCTTTGGTCTTCGGAAGTCTCTGAGGAATTTCTTAACCTCATACACAAACCGCAGAATAAAACTGCAACTATAACTGAATAGCCAAGCTTAAGAGCGTAATTCCATGCCAGATTCTGTTGGCTTGTCAATCTCATTAAGGAAGGTTTTCAAAAGACCTTTATTTACATAATACTTCGTTCAGTTAGGTATTGTTTCTACCGACCACATTTACTAATACTAACATCAACTTATACTAAAACGATCCACGAATTAGTGAGTAAATATGATTCCTCCAACCGTCATTGGTGTCATAGGGAGACAAGCGAGTAATACTTACCCTAAAATCAATGTTTTACAAGTAACTCTCAGTTTGTGCGACGTGTTATCCAGTAAGAATACGAAAAGTTTTGTTGTGAATAAAAGCAGAATTAATACCCTGGTCTGAGACGGTGTCACGTAAAACATTCGAAAACTTTATTCTTCAAGTTACTTTTTCTCGAAATTTTTAAAAATAGTCTCCTCCAAATGTTCTGTTAACAGCGTTTATACAATCTCAAAATGCGCAATGTATACGAAAATAGAAATGGATTGTAAAACAAACAACATTACAGTTTATCAAAGGTTGTAAGTTACAGACAGTATCAAATTTGAAATAATATTGTGCCTAAATGATCGCTCGGTGAGGTGGAGGTTCGTGCTAATCCTACGTCGAACATCCTAGGCTGAATTGATAGGCCGAATTCGAAGAGAAAACTATAGAACTTCATGGCTACACACATCATTTCTATGACAACATGCAGTACCACTAGAGAGCATGCATACGACTATTTAATGTATAGCTATAATTACGAATGCCCAGAAAATATTAAAAGCCTTCCATAAAGGCATTATCACTAGCCAGTTTTAATGAGATCAGAAATCCGTCACTTGGAGAATATAATTCTCACTCGAACAACACACCTAGAAAAGATTCGAATCTTGAGCCCAATGTTCTAGCAAAATTAATTGCTAGAACTGAGATCCGAATCTAGACCCAGCTTAAAACCACGCCCTTTTAAACTTGCAAACTCAAAATTGATGCATTGACTTTTTCATTGTTCGCGCAAATCCACTTTGCAGAAGTGAACTTTTGTTGAGCCAGCGTTCTATTCAGACGATTGGGCATTCGCAATTACTTTAGTACTTTTTCTATAACATCAGATAGATTAGAAAAACATCCAGATTTGACGAATTTGAGAACTTGATTTCAATATCTGTGTGATACAAAATTCATAAGATGGTTTTTACACAAAACTTTTACGAATTTTCCACAATTGGCACATCATTTTTTGTGACCAGCACATTTATAATAAGTATTTGGCAATGTGAGTACAGTGCATTTTTAAATGTACATACATTTATTTGAACAGTTAACTTTGGTGTAGAGTACATGAGTAATTGCTTTTTCGAAACATAATGCAAATATTTGGACCGCACCTTTGCCTCAAACCTTGTCCATTTCACCTTTAAAAACTCGTAAATGTCTACCAAACTTCTACGATAGTTTTGCATCAAGCAAAATACAACCACACTATCAATTCCAGAAAACATCAAAGATATTTGCATTATCTTCCTTTGACAGACTTCTGCATGAAAGACTCCATACGATTTTGCGAGGACACAATGACATATTGTCTGTACCATCACAAAACAGTAGCCAAGAGTTCTTAGATGCAGAATCCGTCTTCCATAGGGATCCAAAAACTGAATCAAAACCAATCAGCAACATCTTTTATCACACATTACTTCAAGCAGCATTTTGAAAACAGTTTTCGGAGTCCCCATATGGTATTTAATTTCGAAGTTTTACATCATGAAGTCCCCGCAGTCTACTCCGAAGTCCCAATCATCAGAGGTGGTGGCCGTGTCGTCGTACTCCGCCAAGGCTTGTTCGTAAGCGGATGCCTCGTATGCCGTGACTCCGTCGAGCATGGAGCAGGCTTGAGAGACGTTGGTGTGGTGCATGATGGGCATCGCGTGGAGCGCGAAGTCTTCGCCTTCTTGGGACCAGGTGAGTCCTGGAAAATAACAGGTATTGTGATGACACCGGCGTTAACAATTAATTTGTTATGACGTATAGCAAATTTTCTTCTAATTAAGCTTATAGCTGTAATTAGCTGTAAGTTTTATGAGTAGAAAATTTGCTGAATATTACGTAATGGAGAGTAATTTTTAAGTCTACACTTGTATTTTACAGCTTAGTAAAGAATTGGAAAAATATCTAATTTGACAGTTCTAAAGACTCTAAAAAGAGAAGGATTCTATTTTTCACAAAATAATTTACATTATCTTATTAGAATAGAAGTTGCTGCTAAAATGTTATTTCTTAATAAATAACCAGACAGATTTTCCTCAAAAGACTCAAGTAAAAGTACGCAAATGACGGTACGACAATAGAAAGGTCAAAATGTCTTAGGTCACAACTACAACCAAGCGAAAGCAAGACTGACAATTTCTTTAAAATAATAACTTAAGTTATGATTAATTTATCACTAAGACAGTTTACTTAGAATGGATAATATGTTTGAGTAAGTTGTGTTAGTATAAGATAATGATTAAATATTTAATAATAATTAAGTATAATGGATGAATACTCAATTAAAAGACTAAACAGTGAAACACCTGACAGGTGTGGTGAATCTATTAGTCATTTGTTTTAAAAAAGTAACTCATTGAATATTTTTTTATATAACTACGACGATGAATAGTCGTTCATGCATTTAAATTATTGAACTATAGACTGTGAAATTTAGGACATAATCTTTAAATATACCATATTATCTTGTAGTATTCTTTTAAATATTTCGCTGGTGTTGAAAATGAGAGTTTAATTATGTCTTATAATACGCGTACCGGAAAATAATTCAATTTAAAAAAGAACTAGTTACAAAACATTTCAAACAAAGTTTCAATCGAAAGATTTTGCCAGTTTACTCAAAGGTTTCAAATTATTTTGCTTACTTAAGTTTTACTGCTTCTCATAAACGCCAAGTAAGTACATTTTACTTTTACTCTATACATGGAATAAATGAATACTCACGTCCACTCCACACGCCATTAGGCAGCGTGACCCACCCCCAGCCTTGTCCCCAAGCGAGCTGGTGGTCCAACTGTCCGGCGAGCGGGACCTGGCGCTTGATCACCGCCACCAGGCCGCGACCGTCCAGTGCGCCGACTGCACTGCGAGCGTTGCGGTTGTACATCTCTGAGGAGGTTGCTGCTGAAACCAAGGGTGGTGTGGTATATAGTAGGTGAAAATGTGTAGTAGATAAAGAAAATGTGGTGATTTTTTTTCATCGCTAGTGTTGTTACTTGTTTTCATTATATATCACCTTAGTTTCTCCATTTTCTATGTCTTTTTGTAGCCACTTTGAGGTTCGTCTTTGTTAAATACTAAGTAGCAATTAAACAGCTCAGGGCTATCGGCGCAGTATGGATATCATTATTTATTTTCCTTTTATTTTACAGCATGTAAACGTAAACAAGGAGTTCTGAAGTATAAATTTAATTTAAAAAAAGGCGTACCCAGAAGCTAAATCTGGTTTTACACATAAGGGCTTAAGAACTGGATTGCAAAACTTATGCATAAGGAATTTGAAAAAATAATTAGATACAAGTAGCTTCATAAAACATTCCATTCCAGACGCTAAAAAGTCATAAAACTGCATCAACTACAAAATTCATCTCGAAACGCCTTTCAAAAACTAATAGCAATAATGAGATACACCACATGTTCGCATTAGTTCGCGAGGCGCTTCACCGAGCCGACAGACTCGACAGTGCTCCCGCCTGCTACGGCCTGTTATTAATCGTGTAACACTTGACTTAATTAATGAAGTGGCTTGTCGGCTGTTGTTTTGGCGGGAACACTGACAGCACGTGTGGCGGCCATGATGGATTGTCTATAGTATTAAGTACGCGTTCGGGAACATTCTGGCGCCGATTTTTTATATACATCCTATTTTACTTTGGAATCGGCCCATTTTTCTTCAGTATCAGTATATTTTGGTAATGTAGAGATTAAAATAGCTAACTATTAAGTAGCTTTAATGATAAAAACCACCTAAAAAGTAGGTTATGCAATATATAATTTGGCAATAAATGCAAGGGAACCTCTCTCGATATCTTATTTTACAAGCTAACAAATTTTTCAATTCACCGAAAGTTTTTGAACATTTCCAAATTATACAAAAGTTTTCCATTCCAGGCAAGTTTTGGTTACCCTAACTGGTGGAATTTGGACAGAAATCAAACAGTATTAAAGTATTTAAAATCTGTATAAAAGTATTAAAGCAGCCGTCAGTTTCGTAGCCGTCTAGTATTTGTCTCCTGTCCACGTGCCGTTAGTTTAACACAAAGTTAGTTCTATTGACCTAGAACTTTACAATTTCCGCAACGAAATGTTTTAGTACATTAATTCCATTATAACTAGGTATTACATTACGGCCTTATTTAATAGCACGAGTTGCACGAGGCAGAAAATTTATTAGGTATTATATCCATACTAAAGAGAAGAGACTGCCAACTGGTTTATTTTTTTTGCAGAAGGCTGCTTAACAGTAGGATAAACTACCAACGATCCAAACAAAAAGCAATTCGCGTGTACATAGTTTAAGTACGAAGGTTCATTGTTCTAGAGTCTCGACAATCACAGCATTCTTTGTATTCCGAGAAATCAAAAATCATATATCAATTGGAAGTCAGTAATTGAAACGTTACTCGCGTCATTCGTGAAAACGCTAAAGAAAATCATAGAAAACTAGCTCTATACAGGTTGGATTATATAATCCACCATATTATCCGAGGTCGGGTTTCAATAATCACCTCTGCACAACAAAGTCGAATAACATCGTATTTTATGCTCCAAACTGCTCATTTCATACAAGGCTTTATGGCCCTTCGTAATATCGGCTTTTCCATACATAGTAGGTACGCCATTGTTTGGTCCCAAACGACAAGGATTACGCATTACAACTTCGCAAACTTCGGCCCACAGAGCCTTTGGGCCGAGTTAAGGACGAAACTTTTTTGTTTTCATTTTAAAAATCCTAAAAGGTTTTCCTCGAAAGAATGTCATTGAAAAGAGAAGCCGTTTGGGTGTGAAGCTTTTTAAAGTTGATAAATTATGTACCTACCTAGTAACTATACCTACTACCTATGTATGAGAATAAATAAATAAATGTAATGAATTAAAATAATTTTGTAGAGATAGCGGATGGCAGTTCAGTTCAGTTTTGTCTCTGCCTACCCGTACGGGTAAACGGCGCAGTTTTATGAATAAATACATGTTTATTTTACCCTGTAAACCAAGTATTGTTGTAGATAATACCCTAATAGATGAAACCCTACAACATATTTAGAATTTATAAATAAATATACGAGAAAAACACAGGTATAATGTAGTGACAAACTTATAACTGCGATAAGATATTTCAGGAGCATCTACAATCTACATTCACGAAAATTGTGTCTTTGATTTGTTACAGAAAAGGCCTTGCAATACAAGGAAAGATTTTCAAAAGTGCAAGGAGAAGAAAATATTCTCACATTTTTATTTACTTGTTTCTAAGGTTAGCAATAAGAAGTGGAGGCAAGGCTGGCCATTGTGCCTGTTTATTGCAATGTTTGACCGTTAAAATAAACTGTGCTGGCGAAGGTTGCTTATATTGTAGCCGTTATCCTTGCAACTGTATGCAACTGAAGGATACAGCATGGATTGATATTGGAGTTACCTTGTGTTATGTAAGTAAGTAATTCAACTTACGTTTACCATATTCGTAACGCAAATGTAAATGTTGTGTGTTTTAGGTAGAAATTACTCTTTTATCAATTAAATATCAATAAGATTCAATAACGGATCATTGGAAACAGAATGACATTTTATTTTATCAGTAGTGTTGTGTGACTAGTGAAACTATGAAATCATTATCATATAAAATCATAGATCACTGTTTAACTCGTCAAAAATATCACATTTAGTAAATAGAAACGATGTCTAATATTTACCTACTTAAACATTATTTAATTATAAAAACCGTCTGATAAAACTTGGAACAAGGATAGAAAATCTATTATTTGCAATCAATTGGCTTAATTTAAATAGAGTTATTTGTTTGGAAAAACGAAGAAAAAAACGGCACGCAACAATACTGCATAAAATGTAACTGAGTGAAAACAAAGCAAACTAAAAACCATGTCAATAATGTACAATCGACATAGCACTCGTATGTATGTCAATATGAAGCCTTTGGCACGACTGGCGCGTACATTTGTAACATTGCCAACTGAGCTTGTTCACTTCACTATGGTTTAGTACTGCCAGTGGTATTGACTGCATTCAGTAGATTTTTACTACTATCGAGTATCGACAAACGGCCAGCTGTCAAAATGTATGAAAATCTGATCAGCGCCTCTAGCGGACGTCGTAGAAACCATTTCTGCAGTACATTTCATATTAGATCGGGGAAAAAGTCTTTTCGCATTAAAGTATGTATGAACTTATAATAAAATCTCTTTGGATTCAAGAATCACAAATGAGTACACAGTTCATTAAGTTTCTTTCAGTGAGCTCGTGAGGTACCCAAATATCGAGCTTTTTTGTGTAGAGAAAAGATTTTATTAGAAGTTCATACATACTATAAAGCGAAAAGACTTTTTCTCCGACCTAATATGTCAACTCTCGATACTCGATGGTTCCAATCGTAGAGAATCGCGGTACTGTTCACTTTATGGTTTAGCTACTGCCAGTATTGACTGCATTCAACAAGCTTGTATTAGTTTGTAGTGACTACGACACGTTGTTTACAGGCTTTTTGTTGAAGGCTTTCAGTTTTTCAGTAGCGAGATTGTAGTTTAACGTAACTATGTTGTATTTGTTGTGAATCTAGGGATGAAGTTTATAAATTTATTGATTGTTGAACTATTATTTGACATTGTAAAGCTCTTTTTGCTAGGCTGGGCTATCTTAAATAACACTATAATCTTGAGAAGCTAGCTGATAATTCATGTGTTGCAACAAGTGTAGCTAGATTTTTGATGAAAATCGTTATTGTCGATTACGACCATTGGTATTCTTTCCATAAAGAAATAAGATTGATTTTCATGAGAACTTCATGTACAATATTGTGCTCTACCGTTTTTTTCACACTTACTAGTGATTATTTCATCACCGAATATCGTCGTTAGTGTTAGATCTCTAATTCTAAACATATTTCACAGTAAAGCGATCTCAATCAACATTATATTAACCCAACAATAACATCTTAAGATAACACCAACATTTATTCAGTTAAACCATCGTTTCGGTTATTTAATTGCACTCGAGGGTATTCTCTGGCCGCCATTTCGTTCTGATGTGGCTACCATTATTGTCAGATGTTGGTGCAATTTATGAAGACCGTAATAAGTATTTGTTAGGGGTCTTATACGTGACTTGATCTATATAAAAAGATGGGATTACTTTGGTTAGGTTTAAAATTGAATATGTTATGTTAAACGTCTTTTGAAGAGGGTTTTACAAAAGTGACACGTAAAGGTAGAGTGGTAAACAGGTAAAGTTGGAGCTTATAAAAATGTTGTTCTTTTCTATAATAATTGTGTTTTTAAAACTTTCATTTACAATTACTTATCATAGCAGATCGACAAGAAAGTTGTTTGAATCATTATTTTGGTGCCCAATTAAACTAAAACTTATACATTTTATATAAAGTTCGTTTAAAACTAAATTTAAACTCATACGATATATTTTATTATTTGCAACAACTAAGGTATTAAAACCAGAAGTAAGGAAACCAATTCAAATTTAATAGCTGGTATATCACCAGAATAAAAAACCAAGATCAATTCACAAAAGCAACTGACTATACCAACAACCAAAACCCGTCTACATTTCAACCGTGATAATGTAATCAATGGTTCAAACCCTTCTCCAACAGCATTAGCTATAATATTAACAGCACAACGAATGAATATGGATTACTTCTCCGATTGTCCCCGCGTTAAAACAAATTTATGCAGAGATTCCCGAGGATTAAACACCGAGTGCTGACACGAGCTAAGACGCATTTACATATATTTTTGATAACCCTAAAGGCACATTTATGTAGGCGGATATTTGAGCATATAATTTGTAATTAACTGCAGAATTTTGATGTAAAATGTTAAGGTGACAATCCGCACTTGGCCTGCGTGGTGGATTCCAAGCCTAACCCATAGCAAGGGAGGGATAAGACCTAGAGTCCACCACGCTGGCAAAATGCGGGATGGGAACCTGCCCTCAAAAAATGTAAAAAAGAACTTTGGGCATACATGGTTCCGTCACGACGTTTTCCTTCATTGTTAGAGCAAGTGATCAGTATTTCTGATACAGACATAAGTTCTATCAGAGTTTAGTGTGTTGCCTCAGGTAATAACTAAGTCAAATGATTGAGAAATAGAGCTAACTGAAAACATACAACCATTTTATCTAGCACAAAACTAATAAACAGTCTAATAAGTGACAAAAGAAAGCTGAACCTTAGTTCTAAAGCGCACTCACAATCCACGTTTCACGTTCCACAAAAGCAGCCTTAGTTCTCATCTTGATAAGACTTAATCATGATTTATATTTGAATATAAAAGAGGTAATTTAAGCTTTACACTGTCGGAGTAATTTGATGAGAATAGCAAGGAAAATGTTATGTTTATATGTACACAAATTTCTTGTGAAATTACACGGTGAGTGATCGAGTGTGTGGCTGTATCGTGTATGTAATTTTTCAAGACGTGCTACTTAAAATGTTTGTTATTTCTTATCTTACTGGTATCAAATTACGGAGTGGTTCATCTTTGGTATGTAAAATTGGGAATTAAGGTGTTGAATCAAGAAATAAATAAGTTTTTGGTATTCGGAGATATCGTGTTTGAAATTAAATGATAGAGATTTTAAGTAGTAGTAATATTGCATTTCATATACTTAGTCGGAAGTTAAAAATGGCTTTCAAGTTTATTTAAATATTTTATGTCTACATTATTACTGCAGTATTTATTCGATCAGAATGGTCATAAAATTAAACGATTAAGATTATCATTCCATTAACCTTACTTACTTAGGACTTAAAACACAAATCTTATCACACACCGTCTAATCTTCATCATCGTACAATTAATATAAAAATCTAATAAAATCTTAGAATATCATTAATCATTTCGTAAATGCCATCTTTTTAATAAACGTGTCGATCAGAGGCTGGCAAGCTCGAGATCAAAGGACGATGCCGACTGACTGACTTTTGAAGCCAACTAAGGCGTTAATCTGAGTTAAAAGCAAATATACGGAGCTTTGAAATTGAATATGGATGAAATACTAAGTAATTAATCGTATTTTATACCGTTTGGGAACGCTGTATGCTAAAATTAAATCTTCTAAGGTTTTTTGTGGCATATTTGGATTAAACTTATTACTTATCCGAGGGACTATTTAGGAATTATTTTCTTTTCAATTACAATTACGCTGTAAGGACTCGTCAAGCACTAAATTAATTGTGAATGAACCAAATTTTTGTTCCAAAAGATTCTCAATTACATATTTTTTATAAAAATCTACTGGTGACTACGGATCTGGGTTTGTGGCAAACTATGAGCCAAATTCCACTAATAAATACGTCGGTATATTATAGCAAATATAATAACCAAACATACTATTGAAGTCACGATTTTTAAAAGTTAGATTCACTAAAAGATTTTGGTAGAGCTAGTGACAAGAATCATCAACTTTATTCTAAATTATTAATTCTTTATTTTTTATGTTAAAATTATACTACACCTACGAAAAGTAAAAAAAAATTCAACAATATAACATGTACATCAAAATTTCTCATTTCATAAAAAGCGTCTACATTATCTTAACGTAGATTTACCTTTGTGGGGTATTATAAAATTAACCCGTACATACACGCAAAGGAGATATTCGAGCGGCATGCGAGTGTAAGGAGTTTGTAATTATTATTGTAGCCTAATCTTATCCGAGGCGAATGAAATATATTACGTGACGCGTACTGTGCCGGTATTGACTGAATTATTTGCTAAGGAATGAAGGTGACATGGAGTGGCTGTGAGATTGTGTTCAGTGTGTTTTTGTGATTTCTTATGCCGTTCTACGGTAGACTGTTGTGACTTTATATTTAAATAATGTATACTACTTTAAATGAAGGAAAATCTGAAAACTATAGTTCACTATTATGTATATAATTAAGTGTAAATGCTTCATTTCTAAAAACTGTTTGAGGCGGCAAGCCTCACAATTATATTTAACTCTGTTTAATGTCTGCTGTTCTAAATACTAATAAGTTAGTAGTTTAAGTTCATGCATTTATTAATTGTCCCTATTTTTGCGAAAGCTCCTCTCATTTTGAGAGTAAACTAGGGCTCTAATTTGCACACTGACCATGTGAATAAATGCTTGAAATATCAATGCTTATCTATACTAATATTATAAAGCTGAAGAGTTTGTTTGTTTGTTTGTTTGAACGCGCTAATCTCGGGAACTACTGGTCCGATTTGAAAAATTATTTCAGTGTTAGATAGCCCATTTATTGAGGAAGGCTATAGGCTATATATCATCACGCTACCGAGCAGAGTACCAGTGAAAAATGTTACAAAAACGGGGAAAATTATGATTCTCTTATGTGACGCAAGCGAAGTTGCGCGGGTCAGCTAGTAAACCTTAAATGTTTACCCTTCTAACTACATGCTTATTAACCCTACACATAGAGACACCATAATCTTCTACTTTTCATGAGCCACCCAGATAACAAACCTAGTTTATTTAAAGGACTCCCAATTTGCGGTAGGTATACAAACTACACGAGTTAAGAAAGGGTGCTATCGTAGAATATTCTCATAACAGGACGGCATCTTAACGCGCACTGAAAATAAGGTCCTCCATCCGAGAGTATCATTATGTAAACGAGAATCTCCGGAAATAGAATACAAGCTGATACGCAAAATAGAGCCTTAAGGCTTCATATTGTGGAAGATTATGGTTATATCTTAAAGGATACACGCATATTGCTATAGTCCAAAAACCTAGTAGAGTGCATTGGTGTGGATGAATTATCTAGTATTTTTGTTAGCTTATACTGTCCCACTGCTGGGCAATTGCTGACAATAAATAATGTTTGTTTGTTTGTCGTATGGTTAGTGGTCAACCCAGCGTCAAAGTTGTTCAAGCCGTCCGAGAGGCCTTTGTCTTGACTTAACGACTGTTATCTCAGTAGACTACAGCCGGGACCGACTTTTAACGTGCCCTCCGAAGCACGGAGACCCTAGCTCAAATACCACTATGCGGTCACCCATCTATGGAATGATCAACCAAGGGTTGATTAACCCACAGATCGTTTACCGACCAATGAGCGCAACTGGCTATGGGTCAATAATTCTGTGAATATCTTAAACTAGCTGTATGAAACCAAAGCCCCGTTAGCTACACAAGCACGCAGGTAATTGATTGTCGATTTTTTTTTATCTATTCTATTGTCTAGTCTATTGTGAACCTTGCATACAAGGCTCTCTATTAAATGATCGGACTATAGTCATGGTCTTTTGTTGCTTCCCAGTTTGTTTAGCTATGGCAATCTTGGAGATAAAATCAGTAAATTGTCAACTAATTTACATTTTAAAGCACTTAAAGCTTTTAAGAGTTAAGTAAATTTAGAAGAGCCGTTAAGAGTAAGCCGGTTTGTTATATTGAAGACGAATTTTCACGCATTTCGAAGTTTCGAGAATGTTTTAGTTGATAATAGGAAAACTGTAGTGATTAAACCATGTGAAAGACCTACGGAAAACTACATCATCTTTGGCACTAGGTAAATTTCAAACGCATAGACAAGATGATAATTGCCTTTCTCCTTTATATACTTCTTACAAAATTAAACTCCTATTACACAATCGTCCAAAACTAATTTAATTAAATCATTTGAAGAATCTCATCGAATTTATCGGAACTATTTATCTGAGTTCCTATCGGCTGAAATTCATTACATTTATATCAGACGGTACCGGCTGCGAGTGAAGAATCAATTTCCAACCTTATCTAAAGGAAATTAAAATTCAATTTTCCTTCCCCGTTTCCAAAGGCTAATACGTCTTAACGGACATTGAGTAATGTGGGGGAACTTGATTGATCTTTTTGTTTTATTTGAATCCACTAGTTTATGAGGTTACCTGGATATTCAGGGCGTAAACAGGTACTGTTTTCAACTTACCTGGTTAACCTAGTAACCTGATTTGAAGGTAATTTTGTTGAAGATTGATTGCTTCGTTAGATATTATGTTTTAGGTAAAATGGGGTATTTCTGTAAGGACACATTTCAATACTAAGTATTTGCAGAGCATTTTACAGCAATACCCGGAATTTTGGTACGAACAAGAATACAACAGTACTTAAGTATAAAATTAATAAAATTGTCTTCGTGGCGCAGTGGTTAAGGCGGTCGCCACGCCAGTGTGTCGGTCGTGGGTTCGATTACAACACGGAACAAATGTTTGTGTCACTTACAGTAAGGGTTCGGGTCTGGATGAACTGTGCATTGTTGTATGTTTGTACATTCCCGCGACTCAAGAGCAATTTATCGTGCGGGAGTCTTCTTTAAAAAACAATCATACGAATTGTAAACTCTTTAAAGAATAATCAACTCTACATTTGCTCTAAAATCAATACTCGAACACCACTAGTCTGTGACAAAGGACATCTTCAATAAATTAATTAAAAAACTTGATAATTAAAATTGAAGTTAATGAATAAAAGCGATCAGTTAACCCGCTGTCCATAATAAATCTGTATTTTTAATTAAACGAGCGATTTCGTAATGAATTAACAGAATATGTAATTGATCATTCATCACTGTTATGTATTCATTGGATCGGTTTATTTGTTTTTAGCGGGTCTATTAAATAATACGTTCGTTGTGATAAAATTGAGCTAGATGGGGAAAATGCTAGATTTGTGCTCGGATGTAATTGGTTTGATATCCAATTATGTTGATTGATTGAGTTAACACCAACTGTAATATCCTATCTATATAGTTATGCAATAAATGTATGTTTTTCTTAAGGTAAACTTTATATGAGTCATATCGCAAAGATTTGACAACCTACAATTACTGAGTAGAAAAATTAGATTCTTTTAGTATTTTTTCAAAAAATTCTACAGTCAATTACTACTAAGTTACGAAAAAAAAGATTTCGCATAAAGCCTTCATTTTTGTTGACCCCTTTTAGTAAAGAATGATTTTTAGTTTCATGTGTAATTTGCGACAAACTATACGACTGAAAAAAAAAACTTTGTGATTTGCCTTCAATCCAGTTTCCTTGTAGATATATCAACCAAACTATAGCCCAGTCTACCTAGATTTCAGTCTAGAAATTAACTAGATTACACAGGGATCAGTCGTTATCGTGCCGGCACTGATCACTGGTAGAAGCTTCCCTTGACCCTTACACGTGCCGATGTCAACCAAATTAATATTGAGCCGGTGATGTAATATACGAAGTTTACATGAGTTTAGACAACTATGTTTTGTCTAGGCCGTAGCTATTGATTTCATAGATCAATTAAGGTAAACGGTAAGACTTGAGGACTATTATTTGAACTTGAAAAGGGTGGGAAGTGTAATGGAATGAAAGTGTATTTAACATTATAAAATAATGTTTTTTTGCATTTTAAAGTGAACATTTTCAGTGTGATGATTGATAGTTTATTTTATAGTAACCGTCTTATATATAAACGTCGTGTAAGCTCTGATTTATACTCCAGTGTTTATCACTTATATTATCATAAAGACTCAAAATTGATTAAAAGTGACGAAACCACAACAAAATTCTGTACTTATACCTAACTAATTCAAATTACAGACATTAAATATTGAAACATGCTGTCTTAATCTTAATGTTATCGAATGATGTTATAATAAAATTTAAGGAAAAACATCATGAGCCTGTAATGGGCAGGCCTTTGACCTAGACTTGACCCATAATAAGAGAAATTATATGCTCACAAATAATGCTGTAAATAGGTTTCTTAAATCTTGAATCAATGACGCTCAGTAAGACATTCTCAAGTGAAGTCAAAGTTTGTATTTTTACAAAAAACCCTGTCACATTTCAATAAATTTCGTTTCAACTACAAAGTTTACTAGTAATAATAATATAGAAAGTATAATAAAATAGTACAAACGTTTTCTAAACTGACTGGTTTCAAACTAAAACGTTTGGACCGACATTTTACTACTTTATATTAGTTTCAACTTACATTGAGACCGTCTAGACGATCGCTATGTATATGTACGTTTACATACTTATATGTGGCGAGATTGGTAAAAGATTGAACAATTTTGTAGCTTTAAACCGCTTAGGAGATTTCCATAGTACCTACACTACCTACTATATTCTAAACGTACTACTTAAGTAGTTACATATTATTTTTACAAAGGTAGAGCGAACATTGTGAAAGTTTTTGTTTCAAGCAGAGCATTTAGTTTTAAAATATACCTTAATGTGTTTTCGTAAATATGCAAAGATTTTCATTCTTGTTATTAAAAAAAATATATGTAGGTAATTTGAAAGTCCGCAAGTATTGCCACTTTCATACAAATCGAGAGTATTCTGAAATGGGACGACTGGACACCGCCGTTATTTTTTCTCCACCACCAGTACCGTGCCTACGGTTTTTCTTCTGATCAGCAGTTTGTAGCTATATTCACCCATACAAAGGTATATGAAATAACATCGTAGAGTAATACTCACGTCTAACTCTCACGGTGGGTCTCTTGAAGGCGGTGCGAAGGTACGGCATCGCCATCACCAGCTCGATGTGTGGGGGCGGCGGCAGCTGTAGAGAGAAGCAACTTATCATCATAGTGCTACAAGAAAACAGGATAAGCACGACGCATATTATTTTGTTTGAATCGAACGAAATATTATTAAAGTACCTAAGTATAATTTGTTTGTACATTAAAATTAGGCCCGAGACGGCCATTATTTCTTACAGTAAATTTTATACTTCTTTGCATGCTTACCCAGGACAAGACATTATTTTATTTCATATATAGTTTCGTCCTCGGGAATTTGGCAAGTTTGGCGACTTATCATTATCTACTTACCGTTTTTGATATTGCAGTCATCCAATCCCTTTACGTAGCAAGAAACAGAGAAAGAAATTTAGAAATCAATAGTACTTACAAATACTTAACACAACTGCCAAACACACATATCTCTGGCATTTAAAGAGAAAAGGCCTGACTTTACAAATAAATAACCCATTTCAAACGGAGCCAGCTTTTTTAATAAACTCACGATCAGTTAGTCGGGTCCCAAAGACCCGAAACAATAAATAATCAACAACATGAATGCGGGCTATTAATTGGGGCTTTTAAAAAAGTAAATTAATCGTGACAGGGTTACCGCGAGCGGCGGTCAGTGGCTAGGGGATGAAAAAGTCACCCCCCTCCAAATTAACTGACGGGTATCCCCCCGCGGTCATTGTACAGTGGACAGTAAAAATGCTGACAATTTCGAGTGTTTGTGTCTCTATATGACTGGTATGGAGAATAGGATGGGATTGATTGAATCTGTAAATCTAGCTATACTCGTATATTTTTGTCAATTTAGTGGATTTACAGTATAACTAATTTTGTAGTGATGCTGGCTGTATTGTGAATGTAGCTGAAATATTGAAAATAATGTTTTTTTTTCAGGACCGTAAAGGCTTTTACTGTTGTGCTATCAATATACAGATTATTCGGTAGCCATTAACAGTAGCAGATTGCATTTGTTACTTGCACATTTATTTGGCTGGTTTTGTTTCATAACAAAAAACACACTTTTTCAGGATTAGTCTGAATAGTAGCTGCCATAAAGATTCAGTGGTCACAAACACACACGTACACACACATTAATGTACACACACATAATATTCACGTATACATATAAAGAGCTTGTTTTAATTTACTCCGACAGCCGTATGTATGTATGTATGTATGAATGTATGTAGGGACCGTGACACGTACTCACTTCATATTTTAATGGTTACTTTCGTATACCGAATTAACTTGCGAAATGTAAGGGATTACGTTTTAGTTTGATGTAGAATATAATATACCGTACTAAGGTACTAAATTATACCTATACACGTGATCTAAAATGAACTGTTTTTTTTTGTTTACTGCTGTATCTTTATCACTGATATACATACACTATAGTAAATATTAAGTTCTAGAGTAAATTCCTTCTTAAGGTTTTTCATTTAAAAATATATTTTATGCTCAACTATAGCTTGTACATTTAACTTAGCTTAGAATATTTACCAATAACTACTATATACAAAGATAAGGTACATTTATATACACGTCTATATACGCTAAATTACAACACTGCTATGATAATGTCAAACAAAATACGCAGAACATTTAAAAAACCATTCATCATTATTTCTATTCAAGTTACCATATTCTTTAAATTACATCAATCTTCCCCAATTTAACAAAATATCCTTAAATTTATAGAATATTTCGCAACAATAAGATCGTTTACACAAAAGTGATCTAGCAATCAACCCGGCCTCTTTGATATGTAAATATTAACATTGAAAGAGGCACAAAGGCTGTCACGCAAAATAGCCTTTAGACTGTCGATGGCTCAAAAGGCTAAGATCCAAAGATTTATTGGCACATTCGATTTATAATATTAACTTGTTTATTGTACGAAAATTCAGATGTCAATGACTGCCTCTGTTGCGCAGTGGTTAAGGTCGCCACGTCGTTAACATTACGTCGAAAAGTCGTGGGTTCGATTTCCACAAGGAACAATTAATTGTGGATCGCACAATTAGTGGGTCTGGTTGTACTTTGTGTCCGATGTTTGTATGTTTGTAAAAGACCCCGCCATAGAAATTCTGAGTGCGGGAGTTGGCTTTTTAGACAAATACAAAAATAAATCTTGAGGCGAGAATGGATAAAAAATATTTATGATTTTATTTTGCAAAGCTGCGGTCATTTTATTTCAACTAGTCGCATTGAATTACCAATATTTAACAATAATAAGAGCGTTGACCGCTTGTTTGCGAACGTTTGAATTTCGAGTAGACTGCCGAAAAATTATGATACTTTTTTATTTTTAATTTGGATTGTTATTTTTAAATACATAGTTGTATACTTTAATATGTTTTTTTTATTTCTAATGGCATTTTTTATCATTTTTGTCTTGTTGATATTACCAATAGGTAAATTTTAAAGAGTAACTTTATTTGGTATCTTTTATCAACGAATTTTTTTTAAATTTAACTCTATTAGCATACTATTACACAATTACATTTTACAAATTAACACCTATTTACTAAATAATTAATTACATACACAATATCATACAAATGCATCTATAATTTTGCGATTTACGAAGTTATTCCCATATAAAAATCGAGCCAATTGCTATAAAATTACTAACTATGCAAAAAAAAACCTAGCCCCAAAACTTAGTAACTTTCTAACACCTCTACAGAAATAGTTTAAGATATATGAAACACCTTCATAGAAATTGTTTGATAATTTAATTGCTTATTCTAAGATAATATCGCGTTTCTAATAAGTAGCCATGACGACAGCACACTTTACCACTAGTGATGTGACACTCACTATGTTTTGCCTCTTGAGTCGAGAGTGCATCGAGTCATCGAGTATCAATATTAAACTATTTTCGTCTTTGAATATTTATATTTAATACTAGCTGACCCACGCAACTTCGCTTGCGTCACCTAAGAGAATGGGTCAAAATGTTCCCCGTTTTTGTAACATTTTTCGTTGCTACTCTGCTCTTAATGACCGTAGCGTGATGTTATATAGCCTATAGCCTTCCTCGTTAAATGGACTATCTAACACTGAAAGAATTTTTCAAATTGGACCAGTAGTTCCTGAGATTAGCGCGTTCAAACAAACAAACAAACAAACAAACAAACAAACTAACTAACAAACAAACCTTTTCATTTTATAATATTACTAGCCGACCCGCGCAACTTCGCTTGCGTCACATCCCAACTAGCACACAAGCTGCTTATACAGTCGTTATACAGCCTGATAGTTGCATAAGAGTCGTTCAAATGCTGTACAATTCTCTATAAGTTGTATACTAGCTATTTAAAAAACCCTTTAACAGCTAGGCGGGACAGTAGCCGTTTAGTAGGAACCTAATGACTTATAGTGATATATGAGCATGTAATTACATCGCTAGACAGCCTAGGGAAGTATAACTGAGTTAATGGAATCTTCTATAACACCGTTAACTGTATAAGGGGACTTTAGGAGATAAAGGAGTTTAAACGGAGTTATGCGTTGCGCTTATAGCGCTCAAGAGCGTAAATAAGCTTTTTGTAATGCCTTAGGTTCTATAACAGATTTTTTTAGGGCTAGTGTATTACTCATCTATAAAAGAGTTGCGTAGGTCTTTAATAGCGCCTTGAGCGTTATATCAGATATTTATATGGCTTCTGTACGGCAAATAGATGTATAAGGTATCATTCGAAACATTTTTACAGCCATGGGGATTACAGAATTATGTTAAGCACCTAAAGCGCTATAACCGAGTAATATACCTTTATACTAAAGCTTAAAATTATTATCATAATATATTTACATAGGTGCAGTGGTGGTTCAGTCTGTCAACTGTTTTTAAAATATAAATAAAATAAATAAAATAAATAAAATAAATAAAATAAATAAAATAAATAAAATAAATAAAATAAATAAAATAAATAAAATAAATAAAATAAATAAAATAAATAAAATAAATAAAATAAATAAAATAAATAAAATAAATAAAATAAATAAAATAAATAAAATAAATAAAATAAATAAAATAAATAAAATAAATAAAATAAATAAAATAAATAAAATAAATAAAATAAATAAAATAAATAAAATAAATAAAATAAATAAAATAAATAAAATAAATAAAATAAATAAAATAAATAAAATAAATAAAATAAATAAAATAAATAAAATAAATAAAATAAATAAAATAAATAAAATAAATAAAATAAATAAAATAAATAAAATAAATAAAATAAATAAAATAAATAAAATAAATAAAATAAATAAAATAAATAAAATAAATAAAATAAATAAAATAAATAAAATAAATAAAAATATAAAAAAAATGATTTTCAAACTATTTTAATATTCAACGACTGACCCCTAAAAGTACGAGTAAAATGCTGGTGTGCGACCAAAACAATTATATTGAAGCAATCCTATGCCACAACTGCAGAACCTTGAGGTCTACAACAGAAAACACTAGAGCCTTTGTACAGCTTAAGCCGCTAGAGCAGATGTAACCAACTCTGAGAGCTGCTTGATCGAGACGCCATTACAGCATTTGGTAAACATATTTTTTGAGGTTATTACGATCTTTTGAAGATCATATAAATCTATAGCCTGGTAACGTTAACATAATTAAAATCATTTTTTATTACCTATAACCCTAATTAAACTATCTGTAACCCTCAAAGTCTTATTTATGTTCAAAATACAATTTCCAAATCCACATATCTATATAATTTTTGCATTTAAAACTGAATATTTTGAGGGCGCATGAAAATATTGACGATAATATACGTATATATTGACAGCAAACTGGCACTCGCACT
The DNA here is from genome assembly GCF_050436995.1 of Anticarsia gemmatalis. Lineage (NCBI taxonomy): Eukaryota > Metazoa > Arthropoda > Insecta > Lepidoptera > Erebidae > Anticarsia > Anticarsia gemmatalis. The sequence continues at coordinate 8,971,799 of NC_134763.1, read as the reverse complement.
TTCATATCACGTACACAAAGAAATAAAAGCGATAGACTACTTGTTATTTTCATAATCCAATCCGTAAAAATAAAATGTCTCCTCATTTGTCACTGATGATTCATTTTAATACAATATATTTAGTTTACACCATAATAAACCGACCATATTACTAATTTAGAGCGTTAGCATTTATAACCGTTACACAGTAGCGCTAAAATAAGGTAAAGGTGGTATAATCGCGCTGCAAGAGCTTTTTCGAACGCTCGTGGCGCTAACCACCTCTGTACAACAGCTGGTAAGCGCCACGAAGCTGCGAAAAAGCTCTTGTAGCGCGATTATACCACCTTTATCTTATTTTAGCGCTCCTGTACAACTACTATACTACGTACTATTATAATTACTATTTACGACCACTGTAGATCCAATGTCGAGCTATAAGCTGGACAGTATGGGCCTATTTGACGCTACAAGAGATCTGTAGCCGCTTATAGAACTACTATACTTCTTACTAAGGAGCCTAAGGCGTTATAAAAATCCTTTAACCGGCCATTGTGCAGCTTGTTATAGCGCTTGTGTGCTAGTTGGGATAAGAGAGAATGGGTCAAAATTTTCCCCGTTTTTGTAACATTTCTTACTCGTACTCTGCTCCTATTGACCGTAGCGTGATGATATATAGCCTAAAGCCTTCCTCGATAAATGGGCTATCTAACGCTGAAAGAATTTTTCAAATCGGACCAGTAGTTCCTGAGATTAGCCCGTTCAAACAAACAAACAAACAAACAAACAAACAAACTCTTCAGCTTTATAATATTAGTATAGATAGTATAGATTTATGGAGAATGTTCGCAAATTACTGGTGCTTGTTTACAGATAAATATTTTGCATAAAGGTAAACAAATTAAAATAAAATAAATTTAACCCATTAATGTCTTACTGGACAATGGTCTCCTCCCGTAATGAGGGAGTGGTTAGGGCTTGAGTCCACCACGTCGGCTAAGTGCGGGCTGGGGACTTCTATATATTAACAAAAACAAAAATGTACATAAGGAGAAAAGAAAAAGCATAGACCTTAAAAATATAGTAAATTAAAACTAGATTTTGAATAAAGTTCATAAATATGATTTTCTCTGATAAAAAGTTTAAGTTATTTTTAAGATTAATATTACATCACAAGTTAAGTTACTTTAAACTATACAGATTTCTGAAACTTCAGGTATAATTTTCTTGAAACAACAAGATGAATGAACGTTCGAGAACGAGCCTTCAGAATGGAATTTAACTAAAAATAATAACTTCACAAGTTGCTAAGACTATTCTATTATTGTTAACTAACTCCCAAATCTCAAGTACATTATTGAGACCCACACAATTTCGTTCATTCATCGGTAACCTTGAATGAGTGTAATGTTTCGATACTTGGAAACTTTCAGAATAATCCTACACATTGCATAATCAGTTTCAAATAAAATATTTACCTTCAGAATTACCAATATTGGTTGGAATTTTCGATGTTCAGCTTTAATATAAGCAGAAAGTAAGGTAAAATTACGATGTATTAACTAAGGAATATGAATTTAAAAAAAATGTGAGAAACAAAAAGAGTAAAGTTTGCAGAAACGCTAACTGTTCGATTTAATTGGTCTATCAGCCAACGAAAATATAATTATGAAACAGTAAACATTACTGTTTCATTCATTCGTTCTTAGTAATTTCATTAAAAAAAGCTAACCATATAAATAAACAACAAACAAACTATTACTATACCTAAATAAATAAATACATTTAACCCATTCATGTCCAACCGCTGGGCAAGGGTTTCCTTCCGTAATGAGGGAGGGGTTAGGCCTTAAGTCCACCACACTGGCCAAGTGCGGGTTGGGGACTTTGCATGCCCTCAATAAATGTATTAAACAAATTTTAGGCAAGCAAGGTTTCCTCACGACGCCGCGACGTTTTCGTTAGAGCCAATGATAATTATGTCTAATACACACATAACTTCGAAGAGTCATTGGTGTTGGGAGGTGTCAACTAATATTTATTAAGACTAACGCAATTTATTTCGCCCATCATTTTTTTCAAGGCATTGTCACACTCCAAATGCCTTACTGCATAACAAATAACTATCGATAAATCTCCTTTTCCCATCACTATCTGAAGGCAGGCTGTGATGAATTGTCGTTTTTTTTCTCAACGCTCATGGGCGCAGGATACGCATCAGATTCCACCCTTTCGTCCCTCTCACCCAATTATTATAAATAATGTGATAAGATCGGGTTCCCTCGGGCCCTTCGTGAATAATGTTGCCAATTTTGAACGGTTCGCCGTTATATGGAGTGGTTTATTGTTTTTTTTTAACAACATTCTATGGCCCTATTGGTCTGTGTGTAGTAGATGTATTGGTAGGGCTTATTGCTAATATTTCACTGAGAAAGGGTGTGATGTTATATTGTGTAGTTATGTATTTGTTCTACAAGAGTCGTTTAACAACTTCACATTTTCAAAACCTCTTTATTACGAAAATTTGAAGCAATACCTAAACAAAATCTGTATGAATTTGTTTGCTTTAAACATTTTAATCAGTGACAAATGCTCTTACCATGGAATAAGTACTTCATATACATACTTCAGAATAAAGAGTGTACGTATTTCACTAGGAATCACGTAGGAAAAAAACATATGAATACCATTTTAAGCGTATATACACTATACAGTCTACTGCTTCTTCTTTCAAAATTATTATGTGACTTTTATTTCATACGAACTTTGAATAGCCTATTTTATGATGTCTAGTCTTAACACCATAACAAGTATTCTTTGTGACATCTCCAAAAGACAAACAAACTATCATAAAATAAAACAAATGTTTACAAGCCTATATAAAAAAAAAGAAGTGTCTAGAAAACAACAAAATGATCTATTCTTAGCGTAGAAACAAGTTTCATAGACACATAAGACATTTGAGTATTTCTCAAGGTCAAACCTATGGTTCCAAATATTCGGCGACATAGAGCGTGTGAACTAATGATTTGGAATATTCTTATTCTCATACGAATCTTACTCATAGTGTGTATGTGAGGATAGATGTATATGTTCGTTCCTCTTAGACGTAAACATTACTACTTAAGTATATATTCAATGTACTAATATATCTTAAGGTTCGGCTCTCATAGAATAGTTCGAACTTAGTTAACCACATAGATAAATTACTTTACTTTTTACCATCTCCCAGAAAATGACAAACGAAATGACAGACAAAAGAAGCTAATGTTATTATAAGTCTGTTTGATAAAATATCGCGAGTATATAGTTCAAGCCTCTGGATTAGATATAGGTTACGTTTTCAGAAATAAAACCCTTGCATCATGATGAAACCTTGCATTCCTAAAAAAAATATTGAGGGCATACCAAGTCCCCAACCCGCACTTGGGCAGCGTGGAGGACTCAGGGCCTAACCCCTTCCTCTCGTTTGGGAGGAGACCCTTGCCCTGCAGTGGAACAGAAAAGGGGTAAAAAAATTAAAAACGCAAAAAAAGCCGGACAGATCAGCAAGCTCCAGAAAATTCTCAAACTATTTGAGTATGCGTGTCGAAGTTTCCCCTCGGGGAGACTTTACCGCGACATGGGGGAAACTTGTACAGATAGTAAAATAACTATACGAATAATAAATAAGTGATTTACTGACTCCGGATAAGAAGTTTTGTTTGTAAGTTAAAGGCCTGATTATGTCATGTTGAGGAAATATTGGGACTGATCAAGGAGTTTCCTTCTCGTGTTTTTGTTTTGCTTTAGATTAGTGAACGAAGGGGACTTTTTATTACCTTGCTTTTTGTTTTGTATCAGTAAGTTCGAATTGATTGGTGATATAACAAACTATTTTATGTTTTATTGTCATTTATGTACTATTATCGGAGTCGTGTTGGTATTAGTTGATGATCTTGTTAAATAAGTTAACTTGAATTGATTTTCTATCAAGTTTGCGATTATTGCGACGGCTAGCAAAATTGACGGTGCATATCTGGATATTATATAATAAAATATGACTATAATATAGACCTTATACGACCATCATATTAAACTACTTAAGACTTATTTATAACATAAAAAATCTTACATGTTTTAATATTAATATATGCATATTTTAAATCACTCAACTTCAAACTGTTCTGAAGATAAATTTTCCTTTCAAATCGATTACCAATCACTGATCTATATATAAAATCACTGCAGAGATAAAAATAAGTTCTATACTTAGCTAAAAAGCCCACAATTTAGTTAATGTAGGTATAATGTAGTTAAATACAGTCATTTGGATGAGAGGCCACGTACAAGAGAAATATCGTCGACGCGTAGACGATCAGTAAAGTGCTACGAACGTAGCTACGTAGCAACGTGACGTCAGCTACGGCGTAGACTGTATCACGTTTTGTTTTTTCAATGGCTTTAGGTATGTTATTTCTATTTTAGTATTTTTACCATATTTCTAGTTTAGGTGTCCAATAAATCTTTGATATGTTGTGCATTAAGAGGAAGTTTTGCGATATGACACTATAACAATAGATACTGAGATATATTTTAGGTCCATATACAAATTTTTAATTATAAATATTAGTTTTTAGTCATAATATGTCAGAGTACTGACTCCCTATCAATCCTCGGTAAGCACAAACAATGTCATTTCTTTCATAAATTGTTAAATACACTTTACTATTAAAGTTTAGAAGTTCCAATAATGATGTCGAAGTTAAAACGAACTACAGACATCGACCCACTTTCATTTACAATTGATTCTCAGAAAATCTGAACAAATACTCAGAAAACTAAACTTGGATTAGATAATAATATTCATTCAATTGGAGTATTAACGTATTGCGGTAGACGGCAAATACAATAATAGATAAACAGCTTTGATTTTTTAGAAACTCTTAAACAAAAAAAATAATGGTGGGCCAAATGAAATTTATATATAAAAAGGGTTTCGTATAGGGTCCAATAGCTTTGAAGTTTTTAAATGACAATAGATGAATACACCTATTTCACAATTAAAAGGTTAATCTGAATAAAGTGGATGTATTGTTATTAAACAACACGAACAACAGCTAGAATCGTTTGAAAAGTTAATTTAAGAATAACCAAAAATAATAACGTCCCATGAACTCTACATCGCTTTATCTTCAAAATATCATTGACATACCCCAGTCTATAGTTCAATGACCTATTGACAAACATCGCCTGTCAACATTTTAACAAGTCAATTAATAGTCCGGTCAAATTAGACCAAAAAATCAGTAAACCCACGACAAATTCAGGGGAAGCTGAAAATTCTTAAAATTGTTTAAATTATAATTATAAACATTGTCTTAAAAGTCCCAACCGATCCCATGTAAGGAAAAAATTTTAGCGAGGTAATAAGGTCCAAAAAATGAGTTTCTCGCGATTTTCTTGAAAACGGTAAGTTTTATCGCAAAATTACCCCAGACATAATTTGTAGATCAGGGAATTTCCTATAAAAAAGGTATCAATAATTTTTTCCCTAAAAGCCACCGCTTCTGAGATATAACGATGCAAAAAATTGCGAGCGTCATAATACACTCATACACTACTTCAACTTGCTTTAGCAATTATAATATTAAAAGAAGTTGAAATCGATGACATCATGGATGCTGATTTAATAATTAATATCGAAAATATAGTAGATAAAATTTTTTCATACAATGATATTGAAAATGATGAAATATCTGGAGCTTTACTTAATAAACTGAATCAAAAACTTAAGGATTATGAGGAACGAGGACCAACAGCGAAACTTTGGATTCAATATTTTTATATGGTTTCAATTCTTAAAGAGTTTTTAAGAGCTGAACGTATGGGGGATTGGAAAGCTCATTTAAACTGCGTCAAAGAAATGCTTCCTTACTTTCACGCGTCTGGACATTTTCCGTATGCTAAGTCTGCACACCTATACTTGCAGGATATGCTACAATTAGAGAATTTCATAGATCCTGAAGTCTATAAAAATTTTTTTAGACGTTCAGACAAATTAAGCTGTGGCACTTCAACGGACATGGTAATTGAGCAGTCTATGATGAAAGCTATGAAGACAGATGGAGGTATTGCTCGAGGAAGAAGCACAAAACAGAGTGTCATATGTAAATGGGTTTATAGTATGCATGCAATGAATACAGTTTGTGAAAAATTAGAAGATCTGGCTAATGTTAGGATGGATACGACCGAGCAGCATGTTGATGCAAGTGATTCACGAGTAAAAAAAGATGCTAAAGACTTACGAAAACTTTTGGAATGGTTCTCAATACATAATCCTTTTCCAGAGGTTTTGCATCGTTATATCTCAGAAGCGGTGGCTTTTAGGGAAAAAATTATTGATACCTTTTTTATAGGAAATTCCCTGATCTACAAATTATGTCTGGGGTAATTTTGCGATAAAACTTACCGTTTTCAAGAAAATCGCGAAAAACTCATTTTTTGGACCTTATTACCCAGCTAAAATTTTTTCCTTACATGGGATCGGTTGGGACTTTTAAGACAATGTTTATAATTATAATTTAAACAATTTTAAGAATTTTCAGCTTCCCCTGAATTTGTCGTGGGTCAAATGTCTAAATTGACCGGAGTATAAATAAAAACGAAAACACTCAAGAATTCTTAGCATTTTTCGAAACTAATGAAATAGTTTGTTAATTTAAGTTAAGAGAATGCATTCTACAAACGATTGTTTTATTCAAGTTTCAAGGGTCGAGAGGTTATTGACCGCTACATAAGATGTAGGGTTAACTTAATATACACTCAGCGGCAGAAAAAGTGGCCCAAGCGCTTATCGTGAATTTGTAAACAAATTCTTTTTTTTTCTTTTCTTTTTTAAAAAGACAACTCCCGCACTAAGAATTGCTCTTGTGTCGCGGGGACTTTTACAAACATACAAACAACGGACACAAAGCACAACCAGACCCGAAACAATTATTTGTGGAACGCACAAATAATTGTTCCGTGTGGGAATCGAACCCACGACCTCCCGACGCAGTGGTTTTGGCGTGGTGGCCTAAACCACTCCGCCACGGAGGCAGTCAGTTAATTAAGTAATATATGAAAGATATATTGTTGTAAGTAGTTGCGAAGTGATCTGTTTAGTGTTATGAAGTGTTGAATTTCAGATTAATTTAAGTGACGGATGACTTTTTCTAACAATGTGTGTTAGAACTGAATTCAGTGTTGATTCGAGAGGTCAGTTGAATTCTGTATTTTGAAATATTGCTGCACGGAAACGATTTTCTTTATGATTTTTATTGATTATTGGTCTATTTAGATTTTAGAAAAGATTTGAAGATGCCACTTACTGCTGAACAAGTGGCTTAGGTGGTCTTGTTGTCCGATCAGGGCCATTACCATTGAGAGGTGGCTGCATTTTTCAATGTATCGCGTACCACTTTAAGGTCTGCGATTAGGAGGTATCGTGAGACTGGTCTCTACACGCGGCGACTAGGAATTGGACGAACACGATGTACATCCGCAAGAGATGACCGATTTGTTAACCTCGAGGTGCTGAGAAACCGCTTTCTGACAGCGTTTGAGATTCACTAGAGGCTTCAAGCGGCACGCGGAGTCATTCTTAGTGAACGGAACATGAGGCGAAGGATAAAAGAACGTAATTTACAGGCAGGAAGACCAACCCGAGTACCAGAACTCGAGAGACACCATCGAGTTGCGCGATTACGATTTGCTCGTAAACATGTGAATTGGCTATCGACCAATGGAGCAAGTTCTTGTTAACCGATGAGTGCTGAGTAACATTAAGAGCACCAAATGGTCGTGAGAGAGTGTAAAGACGCCATTAAGGACGGTTTTTTCCCAACACAACACGTCAGACGGTCAGTTACAAAGGTAGGTCTGTTATGGTATGGAGAGGTGTATGTTTGGAGGCACGTACGGAGCTTGTCATCGTAGATCAGCGCATAACAGCAGCCGGGTACATTGAAGAAATCTTCCAAGACCATGTTGTACCACTTATGGATTTCATTGGTCGGGAGGATTAACTCTAATGCAGTTTAATGCGCGCGCTCATAGCGCCCGCGTTGTGGAATCGCACCTTGCTGATATCGGGATTCAAAAACTGGCTTAGCCTGCTCACAGTCCAGACATCAACCCCATAGAACATGTCTGGCACATGCTAAAAACAGTGTATGCGCACTGCCCAACCCACCAGAATCACTTGGTGAGCGAAGAACCGCTCTAGTCAGAGTGTGGGATAAAGTTCTTCAAGAAGTAATTTAAACATCCTCCAAAGCATGCCAGAATGCATGCAGGTCACCATAAATGCTAGAGGAGGTAACACGCGGTATAATAATAATATAATAATAATAATTTCATTTATTTCAAGTAACAGTGACTCATTGGGTTAGTAACAATATTCCTTAATAACTATGTTAATATATTAAATTACAACATAAACACACACAAAACATTAGACACAGTAAACAAACATACAAACACACACAAAACAATAGGCATAGTAAACATAAAATAAAATAGTTCAGACCAGGCACACAAATCACCGCCGCACCATCCCGTGGGAAGTAGCACAGCAGTGATTCATGTACCTACAGTCCAACCTATCCGCTATCATCTTCAGAATGCTGTTGGAGCTAGCCCTCATTCTGCGCACCAGGGATGCACACCTTTTGCGAATCGTGGTGTAAAAACAATCCACTCTTGCTTCAGCGAACATACCTGATGCACTACAAAACCTAGGCAGCCCCAAAAACATTCTGAAGGCATTATTATATTGGATGCGGAGGGCGCTGTAAGATTTTTGAGTATATCTAGCCCACAGGCTGCATGTGTAGAATGTTGTGCAATAAGCTCTGAACAAAGTGATTTTAACATCTTTTGAGCATCTTGCAAACCTGCGAGCTAGCATGTTCGCTCTCACTGACATCGCCCTCCGCTCCCTCTCTATATCGGCATCGTCCTTGAGGTCGGGTGTCAAAATATGCCCTAGATATTTAAAGTTAAAAACTCTCTTTAACTGTGACCCGTTGAGATATATAGGTGGCAATGATGTAGGGCTTTTACCACGGGCCCCAAAGACCATGATCTCGCTTTTCTTGACATTGTATATTAGGCCATGACTTACAGCGTACTTTTCACATTTTGATATGAGCTTTCGCAAACCACAGGGCGACGCGCTCAGCAGCGCCATGTCGTCAGCATAACTTATATTATTTAAACATATTTCATCAATATGACATCCAACTCTGACGCTGCTGAGCTCGGCGATCAACTCGTTCACGTAAAGATTGAATGAACAGCGTTGGCGAAGTCAAACCCCCCTGCCTCACCCCGCACTCCAATCCATACGAGTCCGACATAGCCCCGGCCCATTTAACACTGTTGACCTGGTTTCCATACCAATATTTCAGGATGTTGATGGTAGACTTTGGTAACTTTGATTTTTCCAACTTATGCCATAGGATATCATAGGAAACCAGGTCAAAAGCCCTCGAGAGGTCGAGGAAGCAGCAGTACACAGACGTATTACGCTTCGTGTAGTAGTTGACAGCATGCTTAAGACATAGTACAGCACTCTCCGTTGATAACTCCCGGCGAAAACCAAACTGGTTATCACAGAGACTCACACACTTGTTCAACTCTGTGTTAAGCATGCTGTCAAACACTTTTGAAATTACAGTGGCGAGTGATATAGGCCTATAATTGTTTATATCAGCGCTGTCACCGGTTTTGTTTTTTATAATAGGCACTACCACGGTTCGTAACATTTCTGTTGGTATATAACTATGTGAAACGCAGAAAGAGTACAACATAGCCAAAGCTCTAGGTAAGTGTGGTCCCGCGTATCGGAGATGCTCAATACTGAGGCCGTCATGACCTGGAGATTTACCCCTCGACATGGATTGTATAGTTTGGGCAATTTCAGTAGGTTTAAATTTAATCCCCGCTTCCATGTCGGCCCCAGCATCAATCACCACCCGAGACGGTCCCAACGGAGACTTTACTATAAAATGATTTTTAAATAGATTGGCAATGTTTTTAGGTTCAGTTACGCCACTGACGCTGACGGGCAGCCCAGGCTTGCAATTAAATTTATTAGTATTTTTCCAGAACGCACGGAAATCGTTACTGGAATGGTTTGACGCGAGCACGTCTGCTTTTATTTGTGCTTCATGATCTTGGCACCATTTAAGACGTGCCTTGAACACTTTTCTGGTCTCATACATCTCATTGTATATGGGACCACAAGAAGGTCTTCCGTACCAATTCCACACCAAAAATGTTTGCTTGGCCTGCCCATGAGCTTCAGCAACATGCCTATTCCAACCCACCACCGCTTTCCTTCTCACTCTCTTTTTAGCCTCTCGACCCACTAAAGCAGCCTCAGTCAAGGCCTGAACAATATTATCATATAGTTTGTCAATAATACGCCTGTGAGAGATATCATTACACATTCTATCAGAACAACTGCTGAACTCTTGTGGAAAATCAATGAGTCGCAGGTTTTTATGACATTCCTCTTGGTACATGAGTATTTGTTGCGGAGATCTTTCTCCCCACATAACCTTATTATTATACATGTTATTATTACAAAAAGTCTTTCTCGACACTATTTTTAAATTACAATTAATTACAAGCGGAAAATGGTCTGACCACATGACATCATACAACACAGATACATTGTCAATTGTATTAACTGCCGCTTTAGTCACCACGCAGTGGTCCAACCAGCGTTTGGACCCGTGGGACTCACTTACAAAAGTGTACGTATTGGATGACAAGCCTAACTTAATTGTGTCAATACATGACCATTTTTGTTCCTCACAAAAGTTTGTTAGTTCACGGTAAAACCGTTCAGAAGGATGCGCGTTATAATCACCTAACATGTAAACACAATCGACGCCACAATAGTCAATGATTGCACTTACCGCGCCCAGTACATCCGTAAACTCCACTACATTGATTGATCGATCACTTGATTGCGCGGACGTGTTTTTCTATTGTCTTGAAATGAATTTATAAATACAATTACTAATCTAGATCAAACTATTTGCCGCGTCGTAAAAATTTTAAGTGGGACACGAGTGAATACGTAGAGACTAGTGGATTTATTGTGAGATTATGTACTAAGTTTCCGAATATATATATACAAATGAAAAAGTGTTCCTGTGGTAGACATGTCTAACGCAGGATCTAGCCCGTGCAGGACTCACCCAATTGACCCAAGACCATCGAACTCAGAGGAGCTACCTGTGGAAGTCATACCCACACAAGAAGTTCAAAAATGGCTCGGATCTATAGATTCATGTATAAGAGAAGTGTGTTCTATAGTATCCGACGGCAAAATGAACTCAGACCAAAAGTTACGTGTCACTAATCTTTGCCGTAATGTTACCCAGGGGACGGGCCAGATGGCTGTCCTTTACCAAGCCCTTAAACAGAAGACCATCCAAGCGTACTCTACCATTGAACGTTTACGGGAGCAGCAGAAGGTCTCCAGCACTTTGGAACAAATCCAGGCGGCTGTTGAAGACAAGTTGAAGCCTGTTGAAATGAGCTCGTACGCAAATATGGTCAAAAAAGGTACCAATAACTTCATCCGCCCTGCAAATTTAAGCTCTGTAGTCATTTATCCTAATGATACGACCAAAACAAGTAATGACACTAAGACCCTTGTCCAGAAAATAATTTCTCCAGAGGAACTTAAGCTGCAAGTCCGGGAGGTGCGAAAAGTAAAGAACGGTGGAGTCCTTATAAGCACTGAAAATAAAGGCGATATAGAAAAGTTGCGACATTCGGACAAGCTTGTATCTTCGGGACTAAAGGTCGAGGAAGCTACAAAGCGTCGACCAAGGATTGTCGTTATTGGTGTACCTGTAGCACTTACAGAGAAGGAGGTATTTGAGTGCATATATGAGCAGAACCTGTATGAGAAGCTGCCGAATATTACTCGTGATTCATTTTTATCTACAATAAAATTGAGTCATAAATCGGGTAAGAAAAACCTAGCCAGCTGTAATTATGTTTTGGAAGTGCCCGCAAATATAAGAAAAATACTAATAACTCAAGGACGCATTTTCATTAACTGGACATCTTGCCCCGTGAGAGATTTCACCATAGTAACTAGGTGCTTCAATTGTCAGCAGTACGGCCATGCAGCTAAGTATTGCCGTGAAACTTGCCCTACTTGCAGCCACTGTGGAGACTCTGGGCATACTTCTAAGGATTGCAGCAAGAAATCTTCTTCCCCCAAGTGTGCGACGTGTAATCGTTTTAAAAGGAAATGTGACCATTCAACAGGTGACGTAAATTGCCCAGCACGTAAATACTCAGAGGACAAATATATTAATTCAATAGATTATGCAGGCGCCTAAGAGCGCTACCTTTAAGATAATTTTAATTCGCACATACTTAAACCGTTAAGTTTATTTTTATTTAATTTTTTCATTTGTTACTAAATTCCATGACTCATCAACTACTTAGTGACCTAGATAATTTTTCTGTGTCTGAAACTAAAGTTTGTAATGTTGACGAGTGCAAACGTACTAACATGCCGCTTACTAATCATAACATTTACGCACATACTTGCTCGCTAACAAACGCCGACGCTGCATGCACCTGTCCCACATTAGCTGTAACTAACAATATAAAATATCTAGGTGTCACGATTGACACAAATTTAAACTTCCGTAAACAGATTGATTTACTGTGCACGAGAGTGCGTAAATTGATATATATTTTCAAGAGTTTACGTAACATTGCTGATTATAAATTAATTAGACAAGTATATTTGGCTTTGTGTCAGTCCATACTTACGTACTGTATTACGTCCTGGGGTGGTGCTGCTAAATCTATCCTACTCCCACCAGAACGCTCACAAAGAGCAGTTCTAAAGGTAGCTACTTTCCGCCCTTTTAGGTTCCCTACACACCAGCTTTACTCAGCATGTAATGTATTAACTGTACGACAATTATTTATAGTAAACACTATTCTTCATCAGCATTCTCTACTTCCTTTTGACCCTGGTCTTGCAGACAAAAGGAGGTCAGACATTGTTTGCACTCGTCCCCAAACAAAGCATGCTTTCGGGGCCATATCTATATAATAAGTTAAATAAGGAACTACACATTTATAACTTTACATCTAAAAAAGTTAGAAAAATTTTGTCTGAATACTTAGGACAATACGACTACTCAGATACAGAAAAATTACTAGACATTGTACAGTAAAACCATTGAATACTGTTAGTTTTAAAATCTACACCTAGTTTATAGTTTACCACTGTATATAACTAACTTTTTGTATTGTAATCTAGGCAAATAACCAAAATAATGTCGAATAAAATTTCTTTCAAGTCGCGTCAAGTGAAGTCCTGTAACACAGGTTTTTTTAAAACCTAGCTCAGGTCGGTCACAATTAATTATATTTAGAATTAATAATATTGTATCTCTAGCGCATGTTATAAGTATAATTATTCCGTTCACTAACAATTAAAATAGTCTTTCTTACTAACTCTCTTATATACTGTATAAAACTCAAATGTAGCATTATACTATGTAACATTATAATAAGTTTGGAGCCAATAAATAAATTTATTATTTATGTAAAGTGTATTTTTTCTCAGCTTAAAGCTGGTTTTTAACTGCATCTACGGGTGGGTACCAAGTAGATGCAGCGTGTGTGAGTTTAAGTGTGTAATGTGTCGTGTTGGTGAGTAATGTCAGTTTCTTCAATTTCTAAAAACTTTCGCACAATCCTACATGTATTTAAAATTGCTGCTTTTTGTAAAGTAATATATGTGTTTTTTTTCAGGTCTATTAATTTGATGCTGTGGTGGAGGTGCTTCGGAATAACGCCGGTGGTGGAGAGAACAATTGGTACTACATATACTTTATTCTGTTTCCAGATCCTTGCTACTTCATCCTTCAATTCCGCGTATTTAGAAATCTTTTCAGTAATGGTCTTTTGTAGGTTATGGGTGTTGGGGACTGCGATATCTATAAGGTAAGTGGTTTTAGTATTTTTGTCAATTAGCGTGATGTCCGGTCTGTTATAATGTATAGTCCTGTCGGTGAGTATGGCTCTGTCATAATATAATTTGTGTGTGGCGTTCTCCAGTACAGTCTCAGGTTTGTATTTGTAATACGGTGTGTTTGTGTTTTGTATGAGGTTATGTTTGAGTGCAAGATTTTGATGTATGATATTGGCTATTTGGTTGTGTCTGTGTGTGTAGTCTGTTTGTGTGAGTGTAGTGCAAGCTCCGGTTATGTGTTGAATCGTTTCAGGTTGGGCGTTGCATCTGCGGCATTTGTCATTCGTTGCAGTAGGATCTTTAATTATGTATTTTCTATAGTTCTTTGTGTTAATTATCTGGTCTTGAATTGCTATCATAAAGCCCTCGGTTTCAGGGAAAAGATTACCTATATCTAGCCATTTATTTGACGCTATCTTATCTATGTGTATTTGTTCCAGGTCGTGTGGGTGTCGTCCGTGAAGAGTTTTCTTTTTCCAGTTTTCTATGCCCTGTGTTTGTGGATCAGTTTGATTTGGGTCTTGTGTATCTGTGTGTTCCGAGAGATTTAATGGAGTGTAATGGTGGTCATTGTGTGTGATAGCTTTATGAATGTTGCTTGTGAGTGCTTTTGTGTGAAAGAATGTTCTAAGATTGTGTACTTGTTTAAGCCAAAGATGATGGATGTCTATAATGCCTCTGCCCCCCTGGTGCCTTTTGATTGTGAGTCTTTCTATTGCAGATTTTGGATGTAAGTTATTGTGTTTTGTTAGTGTGGTGCGTGTTGTTCTTTCTATCTGCTCAATGTCTGTTTTAGTCCATTTTATTATGCCGAATGAGTATGTTAGTATTGGTATTGCGTAAGTGTTTATTGCTTTTGTAAGGTGTTTTCCTGTCAGTTGTGTGTTGCAGATCGCGTGTGTTCTTCTTTTGTACTCTGTAGTTAGTGTTTCTTTAATTGCTGTGTGATCTATACCTTTGAGTTGCTTGTATCCTAAGTATTTATATAGGTCTGTGGGTTGCATTGCTGTTATTGTGTTCTCATTGTCTATTTCGTAGTCTCCAGGCCGTATCTTGCCTCTCACTATGTGTACAGTTTTGCATTTGTCTAAACCAAATTCCATTTTAATGTCTTTGCTGAATCCTGTTGTAATGTCTATTAGTTTTTTCATTTCCTTTTCATTTTTAGAGTAAAGTTTTATGTCATCCATGTAAATTAAGTGTGAAATAGTTGTGTCGTCTGTGTTTTGTTTAAGGCAGTAACCGGCCTGGGTTGCGTGTAGCATGTGTGAGAGTGGGTTTAGGGCAAGGCAAAACCATAGCGGGCTTAAGGAATCACCCTGATAAATTCCCTTCCTAATGTTTATGGGTCTCGTTGTAATTGTGTTGTTTGGGCTATTTAGCTGCAAAGTGGTCTTCCATCCACGCATTATATTTTGTAGGAATTCTATTACTTTTGGATTAATCTTGTATATCTTCAGTACCTGTAATAACCATGAGTGTGGGATGCTGTCAAAAGCTTTTTTGTAGTCGATGTATGTGCAGTGTAAGTTTCTGTTTTTGGAGGTGGCATGTTTATGAATAGTGGAGTCAATTATTAACTGTTCTTTGCATCCCATGTGTCCGCGTCTACATCCCTTCTGCTCTTCTGCTATAATGTGATTGTCTTCAATGTGAGTAGTGATTTTTCTGGTTATTGCTGATGTGAGAATTTTGTATATGGTAGGTAAACATGTTATAGGTCTATATTGAGATGGTTGCGAAGAGTGAGAGCTTTTTGGGAGCATGTAAGTAATTCCTGTTGCAATAAACTCTGGGATTTCCTGTTTTCCTAATACTATATCTGTCAAGTTTTTAGCCAAATATTTGTGTAATGTTGTTAATTTCTTGTACCAATAGTTGTGTACTTTATCTACCCCTGGTGCTTTCCAATTGTGCAATCTAGCTGTGATGTTTGTAATGTCTTGTTCTGTTATCTCGTCAAATACCATCTCCCCTATTACATTATGCCTATTTTCTTCTTCTGCAATCCATTCTGCTTTGTCATTGTGTTGTACTTGTTCTTCCCATATACCTGACCAGAAAGATTCTAATTGAGTTTTTGTAGGTGTGTTTGCGTTATCTAGTGTTGTGTTATTGTTTGACTTTAAAAGATTTCTGTAAAATAGTTTCTCATTCGTATTAAATAATATGTTGTCACTCTTCCGCTGTTGTGCCTTTTTGTATCTACGTAATCTATTTACTTTTAAAGCTAATTTTTGTTTTAGTGTGTCTAGGAACTCCTCAGGTTTTCTATTGTTGTCTTCGTGTCTAGTGTGTATTAATCTGTTTCTGAATATTGCTTCTACCCTTGCGACTACTTTGTTTGATCTGTTGTTGTTAATATACTGCGTGAGTCTACCACAGTCGGCCCTGAGTTTTTCTATATCCTTTTCTAACCTTATTTGCCACGCAGGCTTATTATTATGTTTGGGTGCAATATTTCCTATATAATCTGTTATTTTGTAATTAAGTTCTTCTGCAATAACTAAGGCTGTGCAATATACAATAGTGTGTAAATCTGTTAGCTGGATATTGTCAGTGAGGAAGTGGATCAGTATGTTATTATTAAATATGTTGGTTAATTGTGTTAGATTGTAGCTATATTTTAGCTTAGGAAGCTTTGGACGTGAGGCTGGGTTCATGCCAGAATATTGTGTTAATGCTGTTCTGAGCTTATCTGTCAGTTCTTGTAAATGTACTTCTGCTGTTGGACTACTTTCTAATAATGTGTCTACTTCAGTTTCCAGCAACTGTGTTATAAATTCTGTTTGTGTAGATGTGTTTGATGTTTGAGTGAGTGAGTGTGCTTGTGTTAGTGTGTGAGGTATTAGAGTAGAGTGTTGTTCGCGGTTGTCTTGGGTGTTTTCAGGTTGGCTGTTTAAGGTAACGTATGAGTGATTGTCTGATTCTATTTCTAGTTGTGCTTGTACTTCTTCTTTTAATTTGTTTAGTAAATCTTGAGACAAAAGTTTATTTCGAATAATAGTTCTTCGTTGATCAGAGACTCTTTGTTCGGTAACTTTTATTTCAGGGTATTGCAGTGTGAAAAGTTCATGTAGCTGTCTTCTGTAGGTGGTCATATCTGTTTCTAGCTTTGTAATGTAGTAGTAAGTGCGCATGATGAACGTATTCACTTCTTTGCTCCAGCTCATGCGCACGCGAGGTTTCCCAGCCTTAGTGGACGCAGGTAAAAAGGCGTTAGCCACCTGCGCAACACTTAAGGTCGGGGTCGGTGCTCCACGAGAAGAATCTTCATCTATGGAAGACACCGGTGTGGGATTGTATGAATTACTGGATGGGCTAAACGGTTCAACTATTGATGTGAATGAATCTAAACTAATGGTGTCTATGTCAGTCTGTCTGTCCTGTGTTTGGTTGGCTGTAGCATTTGGGTCTAACCCGGAGGGAGCCCGCCTATTCAACTCCACTCCGCCGACGGATCGCATGCTGCTACACCCAGCGTCGACTCCAGGTGTGCTCCGGCGATCGCCCCCGGACAGCGGCCCTATACGTTTTCTTTTATTACGAGTCTCCATTTTTATGGGTGTCCAGAGCCATGTTAGCCGCGCCAGTAATTTCTCAATCGCGTGTCCGCCCCCCACGTATGCCTGATGTTCGACATGGACGTATGGTTGTTTAGGTTGTTTATTGTTGTTTGTTTTAAAATTTATTATTATTATTATTATTTTTGTATATTTATATTATTCTCGGTTGCCCGGTTTGACTGACGGCACGGGCCTAAGCCAAGTGTTCGTCAGTAGAATTATTATTTTGGAGCATAACTTGTGAGTGTAGTGTCGTTGCATGCGTGTGCGTGTGTGAAAGAATGTTTGCGTGTGTGTTGTGTGTTAAATGTTCATGAGTACTGTCTGAATCCACTTGTAAGAATTTTCTTACAATTCTGCACGTGTTTAAAATTACGGCTTTTTGCAGAAGCTGGTAGGTGCTTTCTGGCAGGTTTAGGGTTTTGAGGGATTGTTTCAGCTGCTGCGGTATAACACCTGTTGTGGAGAGCACAATCGGCACAATCGTCACCTTTTTTAAGTGCCAAAGTCGGGTAATTTCCTCTTTAAGCTCTGTATATTTAGACAGTTTCTCAGCTATTGTGGTTTGCAGATTATGTGTATTGGGTATGGCGATATCTATAAGGTATCCGGTTTGATTTGTTTTATTTATTATTGTTATGTCTGGTCTGTTAAAATGGATGGTACGATCTGTGAGGATGGCACGGTCAAAATATAATTTTGTTGTATGATTTTCCAATACAGTTTCAGGGCTATATTTGTAGTATGGTGCGATGGAGTCGATAAGTTGGTGTTTGTGTGCTAGTTTTTGGTGAATGATGTTTGCAACTTGGTCGTGACGGTGTTTATAATCCGTTTGGGCTATAGATTTGCACGCACCTGTTATGTGTTGGATGGTTTCTGGGAGACTATTGCATTTTCGACAGGTATCATTTGCTAGGTTCTTTATAATATACCTTCTGTAATTTCTGGTTTCAATTACCTGATCTTGAATGGCAATCATGAACCCTTCAGTCTCTGGGAAGAGTTCGCCTCGATTTAGCCATGCGTTCGACGCCTCTTTGTCGACATTTGGTTGGCATAAATCTTGGCGATGTCTTCCGTGCAGAGACTTCTGGGTCCATTCGGCAAGTTTAGTTTTGTCATCTACTAAATTTTCGTTTTTTTGTACTGTAGTATCTTTGAGGTTTAGGGGTGTTAATTGCTGGTCGTTTAATGCTATTAATTTGTGGATGGTCGAGGATTCGGATTTATTAAAAAAGTATTGTCTGAGTGTAGTGATCTGTCGATTGTGCAAGTTGGTGATGTCAATGATGCCACGGCCTCCCTCTTTTCTGGCTAAGGTTAGTCTTTGTAAGCAGGATCTAGGATGATTTTTTCGGAACTTTGTCATTGTAGTGTTGATTTTTCGTTGTAAGTTTCTCAGGTCTGTTTTGGTCCAGTTGATTACGCCGAAAGAATATGTCAATATAGGTATTGCAAAAGTGTTGATAGCTTTGATTGTGTTACGTGAGTAAAGTTGTGTTTTAAGGATAGTGTTTAACCTGTGCTGAAATTGTTGTGTTAATTTTTGTTTAGTGTCCTTGTAGTGTATAAGTTTTGATTGGATGTAACCTAAATATTTGTATGAATCTCCCTCGTCTAGCGAATCTATTATGTCTCCTGAGTCTAAGGTGTATTGGTGTTGATAGTTGTGTCCTGCCATTATTGAGTTTACTTTACATTTATCGATGCCAAATTCCATTTTAACGTCGTTTGTAAATTCTTCGGTGAGACTTGCTAGTTCTTCAAGCTGGTTTTCACTTCGGGCGTATAACTTGATATCATCCATGTATAGAAGATGATTCAGGACGCTACGTTCAATATCAGTATGCTGATCATTCCCTGCGGATTTTAGGGGGTAGCCCATTGCTGTGGAATTTAGGATGCTAGACAAGGGGTTAAGGGCCAGGCAAAACCACAACGGGCTAAGCGCGTCACCTTGGAATATGCCCCTTTGAATTTGGATTGGGTCAGTCTCTATAACTTCAGTCGGTGATGAGAGTTTCAGTATTGTAGTCCAGTTAATCATGGCGGATTTAAGGAAGTTTACTATTGTAGGGTGAATTTTGTAAATATTTAAAACCTCTATTAGCCAGGAGTGGGGAACTGAGTCATATGCTTTTTTGTAGTCTATGTACATTGTAAACAGATCTGATTTAGTTCTCTGAACCTGTCTGAGAATAACTGAGTCAATAATTAACTGCTCCTTACAACCCTGGCTAAATTTTCTACATCCTTTCTGTTGTTCTGCTAAGATGTTGTTAGCGTCAATGTGTTGATATATAAGATCAGATAGGCAGGCTGTAACTATTTTATATAATGTCTGCAGGCAAGTTATGGGCCGATATTTAGCAGGGTTAGTAAGGTCATTTGTATCTTTTGGTATCATAAACGTTTTGCCTGATGTTAAATAAGTTGGTAATGAATTAGGGTTGAGGATAAAATTATTTATATGATTGTGTAAATAGCCGTGAATAGATGAAAATTTTTTGTACCAGTAACTATGAATGTAATCTGACCCTGGCGCTTTCCAATTGTGTAAATGTTTAAGTACTTTATGGAAGGTGTCAACAGGAATGTGTTCAAAAGCCATTGTTTGTAAGTGCGTAGAGTTGTGGTTTTTTTCCGCTCGTATCCATTCTGCTTGAGTGTTATGTTGAACTGGGTTCTGCCAAATACTTGCCCAGAAATTTGTTAAAACGTCTTTGTCAGGGGTAGTAGTCTGTTGGTCATTTGTGTTACTTTCTTGTAAATTACTTGAATGTTGTTTAATTGTGCGGTAAAAAAGTTTCTCATTATGAGCAAATTGGGTATTCTGTTTTTTCCTTAAGTCGCATGCTTTATATCTTTTAAGACGGCCTGATATTACCGCAAGTTTCTGTTTGACAGTGTCTAGTGTGTGTGTAGCTTGTGTGTTTGGTTCTTCGTGGATTGTGTGGATTTTATATGTGTCTGTAATGTGTTTCACCTGTCTAACTATGAACCTACTTCTATTTCCATTTATAAATTGAGTCAGTCTACCTATTTCTATCCTAAGTTTTTCTTGTCTTTTTTCCATTCGTCTTTGCCAGCTCGGTTTATATTCATTTCTAGGCCTTCGTTGACTTTCCCCTGGTTGGAGTGTTATTTTTGATCCATTTACTTTAGCCGCGGTCCAAGCCGCGCTATATATAATAGTCTGTAAAGTAGGAAAATCTGTATTTGTGTTGGTGTTTTCAGGGAGAATAACTTTGTTCAGGTAGTCAACTATTTCAGCAAAAGATTTTGATGGTTTTTGTTTGGGTATGTAAGTTCTTTCAGTTGGATCTGTGTTTCTATAAAATTCGAGAGCTTGTAAGAATATTGTGTCTATTGTTTGATTCCTTTGAGTAATAGTATTAGTATCTGAGTTAACTGTATCTGTTTCTACTAGTTTTGGTGAGTGTATGTTAAATTGATCGTCATCTACGAGGTGGAGGTTAATTGGCATATGATTTGGCAATTCGTTTAAATTTGGGTTATTACTATTTAAATCATTTTTATTTGTTGCACTACCTAAATCTTGATTACATTCGTTCTTATTGATGTTATTGATTCCTAACTCTTTTGCTACGTCTTGTTTAATTATGTTTAGCCTATTATTTGTTATATATTTGTTGTTGACGATTGCTCTCCTCTGATCAGCTATTCTTTGTTCGCTGAGGTGAGCCAGTGATGGAAATTGGTTAATAAATTCGTTGTGTAGTAGTTTTCGGTATGCTGTTTCGTTTGTTCCTAAATTAGTAATGCGGTAGTATGTGCGTATGATCGCCTCGTTTTGTTCATTAGTCCACCTCATTCGAGATTGGTTTGAATTGGTGGGGTTTTGTGTTTGTGATATGGAGAGTTGTGTTGGTGTGGGGTGTTGAGATGTTATCTTTTGTTGTTCGTGAATGTTACTGTGCAATTGCCGTAGCTCAAATTCCACTTCATTGTAAATCCGGTCTATTGTATCTTGTGGTAGTAGTTTATTTCGGACTATTGCTCTGCGTTGGTCTCCTACTCTTTGTCGACTGGCTTGCATGTCAGGAAATTTTTCAGTGAATTTGAGGTGCAGTGGTTCTAGGTAAGTTTTTGTATCAGTGTCGAGTGCGGTTAGTTGAAGGTAAGTGCGCAGTATGAACTGATTCATTTCTGGTGTCCATCGTCTGCGCGTTATTGGTAGGCCCGAGGTGGGTGCAAGTTCACAGTCAGGAATGACATCCTGCACAACACTGTCGGGCGAGCTACTGGTGGACAAGGTAGGTGTTCTTCTTGTCATGTAAGAGGGGCGAGTTGAAGGGATGGAAGAAAATAAAGACGTCTCATCGCCTGAGTCATCGGCTGTCACTTCTACGCCGCGAGCCCGCCTGTTCAGCCCCCGACGATCGGCTGTCGTAGATTTATCGGTGGGAGCCCGCCTGCTCAACTCCTGACCGCCAATGGTTCCCATGCTGTGACACCCAGCACTGGCTCCAGATGTGCCCCGGCGACCCCCGGGAAGCGACCGTAAATTATAAACTTTCTTGCTCATTCTCCATGAAGGGTTTACCTTTAGCCTTGTTAGCCGCATAAGTTTCAATAGTATGCGTGTCCGCCCCCCACGTGGCCTGGTGTTCGGCTCGGACGTAAGGTAGGAATTTAGGGGGCTTATTATTATTATTATTCACAGATAAGTCCACCGGCATGTATACACTCATCACTACGAACGGATTATCTTCCGCCATTACTTTAATCGCACATATACGTGGGTTACCGCACTGCACAATCGACACGTCTTGGAACGCACTCCGTCTCCATAACAGCGCGACTCCTCCATATGGGCGGCCGTGTAGAATGCCCGCTGACACATCTACTGCTGATACTCCCGTTGAGATAAAGTCGTTACTTATGGTGTCCAACATGGGTATTTCATCCGGCAACAACCAAGTTTCTTGCAGCGCAATCAAATCACATGTCTTACATAGCTCACGAATATTATCTAATGAACGCTTTACGTTTTTACAATTATAGCTAATAAACTTATATATTTGTTTAGCCATTAATTATTGTACAATTTCTCTGCCGATAGCCAGTTTAGGCTTAAAGTTAACAAATCTACGAAAAATAATACCTTGCGGCCATATATTTTCGTCTAAGTACAGTGGTAGCTTCTGTGCTGATACTAAAAATTTGTAAGCTTTATGTTCACACTGGCGTTTAATGTCAATTTTCTCTAGTGACACCCTTTCTTGCGTCTTCTTTTCAATGTAGTCTATAATATCTTGCTCTAAAGTATTTTTATGTACGTTTGTTATGAACATCGGTAATTTTCTCTCAGCTGCTTTAAACTTTTCTACAGATTCAGTCATGGCACTGCCCGTTTTTCCCTTTAAACGATACTTAGGTATCTTTCTACGTTGTACCACAGACCAGCCGGAGTTACCATTTACCCCATTATCTACCTGTAATACACTCGCATAAGATCTATTTTGCGGCACGAGCGCACACTTCAGTCGGTCGACCGTTTTCTTATCAGCTAACGGTCTCGGTGACGTCGCATCCCCGCTACAGGTACCTGCTGCCGATCCATCGGCGGCGGTCGGCCGGCCTACGTCTCCGCGCGGCAATGGTTGACTCCTACCTTCATTACAAATTATGTTTGTATCTGTGTGGGACTTAATTATTTCTTTCCGGGGCGTTATTTCCTTACTTGTTTTATCCGTAACATCCAGTTCGTGTAGGCTTAACGAGCTACAATCCAAAAAGGCACCTCTTTTCGTATTTATTGCTTCGCTATATAGGGGGGTAAACGATAAATTTTCAACATTCAACGATTGTTTTTGAAAGTCTGCTAATTGATCTTGTGTTACATACGACGATTTAATCACATTGATCTCAGACTTAACGGTCGCCAGATCCTTAAGAAGTTTACCCACATCCAGATGATCAATTGTAAGGGGTGGCAGTTTATCTAAGTCCCGTGCTACGAATACTGGCATTACATCCGGGTCTGTACCTTTAAATAAACTTATTATATCGGACAAACTAACTAGATTTTTTCTTTGGTGCAGAATTAGGTTTTTGCAAAAACTTTCAGTAAGTGATTTCGACAAAAGCTGTATTTTTTAATTTTTCCCATTTTTGATTAAAAATTACGACTATTTAGTGTAAATTGTAACTAAACTTGTGTATAAACTGTTTAACTAATAGTTATACCCAAAATAGTAACCATATATTGATATTCTAAAAAGTTTTATCGAAGTTTTGCTTTGGGCCACTTTTTCTGCCGCTGAGTGTATTATTGACGTTTAATAGTTTCACTTGACTTTGCCAAGTTAATGTGTCAAATTAGTAATTAACATTAAAATGGTATTATTCTATTATCTTTATGTATAATTTAGTGGTATAATAATAGTGTAAAATGTGTAAAGTTTGTAAAATAGAAGTTCAATGAAGCTATAAATGATTTTATATAATTATGCAACTTTTTTTGGACATTAACTAGTAATATACTAGTATACTCGCACACATAAGTCCAATTAGATCAAAAAAAATAGAGATAACAGAGACCAGAGAATGCCACGTCGTTCGTACGGTCCTTAAAAACTTCCTTTTCAATAAATAATTTATTTTTATTTTTCAAATCAACATTTTAAAGTAAGGAGATATTTTGTCCCTTTCTTAATTTTACTCATAAAATATTATATTAAAACGATAATCTTAATTCATCACTCAAACTTAATCATGAAATTTAAGCCTATTTGTAATCCACACATGTAAATAGCAGCAAAATTACATTCCATGTGGTTATAACGAAAGCAACTCGCAAATGACACGATTAACCCCGCAATATATCACTGGTTGACCTTTACGTTGCTACGAGTATATAAAGTGTAATTTGGTACGATGCGCGGGAAATTAAACTATAAAGCAAAGATGGCTACAGCATCTTATCTATGGAGTGAAGAAGGAGTTATATGCAGTTGCATTTACCGGTTGGTGAAGTATAAGTGTAGTAAGCAACTTTTAACACTGCGAGACTAGAGATGGGTAATCGTTGAGTTGAGCTCAGCACCTTATTTCTTTGTTTATAAGATAAAAAGAAAAGACATTTTGAGCCATGAATAAAACCAATCCTACTGCTTGACACTCAACTTAATCATCTGTCATAGATTTTTAAAGGTGATTTCAAGGCAGAATTTAAAAGGTGGTTTTCTGCTTACAGATTTTAAGTGCGTGGAGTTTATCAACGTTCCCTATAAAATTTCAAAAGCCATAAAAATTCATCCAAATCCTTTCGTGAACGGCAGCGTTAGCCGCGAACAAGCACGAAAAATGGTTATAATGTATGGTCTTATCAGAATACACGTTATTTCCTGAAGTCGGTTAAAATTGCTGGAAAACTTTCGATAAGTAAGTGCGTGTTTATGGAAGACGAGAAAATACCTTTTAAAAAGCGATCATCAATCACATTTGATTGATTCGCACATTCCGAGAAGACTGCTAATCGTTTTAACTGACTTATAAATGGTGACAATTCTAACCAATCAATAAAACCAAAAGAAAAATACCATTCACGAAATTACATTCAATTTAAAATTCCTTCAAAGATCATCTACCTGGATGGTTACCGTCGGAACTTTTACCCACTTTGGCCAAAGAATACATTATTCAGTGTTCTGGAGAGCAAATTTCAGTCATGTTTATATTCTTAGATGCCTTTGAGCCAACCCTTTCGTAAGGCTTTATATTTCGTGTCTTGTATGAACTGACGTTGTACTATAAGTAGAAGGAATTGTTTAATGAGACATGCTTGTGTCAATGCTTGAGATGGTGTAACAGATTTTTTTATTGTTCTACTTTTACTTCTGTTATTTTTCTAAAGAAAGCCTTAAAAATTAAGTGGCTCTTGCCTAACAATACAGAAGTGGGTTAAAAAAATGCCTTAAAATATATTACTAGTACCTACCTACTCCAAAAACAACGTAGATAAGAAGGATACAATACTAGTGATCTTTTATTATTAATAAAACAAATTAATTTAAGATTTAAATTAATGAAAATTAGAAATTTTCATGAAAATGTTTTTAGTTGTTAACATACATGCATAATATCACGTCTTTTTATTCGTCGTAAGCAGAGACCAACGAACGCCACTTGGTACGATCCTTACTAACTTTCCTTGCCTCATTCACATCCATACATTCGTAATTCATTAAAATTGTTTAATAAAATAAAACAAAAACTTGGTGCCTCTCAAAGCTATTGTAAATCAGATTTTCGATAAAATAGTATTTTAACCTCAATCACTTTCAAAACTTTGATCAAAATAAATTGACATCTCAAATGTCTCGGCCAACTTTTTATAAAAGGACTACTATGGACCTTCTCACCGGTCATTGATACCAAATAGATCGAGTTACTTTTTAAGAACCCACGATAAGAAGGTAACGAAACACCGTACCACAGAATCACTGAAGATTTGCGCTCTCGACGTCCAATTATCGTATCTAAGTGACCTAAAGTTCACTGACCTAGAGTTTAATGAACTATGACGTCATTGTATTGTTTTACTTTCAATTCATTGCAAGTTTTGTTGTGTAATGATACTGTAGTAAGTTGTGAATTTGCCTTTGATTTTCGTTATGTAAATGGTTAGATATAATCACAATCGACTCGTCTGTATTTTGAGGTTGATGACATAATCGTAAAGGCTCATCAGTGTGTTTAATAGCTTATCAACATTTATATTCTCAGCGTACATTGCTCCCGATTAGAAAATACTAATACATTGACAGTATTGAAATGAAGGAGATATGGTTTTAACATATCTAATTTTATGCTCCTTTGTACGTTTGTATGTATAGTTTCATAGGCTTTTAACAATCTAGAAACGGCTTGTTTCGCTGGGTATTTCTCGGAGAAACGCTTTACTCAACTCAAATAGAGTTTGTTCATCATTATATAACGCGAAAATACTATGTTATCTTTTAATACGAGAAAGTGTAGATCGTAGTAAAGTATAGGGAAAACTAATAACTTGTAAGAGGCATAAGACACTAAATTCCATTGCCCGTCACTGATCGATTACTTAGTTTGGAATCTGAGTGGTTAAGAATCCTCAACTAAAATATCTTTTTTTTTTATATGATCACAATACAAAAATAGCATACACATATATTATGTACTTATTAATTATGGACTTAAATAAACACGCGTAGTTTTATGTGTTTATGTTAAATAGGTTTTGAGTTAGGGAGGGGTAAAAAGTGGCACCAAATGGTTCGCCTAAAATTACACTTGGCGTTGGCCAGCCAGTTCCTTTGCTTGAACTTGGCTGGACAGGCTGCCGCGTGTCGAAGGGAAATACATTATAAACAAGATTGTGACGTCATAAATGTTAATACTCACTTCATCTCAGCATCAGACTTGGCAAGCATCCACACGACATGGCCTGGATCCCGTCGCGAGCCCAGCGCCATGAGCTGCGACAGCCGCGCCCCGGGCGGCAGCGCCGGCCGCCGCGGCACCTGCCCCGTCCAGGTCGCGATGGCTAACATCTCTGGACTCTCCTTGACCAGGTGCTTCTGTGTCGCCAGGCATTTGCCGGTTGCGTCCTGGGGAAGAAAAGTAAGGTCAGTTTGTGCCCCTCTATTTTTAACGAAAGAAGCTGATTGTGGCGCTATGACGTTTTTAAAAATGTACATTATATTTTGGCTGATTTAGACAAAAACTAACTAACGGGTATGGTGTTACATTCATATTGTTAATCGTTTTTCAGCACACTTTTGCTAATTCTCTTTAAGGACGACTAACAAAAAAGTTTGTTTCAATCATTAGTTTAATGCATTGCTCGACTTTACTAAAGACTTTAATTGCTGCTAGATTAGGAGTCAATAAATGCCATACTTGTCCGTCTCATACTAGTTTTATATAAACCACAAACAAACATCCTCGACATCATGTAAACCATACCACCTTATACTTATATATGTTCATGTAAGTAAGTTTATCAAATATTCTTGAAGCAAATTGTCCAGAACAAGACAAAAACCGAACTGTAAATTAAACACCTCCACAGAACATTTCTCAAACATCTATTAATAACAAGAGTAACTCGCTAAGGGCTCCACAATAGTCTTATTAGTTAGAACACCATCCATCTAAGATGCGTGCCGCGTCCCGCCCTGAATTCACAATGAGACGTCATTTGCCATTCGCTAAATAACCAGAGAATCGGTTTAATTTTGAATAGGCTGACGCTTGTTGATTAACTCGAAGGAATACGCGCTAAATATTAATAGGTTCGTGCTTTATTTACTGTGGTGAGATGGCTTTGAGACGGTTTTTCGAGGCTTTTTCATTTTAAAGTAGCTGTGTTAAGTATTGAGTACTAATGATTACATTTTGGCGGCTTAATAACATTAACAGTTAGTTGACTACAGTACACATACAAAAGATACACTTATAATTATATTAGTAATATTTATTTAAGGTAAGTAATACGTACACTAAATACTTGCATCACTAAGAACCAAAGCAAATGCATCGAACGCTCATTAGGAAATTATGACGTAATCATATTCAATTTCATTGTGAATGAATGCTGCATATCGCTTGCAGTTTAGTTTACAGATCTATACGTTCAAACCATGATTAACCCGGCTTCTGAGATTCATTTAGCGGTAGTTTATCTATTCAAACTGCCATGTTTATATCAGCTTAAACGCTATCAAATAGATACACTACCGGTAAAATTAAACGTACCTTAGAAACCGGACAAGAGAGAAGACTAAGACAAGTACCTCTATAAAATGACGTTTCATTACTTATCCTTTAAATTCTTATTATATAATCTTCACAAAACAAGAGGCCTTATTTCCAAAAATACATCCGAAACTGTCAAAAGCAAACGGGTCGGTGAAAGCGTCAAAACAGCGAAGTTAACGCTATTAAACTTGTTACGATCGTTTCACGTCCAGACAGGGAGCCAAAATGTATGAAACCAAACGTCGGGTCCAACCGTGTCTGGTTTCAAACAAAGCTGGTTCGGTTCGTTCGACTGGTTCGGTACATTGTTGCTGGCTAGTCAAGTAAATGTGTCGATTGAATTTGAAACGTTTGGCAGATAGCGTGTGGGCATTGGGTAGATATGGGTTTTGAATATTAATGATGTTAGTTAGACATAGTGTAAAAAGAAATCGATTACTTTAGTAATTGATTAATTGGTAGCTGTGTGAAACTTGACATGGTTTTAGGCTTTTTTCAAGCACTAGCTTGTCTCACGCCGCTAGTTTTTCTATTATAACAGTTTTTTTTACATGAGTTTAAACGCATTTGAATAGATAAACTACCGCTAAATGTACTCAGAAGTCAGGGGTAAGAGAGCATAATATAATGTTTCATTTATGGCGTCTCTCTGCACAGATGACTTGCAAATGTAGACCTCTCCGGTAGGTTGGAGTGCAGTTTTTGGCGACT
Source organism: Anticarsia gemmatalis (assembly GCF_050436995.1). Lineage (NCBI taxonomy): Eukaryota > Metazoa > Arthropoda > Insecta > Lepidoptera > Erebidae > Anticarsia > Anticarsia gemmatalis. The sequence goes on along the minus strand of NC_134763.1, from coordinate 8,942,717 downwards.
ATTAGATAAGTGTTCGTAAAAGTATATTTAATCAATACCTTTAGATAACTAAACATTCGAGTATACCGTGTGATCCAAGATATGATCACAATAATAATTATAATTTATTAAAATAAGTGAGAATGTAATAGGCTGTGATCCATAACACATCAGTATTTGTAATTTATTATGATCTATTTAACACATGACAACATACTAGTACAATCCTAATACTATTATATAACTCAGATAACAAAACCATTCATTGATTTACGATACCGAACGCGTGTGTTGACTTAACAAACATTAGTCTAGCGTCTAAAGTCTAGTCTAACTTTGTTCCTAGCTTGTTTGTTATACTATTGTTGGCATTTGTTGGCCAGGCGACAGACACAGGCGACATTCGATCCGTCGGTCGAGGAACTTTGCTATTTTAGTATCGGATTCCCATTAGAGACGTATTTTGTTACGTTTTGGTGTGTAAGTTTGGTAAATGGTCAGTATTTGGACTTGTTTTATTTCTTACAGAATGGTTCGAGCTGGTTTTGTGATACGATTTTACAATAGAGGTTTGTTTGTCTTAAAGTTGTATACATGCTTTGTAATAAACTAGCAACAGCCTGCGATTTCGTCCGCGAAGACTAGTTTCTAGTTCATGTTATTCATAGTATGATGGCATATACCCTATAAACTTTCTCAAACGTATCTCCTAAGATTAGAGCATTTAAACTAATTCTTTAGATTTATACTATTAAAGTTTTTTTACAGGTTTAAATGTGTACTATTCGCATTAATTATAAACAAAACTATTATAGAGTTCTGTGTTTGATACATCGACAATATTACGAGAAGATGTATATGATATATACCTTTTACGCTTGAAACTAAAACATATCTTAATAAGAAAACTTAGTTTTAATAGATAATGAACTACAGAAATTAAATTACTTTAATGCATAGAACGCAAATGAGTATACTCACATATTCTAGACTTCTAAGAAATATATCACGGAGAGTAGCTTTAATTTGCTGTTACATTTATGAAAGCCACATTACATTAATTACACAATTCAAATAAGAATAAAAATCGGTGCGGTCGGTAGTGTCGCAGTCTAATCGTGAGGATTTTTCTTAGTTTCAGGTTTCCGAGGGTTCGATTCCCGGGTCGAGCATAATGCTTTTGTTCTTTTCTAATTGATATAAGAGAATATTTGAATAGTTTCCCGAAGTTTGGTAACGTTTCCGGCAAATGGCTTGCCCTCTAATGAAACTAACATTGGTAATGACAAATCGTGTGTCTCTCCCTGCTAATTCGAGTATACCTATTAGGCGTGATATTATGTACTTAAGTAATTAAGGAAAAAAATTCAATAATCCGACATGTCTTCTCAATACTCAATTACATTAATAACAAATCTCAAACCAAAAACTTCAAAAACTAATATCCAAATCAATCTCAAATTCATTTTGAAATTTAGTTCCCATCTGTGTCGGTAGACGGCGCCACCTGTTCCTCTAATGAGAAGCTGAGTGTCTGAGAGGCAGGGAAGCTCTAAGCTATAAATTACGAGCACGCACTCAACAGGATACTTAGAAGCACTAACACTCACGATACGGTTATCCTGTTCTGTATAGTTTGAATTTTTGTGAGTGAAAATTTTATGGGGAAGGAGTTGGGTTGGTAACTAATAAATATGTAGATCTTTGTACAGTTCTAGCGCAGATGCCATGATGACTTGGATGCATTTCAGCATGACTGGTCAGACCATAGTGAGATTTTTTTTTAATATAAAATCTTAATCATTATTATTCAAATCTATTGCAGATGATTTTTATTAAAATACAATACTGTTCCTACTTTTACATCTAGTTAACAGATTTGTATATGAATCCTTTGCGATGTGAGCTAACTTCCAGTGACCAGACATTTTTTAAGCGAGTTTAATGTAGATATGGTTAGATTGTGTCACGTACTTATCATGAAGTATTTGTGTTTTAGACATTACACAGGTTTTTGTCTCGTATAACATTCAGCTATGTATGCGAGTAAAACGATGCGATGTACTATGGAGTTTTACATGTGAGATCGATGTGTCTTCGGAAGTCGAAATAAGCAAGCATTTTTGCCCCAAAGATAAGTGCCTTTTGAATGATTTTACCCTCATTTACAGTAAATAATCTAAAAAGTGAATCGCGTACTTTGTAAAACTATTTTACTTAACTACAAGTAATCGTGTAAACGTCAAAAGAAACGTTAAACATCTACTAATCTCTGTTCGAACATTACCAGAGTATTTCTTGCTTCAGTCTGCAATCTTCGAGGCCATACATCATCATACATCACTAACATCACTAGGACGGAGGTTCGACAGCCGCTAATACATTTGACGATGACACCGGTTACTGAAGCATTGAAGGAAATCTTGGAAATTTTCGATAACTATCTACGATGATGTTAGACTTTTGGCGGTTATAGATTTGTGTTTTTGATTGCTGTTATGAGAAATTTTGATATTGACTTTCCAAAATAAATGTTATAATATACTAATCTAGGCTCTGCGATAAAATCGTAATTTAAACAACAATCACGCCTTCTTTCCATAAGAGTAGGATATTGACTTACGTAATTTATATGCAAGAATAAAACCATCTTATCTCCAAAAATCTATTGGTGGATTAGGTCTAAAATAGATGCCTCAATTGACTCTATAGAAGGTCGTAGAGAGTATGGCATAAACACGAGCAATGCATCGTTATTATTGTCATCATGCATAACCCAATTCTATATACTGCTAAGGTTCTTTTTGTCGTGATTTGACTGCTGAGTATAGGCCCCTCATAGTCTAGAATTCGTTTCCCGATCTTGTGCCTAAATTAAAGCACGGGATATGGCAGTGTACGATTCAGGTACAACCTGCACAGTTCCTAATGTGAAACACGACCAATCACTTAGTTTTAATGACTCTTAACCATCCTTTATTAAACCCGACGCAAAAAAAGGGTTTTACAAACAGTTTCTTCTATCTTCAGTCTAACTTACATAGATGAAGCCATCAATTATGAAACGGTAGCAAACAGTGAGTCCACTTTCAAACAATTAATGAAATAATAATAAATTCCCTAGTATTATGTAATAAAACAGACTGACCGTCACGGGAAGCATTCACGGAAATATTTTAATTGGCAAACTTTGTACATTCATAAACAGAATTCCTCCACGGTACCTGCACATTACAATTAGGTACAGTCAGCATCAAATGATACTGAACAAAATTTTCTTAACCGTAACACAAAAGTATGCTAGATGTTGAATAATCGCTGTTTTCATTTAACACTTAAATCTAATAATTTTCTTGATGATTTAAAGTTAGTTCGCGAGAGATAGACCAGTCACTATTTTTTTTAAATTCATAACTTTCAACTCTCGCGTTGCATGATTAATGTATAATAGAATACGGGAAGGTGTAATGCGTGTTCGATTTATTTTTCTGACATTTTTGTTGCTGTCTGTACCTACCCTAAGGACGAAATTACGTTACCGGCGTGTTCAGTCTTGCATGTCAGTTTGTATGCGACTTTTCAGTTGAGAGTTCAGGACACGGATGTAAATTTTAATATACTTAATGCAAAGCTTCAGTCATTTAGCCACAACATTAAAACAGGATTATTTTTGCGCTTTCAGAAGATATTATCGTGAGTTCGATTATCACACGAAACTGTAAAAGTCCCCGCGACACAAGAGCAAATGCGGGAGTTGTCTTTTCGAAACGAAATTAACTAAATCAGCAAGAATGAAACTGCAATTAAATTGATTTATTACCTTATTCACACTTTAAATCGTTAGTTTTCATAGAAAATCAAGAATTGCTAAGTATACCCAAGCCAATACTTCGGACATTATACAATAAAATCAAATTATTCAGCATAAATAGGCTCGCCAGCAATTTAACTTATTTCCATTACGTCATTGACTAAAAACCTTTAAAGCATTTGAAAAGCCTCCCTAATCAATGAAACACCAATTGGAGTTCGTTGAAAGTCAAACAAAAACCCAAGCAGGAATAGTTGAAGGTAAGAGGCAGGTACGAGCCGACCTTGACTACGGAACCCCTAAAATATTTCTAATTGGAAAACTTGAGCCTCACGCGGTATTCTCGTTTAATGTACAGTCAGCAATAAAGTTGTGTTCAAATTTTCCGAAACCCTATATAGATGGTTCGGGCTGGTTCGTTGTACATTAGTTGAAATTATTAAGGCTTTGAAAAGGACTAGTCAGATCTTGCTGCTGATAAGGGGATTTGGAAGGGAGAGGAGGGGGGTGCCCAGCAGTGGGATACTCAAACAGGCTAAAAAAATGGCTTTGCAACGTTTTTGCTGGATAGTCAATTAATATTTTGGTCTATTTATCTGGAGATAGATAGATTATTAAAAAACACTTAAATTAACTAAACTTTTTGTGAGCTAAGATTAACTAAGATTTTTTTTATATGAGTTTATTTACTCGGATATTTTCTTTGCTAACTGTACCAGTACAACAACGTTTTGCAAGAATTCCGAGCTTCACAATTGACAATATAAAACATGTCGTTTAAGAGAAAGTAATCTAATGAATAATGATGTTTTAAAAAATACACTTCTCCCGTTAGTTTAATTTTTGAATCCCAACTGGGAGACGGCGTCGAGGTAGACCCCGTAAAAGATACAGATCACTAGAAATCGTTTGCAGTGGAAAGCTATGGGGGAGGCTTTCGCAATTAAAACGATATAGGATCATAATAAAAATAATTAACCCTTAAATCCACAACGCCAAATGAGGACTTACATTAAAATACAGTTTAACATAATAAAATACATTTACAACTTTCAAAATACACCACACACATCCTACCAACATTTTACAGAATAATAAATGCAATTTGTTCGGCGCGCTCTCGCTACAATCAGTTTACACGGCACATTACATCTTCATATTGTGCTCGATAGTTCGCCGGTGTACCGTAAGAGTGTCATTGTGAAGAGATAAACTTATCAGGTGTGAAGGGTTAGGTTAGGTTATATATTTTGTAAGGTTTTATCAACTTTGAAAGGTATTTTGGAAGTGTTGTGTAGATCTGAACATTTATAGGGTGATTGAGTTTGATATTTGTATTGAAATGCGTTCTAACTTAAAATCAAAATCAAAATCAAATCATTTATTCATATAGGTCAAATGTTGACACTTATGATAGTCAATGATACAGAGAGTGAATTTACCGCCAGTTCGGAAGGTAGGGCCAATGAGAAGAGCTGGCAAGAAACTCCAGGCCACTCTTTTTAATCGCCAATTAATTTTAACAATCTTTCTATTAGGTATAAATTTTTGATGATGTAAGGAGCTGCTACCAACACTACCGAACACACATAGGTATAATATAAATAAATTAAATCAATATAAAGGTGCTAATAACATAACAAGTGTATTGGAAGCATGATGGGAGCATCTACCTAGATCATGATAGTATTGCAGTCATAAGAGGCATCTCAAGAGCATACTATGGCACAAGGAATTATATCGATTAATACTTATTTACTTAAAAAAAAAAAAATATATTTGGCAAATTCACCACAACCAGGACGACCAGTCACCCCAAGCAGCACCCGTTCACGAGTATGACGCATGGACCAGCCATCACCCCCTTCGCACATATTAGAGGGAAGGGGGTGACCCGGCACACGACGCCGCCGCAAGCAATGACATTTTAGTGAGCATGACGAACCTTGGCATGTGGGAGCCCACCATATCTATCAAGAAAAGAAAACGAGTGCCACTGAGGCTCGTGTGATACCTCTCTGTTACAGAGTTAAAATACTACTGATTAATATTTATACAATGCAAAGATGAATATATACATATATAGATAGTTAATCTTGATTTGTGTAGAACGCGCAACTAATCCCATGATTTCTTGTCCATTATATAATCGTCGATCTTATAATAACCCCTTTTAATAAGATGATCTTTAACAACTAATTTGAATTTTTGTTGGGGTAGATCCATAACACTGCTGGGAAGTTTGTTGTACAACCGAACACCAAGACCTGCAAATGAGTTGTGTACTTTTTGCAATCTATTGTAGGGACCTACTAATTTGTGCTTATTTCTGGTATTAATGTTATGAATGTCACTATTCTTAGTAAACGAATTTATGTTTTGTTTGACGAACATCAAATTCGCAAAAATATACTGTGATGCCACCGTCAGTATACCTATTTTCCCAAATACCTCCCGCAGAGAGTCCCGCGCTCCTAAGCCGTAAATAGCGCGAATTGCTCTTTTTTGAATAACGAAGATTGTGTCTATATCAGCAGCTCGGCCCCAAAGTAGAATACCGTAGGACAAAACGCTGTGAAAATAACCAAAGTAAACCAGTCTTGCCGCATCTACACCCGCAAACTGTCTTACCTTTCTTATCGCATAGGCTGCGGAGCTGAGCCTGCCCGCGAGCTTTGTTATTTGGGTGCCCCATTGAAGCTTATTATCTAAGTCTACACCTAGGAAGGTTGCGGAGTTGACCATGTCTAACACCTCACCATTTAGAACTACATTCGTACCTAGATTCCTAGCGTTGGGCTTAAGCTTAGGCTTAAAAGTGATGATATACGTAAAAGTTAGCTTGAAAGTCAAAACAAAACTATAGTTAATTGAGAGTGCACTTACTATTTAGTATTTTTTTCGAAACATTCACAGCACAATTCTATCACTGTAATACAATATAATGTAGGTACAATGCAAATCTTCAACCTAGAAAAATGTAAAGAAAATCTGAGCTCAACCAGAAAAAAAATTTTAGGCCTTAGCTTACCCAAAATAATACTTATTAATGGACTGTGAGTATTTGCTTCTTTTTGAACAAAAAACAATTGAACGGACAAATAACCCCAATGAATATTTAAGTTAATACCTTTTGTTCAGGAAAATCTCTTCACGCACATAAAGTCGATAGTAATTGATAAATTTTTAAGTTTCCCCCAGTGTAGTTTATTGTAGTTACCTAGAAATTTTGAACGTTATTCCTTGTTCCAGACATCAGGTTTAAGTGGAAGTAAAGAGAACGCTTGGACTGCAATAAACTTAATTTTCTTCTATTAGGTGTGAGATACTGCTTAAACTCTTCGGTATGAGGTTAAATCCGAAATATATGATACACACATAACCTGACGCTTGTCATACCGGAAAGTGTAAGTAGAGGTGAGTGAGATACATCTACGTTCCGCCATTAACAATATTAGTACCACGAAATAGAGGCGAGCCTACTTAATTACCGAGCACAGACCACAGATTAGCGGTCTTAGACCGTACCGCTTGAACAGTTTTTACTATTATTCTTTCTCGTTATTCACATCTATTAAAAAACAGGAAAATGTAGAGCTGTACTTTGGCCGACCCGGGAACCGAACCTATGACCCAAGATCAGCAATCGAGTACTCTACCGATTGCGCCAAAGGCTACATGTCTAGACAATAACATAAACACTTTTAAAAGTGGTCTTAACAAACAATAACCATGTCCACAATGTCAATTCCTAGCGGTATTTCTGTGGTGTGAAGCGCTCGTTATACGGAGAGGAGAGGTGAGGACCACTATATGACGCACTTATACCGTCGAGTCGGCCCTCAGACACTCCCTCTGAGGTTCCCTCAAACCTTTGTTGATCAAATACGTGTGTTGTTTCTTGTGTTGTACGTTTCCAGGTCGGTGGAAAGGAAGGGCCTTTAGCACTATAGAATACGGTAATACAGTACTTCTATCCCGTGTTAATATGTCAATAACTTTAGATATAGCTTAGTAGTAATATTCAAAAGCCTCTCTTTCTTTCTTTTAGGCTTTCAGAACTAAACTTCTAATACGATATTGATAAATCGAAATCAAACGTGGGCTATATGTTTAAGGCCGCATAATAAAGTAAATTCTGATTTCTAACACAAATATAAATTACAGATATAATGAATTCTATTATTATCGATACATATAAGTTTGTTCACGTCAATATTATTAGAAGCACCTGTTCCAATAATATTATTGAACAGATCGCTTCATTTGCCATTGAATAAGTAATGGCCGTCCCTTCTGTTGTTATTACAAACAAAACTTGTTATTGTATCACTTTATCTTGCTCTGTTATTGAATATAAGAGAGGGATAAAAGATTTTTGGATAAATATAGAGCTTATTCAGAATCTCGGATGACTATGCCTACGTATTGAGAATCAAATATGTATTGATGAATACTATAAAAGTTAATTTTACTATTATAGTAGTACACGATCTATGTATGTTGATATTGCCCGTGGCTTTTCTCACAAAAAAGTATTTTTTCTGAGCCTGGTCATCAGTTTATCTATATAAGTATGTTTTTGAAGTAGATAAGTATGCTTATCAATTGGTTAGCATAGTACAAGATCTGCTTAGTTTCGAATCAAATGACCCTGTGTGAGTTATCCAATGATATTTATTTATTTGAAAATGCCTTTGCCTTGGTCCTAAGTTTTTTTCGACAGCTAAGCAAAATAGTTGAACAGTTCGAGAGTTACATTAGGTTAGTAAATGCGTTATGAAAAGAAATAGTTACTTTTGCGTTTTAAACACTAATAAAGTATAGGTTTAAACAGTTTACAAGAAAATAGGTCCCAACAACTTGTCTAAAAGTATTTCAGTTTAACATTTACGAGCTAAATATAAATAATGTAAAGCTAGACAGCAATATAACTAGACCAGTTTATTTAAAAATAATCTTTTAAAAAGGCAATAGATTATCTTTTTTATTCCCTTAATACTTTTATAAACGTAGGAGCTGTAATATAAATCATTTCGGGCTTAACTCAGTTTATATAAAGCGTAGTAACAATTCGTTTTAGTAGAATAAAAATTCTTTATCTTGAGAGAAAATGTCTTTCAGAATTGCGATTAAAATCCATTAAAATTGTTCAAGTGTGTTCGTGAGTTTGTGAAAACTGACGCAGCAGCATTTCAGACTATATACTTTTAGTTATTTTTAACTTGTTTTTGCCCTTGACTTTGTGCTTCTGATAATATTTTTCATGATAATAAAATTTGGTTTCTGAACAATGCATGTTTCTTACAAATCTTCAAGTTAAGTTTTTCGTTTACGCCGGCGCGGCGTTTGATACTTCTTATTTTTGTGTGTCGTGTGTGTCTGAGTTGCGTGGGTTCGGCATAACATGTTTTCTCTCAAAAACATGCTGTAAAGGGGTTTTGGTTAGTGTTTTTACTACCTTCCGCCTATCTAACGCCAACCGTAGGAAACGTTTGACATTTAAAGTTACATGAAAAATATAGTTTTGACGTAACAGCCTACGGACGCTGATCAGCTTTTCATTCAAATTTACACCCTCTTGGACAACTACTTGGTTGTCGAACAAGTTTTCTTCCAGAAATTTGTATAAAACCACTCTCCTGGCCATAAAAGTATAAAAATGTCCATCGAAATTTTTATAAGCACTGCGTCGCGCCGGTGTGAAGTCAATATCAAACCTAGGAGAGAAATATGCCGTATATTGCGATACCTCCCCATTGTCACCCTCTTCTAGGAACATGCTAGTTTGTTCGCAGTAATCCCAGTAGCATCGCAATGCGATTATCTAACAAATGAACTGATTTAATCCTATTGTGCTTGTCATGTGTCGTATACAAATATCACTGAACGACTGATCTATGCTTTAGACGTTTATGCTTTGAAGACCATGTATACAAGCTTTTCAACGTTTGTGGTGCAGTGGCTTAATTGGCCACCATGCCACAATCTCGCCACGCGAGGGTGGTTTATTCGTTTCCTAGACAAGAAAACTATTTGTGAGACCCACAAATCAGTAGCTCGATTCTCTATCGACTACCCGACTAGCTATCGAGAAATTTTGTATGAAAATCTAATCAGCGCCTCTAACGGGCAACGGGAACTATTTTGGCAGTACCTTTTAAATGTCAAACTTTCGATATTAGACAGTAGCGATTGTAGAGGATCGCGCTACAGTTGTCAGATCTGTTTTGTAGATCATTAGATTGTATTTTTTATTCGTATCCTTTAAAAGTCCTTCCGAGGCAAGACGAAGAAGTTTTTAAAATAACTTTTCATCGCGGTAAAAAACGTATTCTATATTATTCTGCCACGCTAATGTACTTTTCTTTAGTTCCTTCAGGATCTTATTCCTATTAAAAACTACACGCAAACAGTATAAAGGACGCCTTACTGCTTGATACACAATGTTTAACACTGATCACTAAAGTACAGTATCAAAGGTATTAGTACTAAGCTCTCTCATTGACCCAAACTTAGTAAGACATCAAAACCGATCGCTTTTTGTCCCCGTGACGTCACCACCCGGGATCAATTGTAAGCCGCACAATATTGGGTCGAGATCCCCAATGATGATGACATCCGACACTTACATACTGATCGTGTCGGTTGACAATGTCCGACCCTAATTTAGGATGTCGTTCTTACATACATACGAGTACATAATAAGAGACTCTCTAAGAAATTATTCTAGCAGTAGTTACGAAAGGAAATACGTTTTGTTTTACACGTTAACTATAATAGAATAGTTTAGTATCGGTAGAAGACCAAAATGTGTGTCTATTTGCGTTGATAATGTCCTGTTTCGTCATCTAGTCCTATCGACAAGGCTTAGTATATTACGTTTTGAGTTATGTAAAAGTCGTTCATATCAAAAATACTAAATGGTAAATTAGTATTAAAACAATCCATATCTCATCTCTCGTCACTGCAGGTAATAATGTTTTAACACGAGTTCACAATGCATATACTATGCAATTCATAGTACCTGTGCATATACTATGAATTGCATAGTATATGCATTGTGAAATCGTGTTTGAAAGAAATTGAGTATAAACGTGTAAAACTACTAATTCTATATATTTGTTCGACTATATTGTAGTTGCCTTCGAGAAACAAAAGCGGAAAATACTACGTGTTTTGATATTGATTAAACCTCCAAAATGCATACTGTTAAACCAGATACGGTTCAAATAACACTTTCAATAAAATAAAACTTTTCTACGTCATCGTCTTGAGAAATTCCACTGAAACAAACATTGGTAGCTCTTTTACTTCACATTGCTGACGAAATTTGAACCTTATTTACACAAAGCTAGAGTTTAATTTACTTTAATGCGGTCTGTATCGTAAAGTCTATTAAATATGAATTCCTTTATCCCGTGGGAGCGAAGTTTCTCGCCGAATCGACGATATCTAAACAATATTAATAAAAAAATACTTGTTTGTCTCGCCACTGAATTGTTCGTTATTGAGCAACAAAGTGGTGTTATTATAGTACTTTTTTGCTAACAATAAAAATATATAGCTGAAGCTTTTAGTGCCTTTTCAATAGTTCTTCGTAACTGTAATACCAGCAATCCAAATTCACGCAAATACGTATCCATTTAAGATGAAATTTTGAAATATTATGCGAATGTTACAAGAATAAAAATAGAGCTCAAATATTATTATTTGAATAAAGGATCACCACGCAGAAAAGTTAACAGAAACATAATACTCGGAAACTAATGTCCTTTTAAATTAGCCGATATTTTTACACCGAGTAGGTTAAAGTTGATCTCAGAGGAAGGTCCACCTTTGCATTGTCTCAACCAAGACACTAGGCAGGTATCCGTTTTGTTCCAATCTATCTATACATGTATATTCTACATAAAGCCTGGTAGCAAGTAAGTTCCTAACCTAAAAGTTTATATTACAGCCGTAAGTCTGTCTACCGTTAGTAATATTAAGGTGTGTACGGACATGGGAACTTATTTGTAATCATCACTAAACCCAATGTATTATTCTACCACAGATAATAAGCCTTCGAGCATTTTTCTAGTAAGTTAATAGTACTTTACAAAACGATTACAACGTTTCAAAGAGACTATAAAAATATCAGTGATTCTAACGGCGGTAGACTGTTCCTCTATTACCTCGCACTAATATTGCATAATACAAATATTTGCCTATTACAAAACTCAGCTTAGAGCTATAACGGGCTTATAAATAAATTATAAGATTTTAACAGCAGCCAAAAAGGAATAAGCACAGACAAGGTTTCTTTGCCTCTCCCATCGCACTTTTGCCAAAAACTTGCCTAAGCACCTTTGAACTATTAACTACAGAATGCTCACATGTGGACAGAGCTTAAAAGCTTCGCAACTAGCCGAGCCACCTTTGCTAGAAACTTTCCAATGATCGTCACAAATATTAATGTAAAACGGAAGCGAGCAACTATTTTAATTAGTTTCCTATACCAAGTTCCTCCGAGGCTAGGAAGGCTGCCATTTGTAAGGCTTCTTGGGAGATTACTTTGCGATATTGCGTCTCTTTCTCTTTACATACAGGTAGATATTCTATAAACCATTTTATAACTCTATCTGTCTAATGGAGTTTTACAATGTCGCCTCGCTTAGGAAAAAAATGACTTGTCGTGAGTTACTTGTTAGCTCTTCACATAGGATAGTACTGCCTTTTCAAGCTAACACCTCGTGACGGCTATCGAAAGTGTCATATGTGTCATAAGTGTGTGTTATGATATTTCTTTCAGCTTTATTTTAGCGTTCATACGTAAGCTGCTCGATACATAACGGTACCTTAAAGTTATTCTAACTTTGACAACGTTTACGTAAACGTTTTCGTCAAATTAGCGCATGTTTGTAAGTACCCAGCAATATGTCTTGTGAATTAAAACTTACCTTAAACCACGCCATGGTAGAGTCGTCGTACAGCACCACCCATTCTTCTGACCACGAGTTCCATAGATATTTGCCTAAGGACAAAATAACAATTAATAACAGTATTCCATATAGTATGTACGGAGTCTAAGGGAAAAGTTATTGTTTACTTTTTGACAAAAGTATCCTTGCATGAAGTGTCGTGGGCAGAGGCTAGTAATAAGTAGAGTCGGTTCTATTTCAAAAGGTCTCTGTCTCCTCCATCAGTCAAGGAGCGTAAATTTGGTTCTAATTCTCAACCAAAAAATTGTCATTTAAAGTTTTTAAGCTATCACTGCCCTACTTTACGATGGTAACGTAGGTCACAGTCACAGGGCAGCAAATAAGTTATCGTAAATCTTAAAATTCTCATCACATTAAAGCCCCATTTAGCAATTTTGTATCATACAATTTTCAATGAATTTATTAAATGCAACATCGGAACATAAAACAATTGAACTTATTTCCTCTTGCTCGTGTCGAGTTAGACGCATATAAACGCAGCGTGTGTAAGCTATAATTCGTTTCATTTTCTATATTGCACTTAATAAGTACTTTAGTTACACGTGTGGCGTATTGGAAAAAGGGTGCACCTCGACGATGCATATATAGGGAGACCACACGCTAGGTACTTTTAGCATGGGCGATTTAACAACCGCCGCGATGCTGCATCGCGTTTTGGCGTTTACATTGATGCTCGAGGCATCGGTGTACAGCATGAAGTGGAAATGGACTCCAATAAAAAAATATTTTTATACCTCAAGCCACCCTTAAGTTAAAGTAACAGTGCTCAATCAGATTCAATAATTTTAATGCACAAAAACATAATATTGCACAACATAATATTCCTTAATCAGCCAAAAATATTAAGCAATACGTTATATTTTGCAATAATACATACAATAATAACATATATCATTATGGGGTGTAATTCATCACCTCTGCCTACATCTCGTTGGGGTACATCTAGCTTTATGTATGTATGATGGAGTTGATGCGGTCGCACGAAAAAATTAATACTTCTTATAGTTTTATGTTAAGATATCTATACCCAATTTTGAGAAATTAATATTAAAACAACTACATATAACATCAAGAGCACTATACTTCTTTAATATATTCCCTCTATACATGTTACTTATTATAATATGTAAGTCGAACAAACAACTCCATTCTTACACGTGTTCGGATCATTCACAAAAATGCCTACGTACTGTGACCTTGACAAACAGTCGTAAAATAAGTTTGTTTTGAACGAATAAGAATTAACTCGGCTCCCTTTATACCCCGATATTTGGGACGCTATTGACTCGCAAAATACCTTCCAAAAAGGCTGTATTATACAATACTATTTTTTGTCTGCGGTTACGCTCAAAGGGTTTTGTGAAAAATAGGGTTTGGAGACAGTATCATTGAAAAGTTAGACTAAGTAAAAATCTTGAGTGGCAAAGAAGATAATTTTTATATTACGAATAGCTTGATAATATAACCTAACTAACCTTATTAGTCACATACGGGGATCCGCTACCGCTCTAGTAGCAATTATCTTACAATTTACCTGCGATATTGTGATAGAGAAACAAAAGCACATTAGCATTATTTTCTATTCACAGTTATCATATTCCTAGTACGTAAAGTAGCTATTACACGACTGCCTGTCAAATAAACTTCGCGTTTTGTTACTTTTAATCAATTTTGTAATTGTATATGAATGAAAAAGTCAAACCACTTTATGTATTATACAGAGCTTACACGACGACTATAATTATAAGTAAGGCGGAAAAAGCTCTAGTATAAATTAATTATAACTTATTAGTAAAAGTAGACATTTTGTTTCACTTCTTATAATGGTATTTGATAACCTCTCCGAATAAGTTACTTATATCGAAGTTATCCATCAGATAAATAATGTTAAACCCTTCTCTATAAGCTTATAACTTAGCGTTTTGTAAACCAGACATCGTCACTAAAGTTTTTAAGTCACTCAGTTCAAAAGTTAGGATAATACGGGCTGACATATCTGTCTAGAATCTAACCACACTAATAAACATCTAGGAGACCTAGATAGTAAACCTACTTACTGTATCTGTAATACACATACAAAAAAATACATCTTATATAAAAAAATCCATGTCACAATGTTAGTTACCGTATTCATCCGAAACGGCTTGACCAATTCGCATGAAATTTTGTGAGCATATTGAGTAGGTCTGAGAATCGGCTAATATCTATTTTTATACCCGTAATTGATACTATATATTTTTTAAATTTATATGGCAAAACAACGTTACGTTACGTTACGTAATTATATAAGGAGAAAATGTAGTATATATTTTTCGAATCTACCAGACGGAAAAAAAATAAAATGGTTGTTATCCCTGTTTTGCAGTTGTTCTTAATATATTTGCTGTTACTTTATCTATCAGGTAAGTTACCCGACACTTATCCAAAGGCTGTGAAACTGTAATAATTCGTAATAAGTAGCTTAAAATGTCAATCACGAACATTTTACATAAAATATCTCAGAAACGTTTCGATAATTAGTCATTACTTTGAAAATGTACCTTTCTGAAGCTATCTATTAGTGAAATGAGTTTCGGAACAATTTAGACAGTTGTAAAGTTTAATTACTCTTTACAATCAAAACTTACTCTGCTATAATACTAACGGTCTAGTAGCGCGATTCTGTTCAGCTATCGAGTATCGACAAACGGCTACCTATCTAAAAATATTGTATAAAAATCTGATCAGGCAGCGCCTCTAACGGTCGCCATTGCAACTATTTTTGCAGTGCGTTTTAAATGTCAAACTCTCATGTTTGTCGATACTGGTAGATTAACCATGGCACAGTGGTTAAGGTGGTCACCACGCCATTACCAGTGCATCAGTGTGGTCGTGGGTTCGATTTGCACACGGAACAAATAGTTGTTTTGTTTTTGTTGTACTTTGTGTCTGTTGTTTATATGTTTGGAAAAGTCCCTGCGACACAGTGCTTAGTGCGAAAGTTGTGTTTTTTTGGGAAAAAAAAACAATTTACATAAATTTTATTTAAGCCAACTACCTATATACCCATTAAAACACACTTCTCCCGAAGCAGTCAAGAGGTTAAAGAGAAGTAGAAACACATGTACAGAAGAATTTATTGTATATGTATATTAATATCTAATAAACGTTTGTACTTACGTTTGTACCGCAGCATGTAGCCGCCTTTGATCTGTGTAGCGCCATGTTCTGCAACAAATAACATTTAATTTAATTTAATTAAACATCATGCCAGTTATACACGCATGTATAGGCAGAGGTATATGAAAATACAGCCGCGTTTCTTCATTTGCAAATGTTTTACCGGTTCTAAGGAGCATATTCAGACTCCTAAATGTTATTGGGAAAAAAATTGTCTGCCCGGGAATTGAACGTTGGACCTTATGATCAGCACCCGTATACACTTCACTTCAAAGGCAGTAAATAAATAACATTTGTTATAAGCAAAGTAATTAACACTCATTATCAATTCATTACAATCCCCTAGCTAGGGGTCTCTTCGCAGAACACCCTGTACATAAGATAGTTTGCGACTAATTACTTTTTGTGTTGGTAATTTGATTTTATTTTCCTCGAAGGATCGTAGCGTAATTGTTTAGTACTTTACTATGTTATAACAAGGTCGCCTTATATCCTTTTTTAATGGAACAAAGAAAATCTCTGTTATTAATAAGATATAATGGGGGATGGTTAAATGAGTAGTGATTTTTTTATGTTAGTAAGTATGTGTTATGTATTAGTTTGGGGTTAGAGCCGTAAATGGCAATATACAAGCTTCTTATTACAAGGGAATCACTAGATAATCATCTAGTCTGAGTATTTAGGAACTTTTTAAAACTTGCTGTTTTACAGGAGTTAAAAATGCACGTCCAATTTATCCCACACTAATGAAACTGTATTAACCAATGAATAAATAATATATTATTTATATCATAAATAAACAATCTCGAAATCTTCATCAGAACTAAGACTTTACAGTCGGAATACCCTTGGTTTTACCTTATTGGAAAAATAACATAAGTCTATATAAAAAAGTTCGCAAAAACGCAGAGTATCAAAATAACAAGTCGTCTCAAGCACAAATAACATTTGGAGCTTATAAACGGAATGCCCAAAAAGTGAAAGTGTAAGAGCAACCGGTGGGGAATATTAACAAAAGCGTTTATTTGTGGTAAACAGGAAAATTCCCCACACGAACAACTGGGACCGCCCTGAGCCGAATACGCAATAATAAGATTAATGGGCCTTCACACTCGCATGAAAATCGATGCGGTACGTTGCTCGGAGCCAAAACAATATATAATACTCTTGTATTGTATGTGAATGTGTTTACATAACTTTTAAATGGTGGTATTACTTGACTGTAAACATCAAAATAAGATACAATGTATATACTCGAATTGAATTCTTCGTCTTAGTCAATAGTGAATAATTTATTACATTACAGTCATTTAAAAGTGTACGATCACAAAGGTCTGTTGATTTATCAAGATTAAGGCTGTATTCAACATATTACTTATAAATGACGTAATTATTACGTTCACAAGTTGACATCATTTTTATATTTTCCAAAACATACATACTTAAACCACAACAAGCAGACGTGTAACTGTTACATTACCCTAGAGTCTTCAAAATTTTCCCTATTCTATCCATTTCCTCAAACCGAATTACAAAAGACCTCCAAAAAATCAACCGTATAATATTTACGCCAAATCCTACTTATATTGAAACAGATGGATTAGGTACCCAAGATAATATCAGCAAATGAAAACGAATGCCGCATCCCTGAGCCTCAAAATCCACAAAACAGCAAAAAATAACATTATTTGTCCAAATAAATTCGGTCAAATTACGCTCTTGGGAAATACAGGCGGTAAACCGCAAGTCGGCTAATATGAGGGGACCTTTACAACGGTGCTGTCAGCCAAAAAGACTAATCAAGCCTATCATTTATCATTGTAGCAGCTCATAATATATTTTGTGCACAATTCGTTTAAATTCGTAGGTATTCAGTTACTTTGAAAACGGTTACACGTGAAGGCTTAAGCTTTTTATTATTTACGTAAGTTTAGCAGTAGCTCGATTTTCTACCAATATCGAATATCAACAACCAGGTAGCTATCGAGAAATTTGGTATAAAAATCTAATCAATGCCTCTCACGGGCGTAGTAGAAACTATTTTGGCAGTACATTTTAAATGTCAAACTTTCGATACTTGACAGTGATTGTAGAGAATCGAGTTACAAACATGGTTCAGTATTATTTATTCAAACCAATTATGAGAATAAGAAACTGTATTATTTTTCTAAAAAAAAAAGTATTCGCTATATTTATTCTTCGAAAGCTTTTATACTCTGCAACTTTAGTACGAAAGTTTAAAATACTACAAACTTCGTGGTCTACTGGGAGTACATTATCAGAAAAACTTAATCGTTCTTGCATCAAAACTTGATTTATAGATAGTTTGAAGTTTATATCAGTTTTTTTTTGTACAAAGTCAACTACCTCATCTCTGAAAGATTGGAAGTTGTTTTTGTACAAGAGTTAACTACCTCATGAAACATTTGAAAGTTCAACATAATTTTATTGTAAGAAAAACAACACAAAAATTACCGACGAATTGACAACCTGCTCTTTTTTTTATTAATCCAAGCTTAGAATAGAAAATATGGCAAGTATATTTTTTACCTTAAAACTAACTACAATGCTGTATTGCGTATGGCAAGGGAATTTCTATAATACTAACTATAACGTTTTATGCATACGAGAGATACTTTGAAAAAAATAATTTCAATCTTGGTCTATAAATCACTTTTACCCAGCCCCTTAAATAACAATATCTGACAATCTATATATCCTATCATACAAAATAAAGTCTAAACTAAATAAATTGAAGATTTGTTCTAAAAATAATCTCCAACATGTTCGAAGCTAAGTTTGTACCTGTCTAATACATTGAGGCTACTCTCTGCTCTGACGGGGCATGAACTAGACCTGATTTCCTCAGAGGCTCACACCAACCTACGTCAAGTGAATATCGTGGAACTTTGTACTAAGTTTATTGTATGTCTGTTCTACTCAGTTATTTTGGTCTTCAATTAGTTAAAATTTGTTGTTAGTAAGCATCATAGTCTTGTAAGAAAATAAACTTTAACAAACTTTAAAATGTTAAGTTCTTGATCGTATGCAAACTCCCCAACCAGTACTTGGCAGTGTGATCGACTAAAGACGAACCACTCCCTCATTACAAGAAGAGACCCTTGCCCAGCAGTGGGACATAAATCAAGAAAGTAATGTCCAGAAACGTTTCATTTCTATAAACTTACTACGATGGCCACTTAACGAAACGTCAAGCTAAATCTAGGTTAAGTATATCCCCTTATAATAATAACCATGTAACCCGTTACGATTAAGAGGGTCTACGTTTTATAGATAACAGTCTCAAAACATTGTATATTTTTACTTGTGTAGATCGTAAGAGACGTAACTGTAAATTGATAAGTAACTATTCATATCCACGCTATTTTTCTCTTCTCAATCGCTATAACAGGCAGAGTATTATTTCGTAACACTAGCAAAAATAAAAGCGTCACAAATATTTATTTCCAGCAAATCCGTTCCGAAAACGTCTCAATAATAAAACGAGCGATAATAAGCTGTTTTACTTACAAATAAAGTTTATTTTCGCGAAACCGAAGGATATTATTCCTAACACCTTCAATATTTTCTCAAATCACTCTGAAATCTGAAGAAAAACCGTAGGCCGGATAACCGTGCGGCCCGGATAAAAGGAAAAATGAGACAAAATCAACTTGTAAAGATAAAATCTACCTTCTAGTAGATGTTTCTTATAGATATGTTTTTGGATCCATCAGTTTGTTTGCCTGTGTCATTGATATCGAAAAATATGGTTCTATGAAAAATGTTGTGATATATTTCGTCTGATGCTAAGATTTTAAACAATGGATAAAAATATGTTATCCATTGACTGTTGCTTGGTATCTGTAGTTGGAGCTGTATAAAGCCAGTGGAGTCTCCACTGATCGATTGGTATCACGTTTAATAAAGTAAAATATTATTCGCATCAATGGGTCAGTATAAAAATACCATTTATGATAATATTACAATAGACTAATTGACCCCGTTTTTTGATAAAGAGCCAAATAAGGAAGGTCAAATCACGTAAGGTTTCGTATTTAGCAACTATGTTAAATTACAAGACAATTCAAAATTATATTACAATCAACAATCTTAAACTCAAATTCTTTCCTCCATTTATCACAAATCTCTACAATATAGTCAAGTAGGTGGTCAGTATGTATGACAAAGTGTTGTAACACCGGACGCAGATAGAGCGGGCGACATCTCGTACATGCGGAGCTTCAACGCCTTTCATATGAATGGACACAGGAAGCCTTAAATCACGGAGAATGGGACAACTAAGGCTTATTCGAGAGGCATTATGTCTCATATTAGGGTATTACATATTAGATTTAGTTATCGGATGTTTAGTTTTAGTGAGAGGATTATGCATATTTTTTTTTACAGAAACTTAAATTGTAGTTTACATTTTTTATTTTAAAATTACACTATACACATTTAAGTCTCTAAAAACTTAGTTAATGTAGTTTCATACTTCTTAAGTTGTGTGTTTCGCGTAAATAAACAAAGCGAATTTGATATTCAATCAAATTATAGACAAGAATTTGTAAGACATAATAAAATAGTGAGTACAAAACTTAGGTAGGAAAGTTTTGAGTAACAAAAAAAGCTATCACCTAAATCATAAAGTACCTCGCGCCTAAATCGCTGCTTCGGTTAGCTTACAGTAAAACCATATTTTCAAAAGAACTCAATAACTTAGTAAAGCCATATTTTCTGAGTTTCATTTCTCGTGTGCAACCAATTTCCCATTACAAGAAATCTCACCTTAGCAACCTTATATCAAAGAATAATCCAAGTAATCTATCTCAGAGAGATCAGTTTACAGATTCAAAGAACTGAGCCAATCTCTCGCGAATATAGGGGGTGGTAGGGGAGGGTAATTTCATAAAAATTGCAAGCCCAGGTGTCCTGGTAGACAGTCGGTGTCGATATTGGATTTATGCTAATGTTTATTTGAGTTATTCCGTTCGGATCCCCAATACTGATACCCTAGTATTTTAAAATTATTTTCTATTCCGGTCTGATCCCCCGTATATAAACATTATAATAAATTTAAATATTTTATTCCGATCGGATACCCTGACTGTCTATTATCACATTTTTAGGACAGTCAATAACAAAATATGTATACAGGTTCTATTAGATTATGTTATAGAATTAATATATATATATATTTTTATTAATCTCATCTCTATACATTTTGACCCAGAAATCTCCAAATCTTTCTTAGTATTTCAGGAACATGCAGTCTATTTAGATTTATTAATTTCTATGGCTAGCTCAACAGTTGAATCCTATTTATTTATTTGTTTTATTTTTTTTACCCATTAGTGTCCCGCTGCAGGGCAAGGGTCTCCTCCGAAACGAGGGGAGGGGTTAGGTCTTGAGTCCACCACGCTGGCCGAGTACAGGTTAGGGGACGTTGCATGCCCTCAATAAATGTATTAAACAAATTTTAGGCTTGCAAGGTTTCCTCACGATGTTTTCCTTTACCGTAAGAGCAAGTGATAATTATTTCCGGCATCGTTGCGGCAAAGTCTGAAGCTTTTGTAATATATTTACCTGCGAAATAGGCTGTTGGTGTGTGAATGTATTGTCTATTGATTCCAAAGTAACCAATCATTGATGAGTTAAGTTCGTGATGTCGTTCTGAGAAATCGGTTATTAATGAGACTGTATTAGTCTTATTTCTATACTGAATATGATTACTGTGATAATTTTATATCAGTATTTAATAATTTAAATTTGATGTTTGTTATTTGATTTATGTTTACATTTTTTTTATTATATCATTTTTTTCAAATCCTAGTTTTAACAAAAGATCATTGTGCGATAATGTGATTACTGTTATAATGTTATATAGGTAGTACTTCTATTTCAAAAGACCAAATAATATAAATCTGCGATGATTGTAACTCGAATCAGTTTCAATACTTTATAAGGCTTTTTACCCATAGATGAAACTAATGTGTATCGATAGGATTATAAACCCTAAGTTATATACTGAAGTCCGTCAACTTTTTGAGATATTAAATGTAATACCTACACTTAAAAATGTATAAAAATCCATATTTTTACCAAAACTTTTTTGTATGAGACTCACAAAAACTCAAAAATGGCACAGGTCACTCTTTTTTTTTTAACTGATTTTGATCAGCGTCTCTTAAAATAACCCAACAGTAATCGACTAACAAACGTTTATATCCAAAAACCTTTGAACTTCTCCTTACAATTTTTTTTATAAAGTAGTGAATAACATCTGTTTTTTATTGACTGTACTTATCCATTAAATATAGGAAGGGGATCAGACCGGAATGGTAAAGTTGAAAGTGGATCAGACAGGAATTAAAAAATAATATTAATTGGTAGTGGATCGGTTTGGGGGATCAGACCGGAATAACTCGTTTATTTACCCCAGGCCGTCCGCCCGCTTCAATGAAACACTCCTGTATTTTTATGGCAGCCTGGTACTTCAAACTCGATGAGGCGTCAATCGAA
This sequence comes from Anticarsia gemmatalis, assembly GCF_050436995.1. Lineage (NCBI taxonomy): Eukaryota > Metazoa > Arthropoda > Insecta > Lepidoptera > Erebidae > Anticarsia > Anticarsia gemmatalis. Next base: position 8,920,259 of record NC_134763.1, on the reverse strand, counting down.
TGGATTTGAAAAAACTTCAGTTTTATTGATGGGTTTTGGAGTTCACTGTTGAATTTGTTTATCTTTGTAAAGACTGATAAAGTTTATGTTTTTATTCCGGTAATCCTTTAAATCATTTTTGTTACTGGTTTATCCTTATTGAACCTTTTTGTATTCATGAAAGGTCTTTACAATTTTTAGAATAGTTTTCCTTTTCTTTTATTAATTGACTACTGAAAGTAGCGATTGTGAATTTCTAGTCAGTTTTCTTTAGGCTCACCCCTTGCTGAACTAATTGTAGATTCAGTAATGTTAACGACTATTACACAGTTAGACTATTATAGGCATTATAAGTTTTAACATTGACCTGAATAAAAATGATTTATTTGATTTTGAGTTATGGCGTCTTAGTCTTATTATCAAAGTTGTCCAAACCGCCCAGAGGTCTTTGACGTGGCTTAACCACTGTTTTAATTGACCGATTCTCCGAATGATTCTCCGAAGCAAGGAGTCGCCCAGTTCAAATACCACTATGCGGTCACCCATTTATGGAATGACCACGCCAAGGTTTGCTTAACCCACAGATCGTTTACCGACTGGTGAGCGCAACTGGATATGGGCGCATCAAATAAAATTATTGACGTTAAAAGTAAAATATTATATTGAAAGTAAGTCTCTTCTACATATATAAAACATTAATATAAAGGTATCGGTCTTTACTCCGTTCATCGTTCAGTAATGGCCCTCAGAATGATCGCGCCAGATGCGACGCAAATAACTTATTTTATAACCATCTTTTACGTACATAGAATATTATAAGTTATAATTATATTTACTACAAAATTATTTGCCTTAACAAATCCAATATTGAGTGCCTTGATTAAAAAAGGAAAAAAACCAACCTAATGAATCGATTGTTCCTATAGTCCAAAAACTTCGTAGAGAACCTTGAATGCTGGTTTAGCGGTTAGCGGAGGTATACGAAATTCTGGATTTAGAATATCAGTGTCCCCCAGGCACATGCAACTGACAGTAGCCTGTTTGATACAGTTGGGAACTTTATTTTCTACGAAAAATTATAAATTACATTCTAGATATATCGTCTTGCTAAGGCTCCCTACTAATTTATTGGACTGTAATAAGTACTTAAAACATTCAAATACATTCGGTTAACAAAAATGTTCTAAAAAATTACAAGTTGTGTAAATCGCTTAAGTTGTTATAGTTCTGTTGCTCTTTAAAACTAGGATGAATTCACCAAGTACATAAAATAGAAACTAAACAGCAACATTCAAAAACACTTGCTCTAAATACGAATTGACACAACGTACTCTACATACATCTCCTCATTCCGTTATGTAGGTAACCTACTTCTAAGAGTTCACCATAAACCCACATTTCTTTTCGTTTCAACGCAAACATCCCTCGTCGACAATGAATCTGATATAAGTACTTATTAATAAGTATTTATGGCTTTATTTGCGAGCGATGTATGCTAAATTACCCTGTTTACTGTCCAAATAACTGCTACGAATAATGTATAATGCCTCTTTGGTTAGAAAATACATTTTTCGTAGATAAGAGTTAAGTATTAGATTGATATTTGTGAGTTTATTCAATGATCAAGTTTATTTTCAATAAAATATTTAATCGATGAATATTTTATTATCTTGGCTGTAATATGGTACTGTTCGGTATACGCTTTAATTATTAAAATAATGTTTGATAAATCTGATAATTTTCATGACCTAAAAAACACACATACAAAATCGCATATAATTTTCCAAAACAACATTCTCATATCTATCTGCAATATAATAGTTTAGGCTTTTATCTCTTCAATAGATTCAGGCTACGATGTCAAATATATTAAAAAAAGACCATGAACGACAAATCCCGTAAAACTATACCTACTCTATAACATACAAATAAAAATAAACAGCCAGTTTTAAAACCTTAAAAAATACGTTTCAACTTAAATCTCATCTTGACTGAAAGCTTTCATATCGTAATAATGGATCAGTGAAAAATGTCTATTCTTGAAGGGAATTCATTAGCATGACAAAAGGCTTTTCAAAGGCGGTCGCTTATCACCGCGTCGCAGGGAAGCCTACTTTTTGTTTACCATGCTTTAAAGATTAGTGTCACTTTCCCAACATCAGCTATCACGATAAGTTTGGTTACGCTTTTTGTGGTAAGGGCGTGGAAATGTCAGCACCCTGAAGTTGACTGAGAAGAATAAATAGCTATAAAAATTGGAAAATGTACTGCTCTATTTTATTAAAAATATTAACAGCTGACTTCAACACAGGTGGAAGACAGGCTAGGCCGAGATTGACTACCGCTTAAGCTGTGCTTGTAAGAGTACTTGCGTTTATCGTAAGTTTTTAACTACTTTTTCGTCAATAATTGAGCCAGGTGCGATTGATTTGGGCTCTCTTTAAAGACATTTCAGGATTTGAAAATAACAATTTTAAAACTTGTGTGGTAATTTAATAAAAATTAGATCAATCAAAAGCGATTTATTTTCTATGTATCTTCAATTAGATAATTATAACTCATACAAAAGTAGATCAGAACTTCGATAAAATATAACCATTTCGTAGTAACATTATCCATAGAACATAACACTTAATGTGAAAAAATATTGGCGTGTAAACCTACATTCCGTTGTTCGCATTAATTTGTTGTAATTACCATTAACCCAGTTCCCAACAATGTTTTAGAAGGCTATATTGTTTTGTTTGCTCCACTTTTCGCTGCAGTAAAAAATGTAGACGGACATAATTCATAAGTAATTATAACAGAATTGAAATGGATCTGCGAAATATTAATTATAAAACTTACTAACCCCCGGTTTCTAAGTACATTTAACGGTAGTTTATCTATTCAATGGGGTTTTTATATGTGTTTTAACGCTAGAAGCTTTCATAGAAAGTTGCGCTCATTGGTCTGTAAAGTGGGATAAGCAACTGTTGGCGCCGACATTTATTAGATGGGTGACCGCTTAGTCGTATTCGTGGCTCGTCTTCGTGCTTCATAAGTTCAGTTAAAAGTCGTTCGCAGTTTCCATTAGTTAAAATCGTTCATTACACCGTATCAAAGGTCACACTTACTTTACACCGTAGTTACAAATCTATTATCAACGTAAATGAAATTAATTTTCTCTTCTAAAAGCTATCATCGAAGTAAAATACGTACATTAATACCAACATAAAGAAAAGGTCAGATTCACATTCCATTAACAAAAGCCATATTCAAACTGTAACAACATTATCTAATTATACTGATACAGCTTCCCTCCATCATTTCAATAGAGAAAATTCAATTGAAACTGAAAGAAAATCCTTAAGTAACGAGTCGATAGCCCAGTTATCTCAATATCAGTATTTATAGAGCACTTCGTCTCTTTCCCCGTCTCCAAGTTAATTGGTATACTCCAGACTAGTCGAAGACCTAAAGCCGACCTCCCAATCCAATTTCAACTAAATCTCCAAGCTCACTTTAGGAGCTTGCGAAATAAATCTACGTAAAACAACAGACTCACTCAGACGTATTACGATATTGTGCACAATCCATTGCGTTTTTAGTTCGGCGTTATTACTGACGGGAGTGCATTGACCAATCAATGGACGCAAAGCAAGCGATGTAGTAATTGTAAGTGACATTTCGGCGTAGGTGAGACGTTTTATATCGATCGGGCTTAGTTTTATGAATGGGTGACTTCGCTGGGCTTGCACCCTCCCTCCCCCTACTTCTTGTGCCTACCCTCGCCCCTCTGACACCTAGCTACGTACTGGATTGGGGGTGGATTCAGGAGCCAATTTACTCAGCTGATTTGTGACGTGATCATTTACTAAACGATCGAGTTTAATGGCTGAAATGCGTGAGTGTGTGCGTGCTTGTAAGCAAGTGTAAGTGTGTTTGTGTGAGTGCGCTTGTGTGCATGTATAGTAATACGCATGTGTGTATGTGTGCGTGCGTACGTATGACTTTATAAGTGCGGTTGTGTGTGTATAATGAAAATTAACTCGTTATATTTTTCAATTAACCGTTTAATTAATGGAGATTAGACGGAGGCGTCGTCAAATTATTTTCAGCTAAAATTGGAACGCCCAAAATAATTATATTCATATAGAAATTCGTGTCGTGCCGGCGTAATGCCTATTATATATTATGTTACGTTGCCCGAGTTACTTTGACGAGCTTGGTATGAGTAGAATGTGGATCACATGTATTTTACACAGAACACAGTTTGAAATGTCATGTTCCACAGATTATCTAAGGTTACGTGGGAAGTAAAAGATAAGAAACGGTGATCTTCTTTGAGGTACCGCCAGAGTGCATATTTTTTTTTGAGAAACATGGAACTTTAAGTACGCTTGCTTAGTGGGTGTGTGTGTGATTCGGGCAGAAAATAAAACGTAAAAAGAAACAATTTAACAGCAGCTACTCATAAAAATATGAAGAAAGAAAAACTTCTTCACGTATCAAAAAAGTAAGTCGCACTACATTAAACCCTCTACACTTTTATCACGAACCCTTCAGCGTAGCAACCCCTCAATCCAACCCTTGCCTCTTCAGTCCAGAGATTACAGCCCTTACACCACCCTTACAATTTATTCATACAAATTGGAACTGAGAAAAACGCGAATAAAATTCGACTTATGACGCAATAACTTGCTGAAAAAGAATCCTTAGAATATTCCCTTTTTTTCAACTTCCTGTTTCGTTTCAGTTTTGATGAAATGGTCCTTGAAATGTAAGGTTTCTGTTATGAAGCTTTTGAAATTGTTTTTGATTGCGTACTCACTTGGTTTGTTGAGGTTTTTTGTTTATTATACGAGTTGTGTTAATTAATTTTTGGAACCATATTTTGTTCATCCGGAATAAATATTTTTTTTTTGTTACTACGCTGTGTCGATATGAGAAATATATTTTTTCTTCTATCATAATACAATTGCAGATTAGATGTCCATTTAAATCAAACTACATTTAATCTATCAAATTAAAACTGTTATATAGGTCCTGTCACTATTCACTAAGTAACACATTACTTATGTTAAGAATATTATTAGAATAATGTATAATATTATAAAAATATGTATTATATTTTTAATTGTGTAATGAAACATAATAATACCAACGACAACGCATAGAGTTGTTAGTTAATTAAAATCATTCAAATAAATAATTGTATCAGCGATTTTCAAGTTCATAAACACAAGAAACGTACCAGAATAATCTTGTAAAAATGCAATTACGCAAAAAATCAACCCCGACCCGCTCAGCCTTGAAAAAAGCCGAACATAATTCAACCCCAAACGAAGTAAAGGTGCAATTTATAAAACGAAAATACTCAATAAACTCACTCATTATACCTTCAAAATGAATGTTTTTACTTCTAAACTGAATTGTTTTGCGAAAACAATGTTTTTTTTCAACGTATAAATCAAGATGATCGTGCGGTGTATGCAGCTGTGCTTCAAAGGACATTGAACTTAATAGACTGAGCTGAAGTACTAATAAAGACATAATTTAGTCTGACAGTCTGGCTCTTTGGAGTTGTTTATTTTAGAATTTTGGGAGGGACATGTGTATGTTTAATTTTTGTGAATACGTGCAAGATAACACGTTTGTTGGTATTTGTGTATAAAGAAATAGTATTTCTGGATTCATATAAAACAATATATTTCAGAGTACAATAAGTACTCTAGGAAATTGTCTCAAACGGAATGTTGACTAAATAGTGGATTAGTTATTTCAGTCACAATTTCACAGGCTTAATTAAAACAAAAACGAAATTTTAAATACTGATAAATCCAGTAAGCCGTGCTTAAAGTTAGGTACATTGCCAGTAACTACATGTAAAAAACTTGTTTATAACAAAATACTATAGCAAGAAAACTATAGTACTCACTCAAGTTAAAGTATACGTGAAATATAATCCCTTCATCAAAACACAAACATACATACAAGAGATATTATTATAAGGTATTTGCACAAACATACAACGAACAGAGTCGGCAGTGATGACCATAACGGTGAGGAAAGGATTACCATATCAATAAAATGGTATTGCAAAGCCGGTCCGTAAAACGACCGCCCGCCCAGAGAGACGAAGTTATATGATGTATTATGCCTGTATAAGTCGTTGAAGTAATGGATTTTTCCTATAGTTTTTAAAGATTATGAAGTCTACTTATTGTTTGTATTCTTCAAATATTACAATTAAAATCTAACTATAATGTAAAATTCAGATTTTAATATAAAGTATATGAGAGCAGAATAAGACCACGATTATTACAGTTGATCAAGCCACGTGATAGCTATCACTATTTGTAGAAGCTAAACGATCAGTAAAAAAAACCAAAGCGCTTTTATATATACTTTATTCTCATTTTCTCATAGCGTGTTAACGTTTTACATTGCGTTCATTATTTTTATGGCCGAACCACAATATATATTAGGTTTAGTTAGGCTTGATGCGGAAAATTAATTATTAAAATATTTGTAAAATCTCTTTAAAACTGAACATTTGTAGTTGATGGAGGATCCCTCTTCACTTAATTCAAGATGATCTTAGTCAAGGAAAAAGCAAGAAGATGTCCTTCACCTCCTAGATACTGATGAGAACCCAATACAAGTAGTAACTGACACATAAAGTTAATAAGACATACATATTCCGTCCACACAGTACACGCCACTAAAGCTAGTCCCTTAAAAAACGATGAGCTTTCGATATTGGAGCCCGTCGCAGTATATCTGCTACGATGTTACTTTCCGACCCTCGGAGAACGGCAAATACTGACCCTAAGGTGTGTTCACAAAAGTACGTGGTAGTAATAGTATTAGTATTGTGGTAAGACTGGTGAATTTTCACCATTATAAGGAAAGGTGTCAAGATAGAATAAAACATAGACATTCGCCATTTAAAAAAATAAGTAACTCAATTAAACATATACATTTGTTTGTTATTGTTAGGCCTGATTTAAAAAATCTTTTATCCATTTTCTATTGGTTAAATATTAATTTGACCACACGACTACTACGAATCATATGACGGTGTTTGGGATTTATTCTGAGGTATTCTAAAAAAAATAAGTTGTTGTAGCTATTAAATACTGCAATTGTTTAGTAAAATGTATCCTGACTGCATGCGCAATTTTAGCAGATTTTAAATAATAAATTTAACCCATTATCGTTCCATAGCTGGGCAAGCGTCTTTCTCTGAAATGAGGGAGGGGTTATAAGACCTTAAGTCTACCACGCTGGCCATGTGCGGGTGCCAAGATTTAATATGTATGTAAATATAGAAAAATAAAGATAAAAACGCAGGAAAAAATCCAATGCGTATAGTATTGTGAACGTAACTTTAGTGAAAGTGATAGGAGCACGATTCAATATATTTGTATGGCAAGATGCGAGGTGGTGACAAGGGGCTTGCCACCTGTCATGTTGTCGGTTATACCTCTGTGTGGCTGTGTTTATATACAAATGTACGCGGTTTCAATATAACAACGATATTCTTTATGGAAATGTAAACCGTAACTTATGTTATCGTTTATTGCATTTTTCAAGGTTTGTTTTTTTTGTTAAAATATTGTTGAAGAAGTGGTGACTTGTGTATTTACAATTATTGGATGAAGCGATATTTACAATTTTAACTATAACATAAGTATTAAGTATTTTTTTATTAGCATATAATTTTACTATAAACGCACAGCCCCGACCACTGGACGGATCGGGCTGAAATTTAGCACGCAGGTACATGTTATGACGTAGGCATCCGCTAAGAAAAGAATTTGATAAATTTCACCCTTAAAGGGATAAAATGGGAAATGAATGTTTGTATGACGCTTTGTCTATTTAAAAAAAAAATATACTACGAACCTTTTCACGCGGACGAAGCCGCAGGCGGAAACTAATCTTCTATAAACTTTAAAATCCAAGTACCTTAGACCAAGACCAAGTACTTATAAATGTTAGACGGAGCGGTTAGTGAGATGAGATTACCATCAGTGTTTGTATGTTCGTCGTTCGTTGTATCGGGTTGCAGTTTCAATCTCCGAACTGTAATTCAGAGATGTCTGATATATGTCATAACACTTACAAGCTACAAATCAACACCACGAACAAACACGTACATAATTGTAAAAGCCTAGCTTATGGCTGAACTTCTGAACAGCTATCCATATAATGTATCATTATAGATGAAAACCCCGAGTCTAACATAGGAATGTGTCATTTTTATTTCAAAACATAAATTACTTGAGACCGCCCGCGACTTCGTCCGCGTGAAAACCCTTCCCGTGTAAATCCCAATCCCTCGGGAACTCCAGGATAAAAAGCCTATATGTAATTCTGGGTCTTCAGCCTCCTATATACCAAATTTTATCGTAATCGGTTCAGTAGTATTTGCGTGAAAGAGTAACAAACATCCATACATAAATTCCCACAAACTTTCGCATTTATAATATTAGTAGGTTGCAGGATAAAACGTGATTGAAGCCGTGTGAGTGAAATAGATGTTAATAATCTACCTTCGTATATGTATTTACAATGAAACTAAACATGCTAGAAAAACATAAAAGTATTTATTACACTGTACATAACCCCAAAAAAGTAATAGCAAAGAGTATACAACGGTCTGAAAACTAGAGCCTGATTTATTAGTCCCGAGGCATAGCTTACATGCTTACTAGGGACGTCACTTTGTTACCTCTCTAGTAAATATCTCCTAAGTAACAACCCACCTCACGCGAGTATTTACGGGCTAAATTACGTTGACATGTTATTGCGAAGAGTTTTCCACTATTTTGTCTATTTTTCCACATTTTAGTACAGTGTTGACGATTTTCTAGAGTGATAAAATTCACCTAATATATTTTAATGCCTTTTTTAACTGGTGTGGTAAACTGAAAACCTATTCCCTCCCTGATTCCGGGAGAAGACCATGCAATGCAGCAATAATAATTAGTTAATGATTTATTTATTTGTATCTCAATAATGATACAATTTTAATAAAACAATTACATATGTAGGTTCTTGACTATCATAGTTTGAGTGATAGTTTTTGGAACTGCTGATCCCGCCCTGCGAGGTCCCGATTACGATTCCTGAGTCAGGTAAAATAATATTGGGCTTCTCCAAAATCTGTTCAACACCCAAAGATTGGTATCGGGCCCAGTATATGCCAAAAAAATCACCCCGTAGATAAGAACCATAATTCTCAATGCGAAATAAGGGTGTGTTGCAAACACTTCTGCCCACATCTTAGCGTAAAACCACCATAATAATCACAAAAAGATTTGTTGTAACTTACAAAATAATATCCTCATAGTTTTTCTACTAACAATCTTAAAACAAGCCTAGTTTAAAAGGTGAAATTCCTTAAAACCACTTAATAAAACGTCAGGGTAACGCCCACATAGATAAAGACCCTTGTCATAGCCACTGAAGGTCCCTCACATTTTTACCACTCAACTATTTAACCTATTGTAAGGGACCTCTAACTTGACCCCTCTCGATAAATTTGATCACATGTTTCAATTAGTTTAGCTGTAAATTACTCTATACATACCTACTGGGGATATTCAAAAAAATGGTACACTGCTTGAATTTCGTATTCAAAATTTTAATGATACTCTAGGATATTATTTTGGATTGTATTTAAATAATCATAGTATCTAGTTTATAAAAACAAAGTTTTTTTTTCATACTCATTAAGATTAAAGGAGAAAAATGCTAAAAATTGGGGGTAGGGAAGCAGGAAGTGTCCATTTTGATACTAAACTTAAAATTGAGTATAAATGAAACAACACCGAATTCCATAAATTTAATATTTTTTCCTGGATAGAAAAAATATCTTTTAATTATTGGCGAATTACAATGGCGAAAAAGATGATATTATAATTAAATGCAATCAATTTTATCTCGGTTTTGTTACCATGGGGTCCAAAACGACAATTATTTTTTATGCTATTACTATAAAATGCTCCAGATCCCATCAGAAACTTGTAAAAAAAACGTTTAATATCAATAACTTTGGAACCAGAGCCCATATTTTTTCATAGGTTGAGGAGTTTTTCGTAAAATCGATAAAAATCTTAGAAATATTTGAGGGACAGTAACAAAACCGAAAGTAACAAAATCGTAAGGTTCAGTTTACATGATCCTATGGCATAATATTAAAGCACAACTAATTGTATGTTTCTACGAATTAAACATACATGCATTATTTACTTCTTAACACTTACAAATTATTCAACATAATATATTCTTATTGTTTTTATATATTATTAAATTTACAGAATACTTAAATGGCACATATTTGTAGGAACTAAGTATCGTTTAATTTAGTAGTTAGGTGTTTTATACAAGTCTCAAAATGTTAAATTCTACTTATTAAAACAAATCAACATTTTGTAAATTCAGTCAGTATACATTTATAAACAAATAATAACAACAGATCACTATGTGATTACTATAACTTTCAAAATTGTGATTCTCTATTAGGAATCTTAAGTTAGTTATCTAATTATTTTTGGTTTATGATCTTATATTCATAATCATATATTTTTACAATCACAGAATTAACTTAACATATTTTTTAACCCATCCTGTTTTCATATTATGAAATCAGTTTAACCAACAGAATTCTTTAAATGGGCGTATTTTTACAAATTAGTATAATAATCGTCAAACATGATAAGGTTTTTATATTACCTATACATATTATAATCATTTTAAAGAAAATTCTTAAGTATCCACCCCTAAAAACAAATTGTACATTCATCTTTTACATAATGGTCGTAAACACATGTATCACAATGGCTACACCAGAAATATGAAGCAAAAAGTAACATCTTTATATCATTTCTAGACATTAAAAGTGAGAAATGAGATGGTCTAAGTCCTGTAGATGTCAATTGTGTTACGTTTTGGCGACACTCCCAACATTTATCAGAGAGAACGAAGTGTGTTTCTGTCCATGGCCACTTCAAGCTATAATAATAATATTGCAGTAAATCATATTTTGTTAATATTTTATCTATGTCAACTACTATCACCATCTTAGGACCAGTATCACGAAGTTGCTGAATAGTTTAGCTGTAAATAAAAAAAAAATTATAATAAAAATATTTAAATATGTATCTCAAACAAATAATTATTAATCAATTATATACGTACAAAGCCAAGCAATTGCCAAAGCTTAAATGAAATTGATATACTGTATATTATAAGACAGGAGATTTTTGCACGCAGCTTAATCTGTAAATAATAAATTAATACAAGTTAACTAATTTTCAAGTAGACTGCCTACACTTTGGACTGAAGACAATAAAACAAGCGAAAGTACCTTCATCGCTGCCTCGAAGGCAAACATCACATACATAATGAGTTGTAATGACGTCACCAGTACAACTATTACAGTAGTACCGATCACAAGCAATACACTTAGCCAGCTGACCAACTATTGACAAATTGCAGCCACTGCAAGTTTGTAACTTTATCTTAGGTATTTTTGTAGCACTTGGGGAGTCTTTTTCTGGCAGAATAATAAAAGGCATAACATTTATATCTTCCAGAGCCATATAATTGGAACTGGTTGAACATTTAGCAAATTTTGTTATGCCATACATATCAATTGGATCGAATAAGGCGGTCTCATTTGGTCTCATCTCGAATTGTGAGGATATGTCTAACACTGGTTCAACCGTCTTTTTCTCAACATCTTTATTTTTTGTAGTGTTCTTGTCTCTATTGTTACTAGGCAGCAGAATATGTTGCCTCGGAGAAAAACAAGAACAATTTCCCCTTAAAGGTTCACAGAAACAACTAACGTCCCTATATTTGAGTGTTTCTCCATCGCTTGCAATAATCTGGTGGATTTTCATCGTTCCTGATAAAACCGGGACGTTATCAGGGATTTTCTTGGATATCGCATTTATGGACTCTTTTGCAATAAGGTACACTTGTATGACTGTGTCAGATTGCATTATGGCGTTGTACGCATCTCTGGCGCTATTTATGTCCGTGCCATGACAAACTTTTGTATCTAGCATTCTTTTAATTGTACCACCTATGCCGTCTGCCACACTTTTACCGTGGCCGGCTTCAAAATAAGACCACGTAGAGTATAAAAGATTCATCTCTTTGGTGAATATGGAATGTAAAAAGAAATTGTGTTTTTGACGGTACTGACTGCAAGGTCCATCTGAGTGAAAATGAATCACTTTAATGTTGGGGCTCTTTTCTTTTATTATATCTAGAATAGGTGTAAGATGGGCCCATATAGCTTGAGGTGTGTGAGTGAGGTCATCTGACAAAGTGCAAAAGGACAGTGACTCTTTTTGAAAATAAATTATTCCAGTGTGCAAACTAATTTGAGATTTAGAAGCTCCAAAATGCATAGATTGTATTTCTTCTGCCAACTTACAAACATAATTTTCCGAAAAATCGCAGACCACAACGGCCTCATTAGCTTTAATATTGATTATAGATTTTAGATATTCGTTTTGTTGGTGAAGGTGGTTGTAGTGATGTTTTTTAAATTGTTTAATGTCCTGACTAAAGTAGTCTATTAATTTTTGTGCTGTGTCTGTTTTGTGTGATTTTACCATTTTTTTGGTCTGAACTGTAACTCCACGCTGTTTTGTATATGAATGTAATTGAGATTCCCATTTGTACCAATTTACCGTTTTTGCTAAAAGGTCTTGGTCTGTTGTTAACCTAAGTGTTTTGTTTTTACATATATTGCATGTATTATACATACATTTAAAGTTCTTAGTATCACACACTAGCTCTTGTAACAATTGGTCGAAACTTTCGTTAACAATCTGATGCCTCTTTAGTGTTTGGTATTGTGATTTGATATTATCATGCTTCTGGCAAAGACATGTTGGTCTTGAATGAATTTGAGGTGACAACACAAAGAATGGTTTTGCTTTGTGAAATGTTGTTAGGCCGTAGCACCCACCCTCTGCTCTGTATTTCTTATAAAGGTTAGGTATACTATCAATTAAATATCTTATTTGTTCCTTGCGCTTATTTTTAACTCTGCATTCTTTTTTTCCGGCTGTTACTCTACTCACATCGTCTCTTGTATAAAATGTTTTTATTTCTTCTACCTCCATTCTTTCCCTTTTTCTTTGTTTTCTTCTGGGTGTCATCTTCAGTCCGAGTACTTGAGATACATATTTTTTATTTTTTGAATTGTAAACTACACTTTTAATGCAACATTTTTCTGATTGTTTGGTACATTTTTTGTAGCTGGTTTTTAACGCACTCTCTAAAACTTCGTTTCGGGCTTTAACAATATCATGTGCGTGCTCCATATTTGCTATAGACTGACAAGCTTGTATCTGCACTCTCTGCACTCTTTTCTTGTAACATTCCATTTTGGTTCTAAATTTTTCTATTTGTGCTCTATATTTTCGGTTTTGTTTTAAAGCTAATTTAAGTTTTAATTGTAATTTATTTACTTTTGTTTCTTCTGTATGCTCACTCCTTTCATTATTTTGTTGTTCACGTAATATGTTCTCAGGTTCACGCTCAGGAAAAGACCTAACTGTATCGTGGTGACGTTTTCTGCCTATTCTTTTCTCTTCTCTCCACTTTTTCCTTCTAGCTTCTGCTTCCTCCGGAGTCATATCTGAAATTCTCTTCTTTTTTGATTTAATCCTAGCTAAGTTTTTTTTCTGCTGTTCCTCATACTTCTCGGGATTTTCGTTTTTTAGTCTTTCTCTATATCTACGCATTTTTTCAGCGGCAGTTAGTGGCATGGCTCTAAAATAAAGAATAACCTTTCAGAAATATCTCTCTCTATATAAATTTTATAAAATTAAGATATTAGAAAATCGTTGCTGTACGTCCGCCGTTTCATTACACCACCATCTATCTTCAATTTACCTACGGTATACTACGGTGCGGTATACTTGTATTAATAGTACAAGAAAATAACAAGGAAGGTATTATAGTTTGAATACAGTTTTAAGCAATCTTTCATCATTGAAATTTAGCAGGGCAAATCTTCACACAAAGTTAGGTACAAACACAAACCACAAAGTTACAAGTTTTAACAAGTAAAATATCAATATCGGAACATCACCATGTAAATCTAGCTTTATGGCGTCGGTTTTGTTACTTTTACGGTCCGACTATATGTTACCTTACGTATAGTAACAAAACCGAAGTAACATAATCATCCCGTCGCACTTTCAAAAAAATAAATTAGTCGTTCTATTTATCTTATGGTTAAATTATAAGCACCAAATTGTTTATTAAAACTAGTTCTTTTACATGAATGCAAACATATAAAACATGTGTGGTACAGTTACAAATGAATTAGTTACAAACCTGACAATAAATTTTGGTTCACTGCGGCTGCGCACACAACTCACTTCCACTGGCGACAAATAACACTGAAATTATAGTTTTAAGAATTGCCGATCCTTTTCACATGTGTTGCAATATTAGAAAAATAAAACGAAGTACGTTTTAGTAAGAGATTTCCGCAAGAAATCGTGGTAACAAACCCGACATGTCCGGAAAGATCGAATTTCGGGGACAACAATAAATATTTTTTTATTCAATAAATATAACATTTTATTACATTTCTACTTCATTCGAATGAAGAAAAAGGTAATTTTAACCGAATTCACAAAAATATTTTGAGGTATTCGAGGAAATTTTACTTCAAAATTTAATTTTTAAGTTGTAGATTGCACTGGGGACAGGTCGAAATCGAGGGGTCTGGTGTGATAAAATCTAGTGTAAAAAATTCAGTTTTTAATCTATTCAAATAAATGAAACATAGAAAAGAAGAATATAAAATGCATTTTCCGTTAAAAATAAAATAAAAATTAATCATATTATACAACTTCGAGAAAAAATTTAGCAAGTCGAGGGACATGCCTAAATTATCGATGTGCCATTTTTTTGAATATCCCCTACTAATAAATATTTTAAATGCGAAAGTCTGTTTGCTTTTGCGCTTTTATTGCTAGACTGCTGAATTGATTTTAATGAAGTTTAGAAGATCCAAGATCAATCAATTTCCATGAATTTATGGTATTGATAAATTAAAGAACAAATACACAGATTTACTCGATCGATCCATGAGCTTAGGTTTAGCGGGATTAGGGGTTTCGTGCTCGAGTAAAACTATAGCACATAACAATTAAATAGTGAATCAAATTTTGTCCACGAGCGGCGCTACACGAATCATCTAGTAATGTAAAAGTTTTCCTTCCCCAGTAGTACGAGCACCGCCGCAAGTAACGGCTAGTGTCACAATAAATTACTTTACGCAGTAACTTCAAAGTGTCGAAGTGAATTTCGTAAGTATTTTAACTTGTTAAGTGTTAGACAAGTTTAAACAATGTATTCGTTGAAGGAGGTCCTTGATTTTAGCACAATATTTCAATGACAAGGTTCTTTGTAGAGCTTGTTTCTATAAAAGACCACTGGATGGTCTTTTACGCCTATTACTATTTGGTATCTGTATATTTTATTCATAGTTCTTCAGCTTCTCTAAAGTAAATTTATTAAAATTGGTTCAATGATTTAAGTGTAAAAGAAAGACTTTTCCATTTCATCAAACGCATTATGATCTACGAAATCGATTTACTTTAACATAGCAACAAAGTACTTTAAGAAAAATTATTAAAATTTTAAGTAAACAGCAGTCGTATAGGACAAGATGTATGGATGTGAATGAAGCAGAGGACAATTGTAAGGATCGTACCAACTGGTGTTCTCTGGTCTCTACCTACCCCTATGAAAAGAAAGCGTGATTTTATGTATGAGATATTTTTGGTAACATTTATACATTTTTGGTATTTGAAACTTACATATTTTGCGACCCGTGAATCGAACCTCAACAACAATCTTCTACACTACCTAGTACAGACCCAGTATGTCCCTTTAAAAAAATCAGTTGACAAACAAGACTATTTCTATACGTTGAAGGTTTCACAAACATTGAAGTCACAGACACAAAGTAGCGACTCGAAATAGCTTTCTGTGGATGAATGAATGAGCGTACATTTTCGTTCCCTCTCCGTCGAGTCACTGGCAGTGATGCTCCTCGCGTGCAGACTAGATAAGATTATTTTTAAACTGACTTCAAAATAAGGACCTTGTGGTTGTATTTTTAAATTCTTGAGACTTAGTTGTTTTTTTTTAGCTTGTGTTTAAGTAATAAGTATAAGCAATGTGCAAAATAGAAGAAATAAATAAACACCAGACGTGAAACAGCAAATTCGTAGATTCGACGGTTGTAAACAATATAGAACCGCGATTCTTTACGACTATCGATTATGCTTTCGACAACCGGCAAGCTATCCAGAAATTTTGTATATATATCTGATCAGCGCCTCTAGCGAGCGCTGCGAGAACTATTTTTACAGTTCTTTTTAAAAACTTTTCTTTTTAAGGTGGGGTTTCCTCGACGGGTCTAATATGTTTTGTAGATATGGAGCCACAGAGGACATGGCCCACATGTTGACATGCCCAGAGTGCCCTGACTCTTGCTCATACCAGGACCTTATGAGCTGTACAGAAAACGCCGTACACGTAGCTGAATACTGGGCTGGCAGTATATAACAAGACAGAAAGTGTCACACACTATTTTAAGTTTTAATAATATACTATAATTTGTTTGCCATCGACACGCTAAGAAGAAGAAGAAGTTCTTTTCAAACGTCAAATTCTTGATATTCAATAGCACCCGCTGTAGAGAGGCCTATGTCACAAAAGATTTATGACCTACAAATTACAAGTATATAAATATTTTGACATTACTTAACAGATATTTGTAGTCTTAGTTAAAATTCATAAACGTTATTGATTCACCTAAATGAACATCAAGTAAATAACAACTTCACAAACATTTCACATCCCAAACAGTTTTCAATAGTTGAAATATTTCAACAAAGTTTTGCTTTTTGGTGAACGTTTTCGCAAACAAAAAAGTATCAAATTGAAAAGTTTTTGTACATAATATTTCGTTTTTCAATTAAGTCGTATGCGTACTATCCGTAATACTGAGAAATGGCCGGTAAGGTTATAAAAGTAAATAGCTATGTTCCGGGAAAGTCCGGAAAACTCCGGGATTAATCGCGGGAACTCGGTAGAGGCTTTTGTTTTAGTATGTGTGCTTTGGGGACTTATTAGAACTTTTTTATTAACTATTAAAATGCCTATACGTATTCAGAGCTTCCTAGAAAGGCTTTACTTTCCTGGGCTGTGAAAGCCATATAATATTTCCCATTTTTTACATTGAAGCCCATGACTGTACCTTCAATTTACTTGTGACGGGGATCCTAAAATTAATATTGTATTTTATCGATGTGAAAATCAAAATGAGCATTTTAAGACCCTGCTTCAAAACTGACATACTAATTCAATTATAATAGTAGACTAGCAGCTCAGAAGGAATCAAGACAAAATTTGGCTAGTAGTTAGAAAATAATTCTATATTTGCCAATTTTTACTATAATAAAACTTATTTAAATGCATAGTTCCACTTACCGTGTTCGTCTTTGTATCGTCGGCATAAGGAAAACATTATTGTGTGCTCTGGAACCAATGACCTGTCGACAAACAAACACTTTTTAGCCATAACTTTAAACTTTTGTGTTGCATGTTTAATATATAAAGGGTAAGGGAATTAACGCGAACACGCATTTTACCTAAGAATGCCTAACGTTTCGACGCAGGTTACATTCGACCGTAATTCTCGCGTCCTATTATTTTAAACGAAGCGAAAATCACTCTAACGCTACGGTTAGTGGAGGTAACTAGAGGTGAAATTGAACACAGAACGCGAACACGTCATACCTTTATTTTTCTACTACCCTCAATCGTGCTTATATGAAACTTTTTTTTGAAGTGTTTTTTTGCAGACGCGTGCGTGAATGCGTTGCAGCATGCCTAATGGGTAACTCCTTAATTCGAGTAAGAAAAAACTCCGCAACTACGGAAAAATTGTTTCTGTTTGAGTCAAAGTACAAGACAGTTTTTATTTGTTACTAGCCGCAGCCCGCCACTTCGTCCACGCGGACTTTATTTTTTCCGTTTTTAAAACATTTTTTGTTGCTGATTTTTCATAAAACGTTTAACGGGAGGAAATTATCGAGAATCCTTTCTACGCTTCGTAGTTTCGGCTGTGCGTTGTCCATCAGTCAATCACTGAGTAACGGAAGAGGTACATATATTTTGATTGACTGAATTAATTCAGAAAAACCGAAAACAATTATCCAAAAGATGTAATATATTTTAATACACTTCTGCCTAACCGTTCAGCGAACAGAAATGACGTTTAAAAACACGGTTATCTGTTATGTGACAGTCGATTGAGTAATCTGTCGAATTAAAATGGCTCCATTGAACCGATTGTCAGACCTTGATGCGCTACTGAGTGGAATAAACTCTACAGTGTAAAATATTTGTTGTGTTCATTGTTTTGAGAGTGACTTGTACAATTTTCTTAATTTTTTTAGGCCATGGTTTCCCACTGCCGGACAAAGGTCATTTTGTTTGTCCCTAATCAAATTTCCTATAATATAATAATAAAATATAGATAGTTTTTTTAGTCGGCCAAAAAGGAGAGGGTTCTCAATTAATTTGCCTGTATTTTATGTACACATTCTATACCAATATTTTTACGTAACCTCCTTAGCACGGGACTATAAGTTTATATACAAAATAAAAATAAATTTTACTTAGAATTATTAAAAAAAACCCAGGAAATGCTCTTGTCTCTACTGGAGAATCAAACCCGGAAACAAAACCACAAATATTGCCATTTGTTTAGACTCCTTTCCCAGAATATAAACTTAAATCCTACCACATTTTGACAGTATTGGTTAAACCTTTCCAGAGAAAGTGTTACATACAGGTTTTCGCTTTCCAATATTACAAAAGATGTAGGACGTGCCAAAAAAGCTTTCGCTTACGCCTTCCTCTCCGACCACGCGGTCTCAGGTTCATTTCCGCAAGCTAACATAGTTAATTCTGGAGTAATGAAGTTCAAGACAATCAAGTTTAATTACATCAAACCATACCCTTCATTAGAACATTGACAATTGTGTTACAATGCTAATGACTCAGTGGTTAAAGTTGTTACCTCCCCTATTTACATTGTACTGTGTCGCCGGTTCGATTGTAAATACACACGCGATTGATTTAAGTTTTAAGGTACAGTCACAAGCATTAATAATGAATGTATATGTTTTTGTGACTGTATTTTTTACTGGTCATCTCTAGGCTTCGCTTACATCATAAGTTAAAATCTTGGCCCTCTTTTCGTTAGCAAGTCGAGCAGCTGGATTGATTACGATAAATCAATTAAAGCTACAAATTAATATCTCAGAAAAATAAAATCAAAAAAACAAGCTATCCAATTAGACTAGCAATGAAAAGCTATTCTAAATATTGAGAGATTCTAACAACCCATCTTATTTGTATTCTTCTGTCTTCATGGCGCAATGGTTAAGATCACCACGCTGCTACCAGGGCGCCAGTTCGATTCCCACACGGAAAAAATATTTGTGCGATCCACAAATAATCGTTTCGGGTTGTACTTTGCGTTTGTTGATGTATGTCTGTAAAAGTCCCCGCAACAGAAAAGCAATTCTTAGTGAAGGAATTATCTTTTCAACAAAAAGTTAAAGTGTTTAAGAAGTCACGAGTTAATCACATGAAGACTACTATCGACTACATATCTTTGTACCTACATATTGACAGTGATGTCTAATGGGTATCGGTTGAGAAGGGACCGACAAGTGAGTCCAGGCGAGTACTTTACACACATCAATTATACCACTAGGGATCGCTGGATCATAGAACTCGCTCTGAATTTTACATGCTAAGACAGGATTGCTTGAATTGAATCTAGTTTATATAGAGTAGAATCTAGGTGTATCTTGTTACGTAAGTTTTAAAGTAAAATATAATCCTTTTTGAGTTGGTGGACAACACGTGAAATCAAAGTCACTAACTGTCTTACTAAAAAAACCTTCATAAAAGCTCTGATAAGTTATACAGTGTTTTATCTTTTTCACTCATATACAGTTTCAAAATCGTTTAAAATATTTATAAAGTTATAGACTAACATTATCATACACCTTTGCCTACACCTTCGGGTAAAACGGGCGAGATTTTATGTATAATATAATTTACTAGCTGACCCGCGCAACTTCGCTTGCGTCACATAAGAGAGAATGCGTCATAATTTTCCCCGTTTTTGTTACTTTTTTTACTGTTACTCTGCTCCTTTTGGTCGTAGCGTGATGATATATAGCCTAAAGCCTTCCTCGATAAATGGGCTATCTAACACTGAAAGAATTTTTCAAATCGGACCAGTAGTTCCCGAGATTAGCGCGTTCAAACAAACAAACAAACTCTTCAGCTTTATTATATTAGTATAGATATATTTAAAAAAAAAACACGTAACTAAATAACTAGCGCAGAAGCTCCAAATCGTTTAAAAGTAGCAATTACTTTGTTTTACGAGCTAGAATGCTTAAACACTATTTAACGACTTCTATTTCATCACCCGCTTTAAAGCGATCAGTTGGTCTGAAAACCCATCCATGAACAGTTCGCGATATAAATAACTGTAATCTTTCAGTAAAATGGGGACATATTAGCAAAATACTGGGTCAGAATTAAAAAGGTCATTGCAATATTGACCTATATAGGGGTCAACTCTCCCGATTCAATCGAAGTGTATTTAAAGTAGACTTTAAATATAAATTATTGAGTAGCTAATTTATTTATGAATTACAGTAAATGTGTTCTTTATTTATTTAATTAATTATGTCTAAATAATAAATAAAAGTAACTGAAAAGTTTTTAAAAATATGTAGATCGCAGAACGAGTATTATTGAGAATATAAAATAACGGATTATAAGAAACTAATAAATAATAAAGGGACTATTAAATAAGCAGTTCAGTAACATAATTTAATCTACGAAAATAATTATACACAAAAACTACATACAAAAAAAAACTCGAACGCAATTACGCGACAAACGCACTACGTTGCAACAATAACTTATTTTCTCATTAAATATCAACAAAATAAACAACTAATAAATTAAACTAAACATTTTAAAATATTTCCTTTAATATTAAAATAAAATAAAACAATTATTTATTTAAAAAGCAATAAAAATCGTATATAAAAGTGAGTATACCTGAGTTGGCCTACGCGCTTATCTTGCGGCTTCGTACGAACCCATAGTCACGGTCACTGAATTAAAAAATCAAACTGTCAATATATTAAATGTTGCAAGCTTTATGACACTGCACTGTTTTATAAAAAAGTTCACATTTGTAAAGTGAGAGGGGGAGAAAGCGAGCGGCTTGAGTGGAGGCTGTGGAGCGACTGAACGACGGACGAAACGCGGAGTACCCCGAACTGTAGTGTGTGGCCGTAGCTGGCGAGCAACTCCCCTGAATATAGAGAATATATGCCCCGTTATTAGTATATAGGACATTAGTACTTTGGCATTTTATGATATACTATGTTAAGAAAACTCCTGTAGAACAAGCAGCTTCACGAAGAAAGCTTTTGATTTCGTTTTACGTAAAAAACTTGCAAGTAATTAAATTAAAATATTAATCGCATTTCCGCTTATTTGATTTCGTAATATAATATATCTGATTCTTGACTTGAAAATTTCTATTAGATTTATTAAAAGTACATGCTTGTGATAACGATTGCGATAATGATAAAATGTTAATATAAATTTTAATCACAATCAATTCACTTAATGATTAACATCATACTTATAATTTCCATAATAGATGTTGTACTAATTTAAAACATTACCCCAGTTCCCAGCAAATTCTTCGCACTGGCAATATTCCAAAGGTTCGTGGAAGTTCGACATTTATCGGCGGGATCGACGGCGGCCGCAGACCTCCCTCTCAGCCTTACTCGGGACTCTATCAACGTACTGAATACATACCTACGACTACTTGCGACTACCACTACGACTATCGCTGAAAAATGCACCAGCACCACGATATTAGATTTAAATGTGAAACGTACAATTCCACTGTCGAAGCATCGCGAATTGACTGTGTATGTCTGTACGTCTGAATGTTTGTACACGGCACTGAATGTAAAATGTTATTAAAAATGTAAGTTTTCATTCGCTTTGATGTTGGTTTAATGTTCTGTTTTGTATATTTTTGCTGATGAGTTGTTCTGAATTGATCGTAATTTGTGAGGATTGCAGATAAAAGTATCTTAAATTGAGGTAGGGCTTACGGTCTTGCTCAGTGGTTCTACTGATAGTCAGATAATAGTTAGATACATAGACATTAAATAAATGTTGGCTTATTTTATTTCTGTTAGTCCTTTGATTAGAAAAGGAAATACTTCTTATACTTCCTTGCAAAGATTTCCTACTAAAGCTTATGTAGAATTAAATGATAACTAAAACTTTGTTAGGAAACAAATATTTACCTGTAGAAGATAAATGAAAAAATACGAATTTAAGAAGACTTCAGAGATTAAAGTCACGACAACATGACAATTGATTAAAACATAATTTTTAGCATTTAATAATCAAGCTCAACAATCATCCGTTTATAGTACAAAATGAATTGGAACGAAGCAATTTCGGCATAGTATCACGAAGCACCCATGCGGTGGCGGAGTTCCGACGGCGCAGAGCTTTTGTTAAGCTCTCGCGGCGACAGTTACGTGAGCGAATGGCCAGACCACGCGTCTATATATCTACTGGAATATATACTATTTTCTTTGATGGAGAATTTATTAACTTTCCTATTAGGGATGACTCTTTTTTTTCAAACAGGACTGTCTCATGCTGCGAGGTGTAGATCCCCTTCCACAATAGTAGAGAGTTTAGCCCACCACGCTGTAAAGTGTAAATGACTTGCCTTCAAGAACTATTTATTCAGACAAATCTCAGGCATGGATAACTTTCTCACATATTTTTTTACAAGTGACCTCCTTGGAACAGTGGTTTAGGTCACCATGCCACTAATATTGCATCGTGGGTTCGATTTCTACACGGCACAATTATTTGTGACAAACAATAGTTTCGGGTGTGGTTGTTCTTTGTACAGGCATTTCTATTCGCTGTGAATAAAGTCAGTAAAGAGAAGTGCCTGGGAAAAATTACTGGAGAAGTTCGAAGACGTGAATATTATAGAATACCTAAGAGATCAAAACATTGTAAAAAACTTCCCCCTATCCCATCCAGTGCATTGTAACTATGGACAATGAACATACAACCCGACAACCTGCCGTTTATAGTGGACAGAAACGTCAATGAAAATTGTACCGACAACACGGCACTTGATTACCTCACATATAATTCAGTCTCCTGTCTCTGCCTGGGTTATGGCTGCGGCTGGATCATGACAAAGGCATGCGTTTACAACTTAACAAGGTTACAGTCATGATTTTACTAGAATTATTTGTAACAGAGTGTAAATGACCTTTATTCCATCCAGTCCTACCAGTAGTTAAGTTGTAGGACTCAAGTTCAACAAACTAGTTCTCTGGGAAAGTGCTTATAAGTTTTATGTAGAAAATTTATCAGTAACATAATAAAGATTTCTGGTTCATTACATGGCCAATAGATTTTCCATGTCCTTTTACCTATTATTTTCTGAAAAAGACCGGCTTAAGTTAGTTTTTCTTCTTTTATTACGACGTTATCAGTTAATTAAACAAGTAACTATCTTCCTAACTGTTATAAACAACTAAATATTCTAAATAGATCACGGTTGTGTAACTACGAAAGTCTAAGAAACTGATACTTTTGTATGAATTAAGTTCTGTCGTAGAGGCTGTGATGCTTCGCTAACGTTGATCCTCATTAATTCATCTATCAATAAAGTTACAACCAGTAAACAAAATAGTCAAAATACATAAATAATAGGGCAATAATTCAGTATTTCGTTGAAAGCCAATGATAAACACAGTGCACTCACGTTAAAAGCTCTGTTATCGCGGTCGTTTTCACTCGCGCTATTTACCTGAGTGTTCCGACAACAAGTTCCGATACATGGACGTTTTAATATGCTATCATGTTTATTAACAATACTTTGTGTGTCGTTTTAGTAATTAATTTTGTGAAGTTATTAAGCTTTGACTGTTGTTTATTGATAAAATCTAGAAGACACTCTTTCATTTTGGTTATACGTTTATTGTAAATTGTACATCGAAACAAGAGGAAGGCTGGTAGCTAAAATAATTGATGGTTATGCCGATGAAAAAATAATTTTCGGAAATATATCGTATCGAGGAAATATTAGTATGATAATTAGAAACTTATAAAAGGTATCCCTTTTGTAAAGACAGACAGAAAGAACCATTTCGTTAAGATCGGCGAGAGTAGAATGATATAATTCCATGACCGGGAATAAAACGTGTAATCCAAAAGCAGTCAATCTCTACTTTTTATTAACATATTCTACTATAATATTTAACTCATATTAATCTAGTACCTAAAACGTAAGTTACAATATCGTTATATAAATGAATAATCCTAAGTTTGCTTTCAGTGCGCCCGAGGGGACTCGCGGCGTAATTTGCATACTAAAACTTTTCACACTTTGAAACCTTTTAGAAGCAGTGTCGAGTCTAAGAGTCGCTGTGTTCGTATACTGACATATTTAACTGTTAGGCGTGAACGTTAAAAGGAACGCTTAAATGTAGTTTTAAGATGGCGCTTTGGCTATGAGAGCGGGAGTGGCATGTCTCTCATAAAATCCATAGAACAGGGGTGCGATTCAGTACAATCGGTACTATGGAGTACGGAGTGGAGTGTTTGTCATTTAAATGCACAGCAGAGATAGTTTTTACGGCGCCCACTAGGGGCGCTGATCAGATTTTCATACAAAAATTCTCGATAGCTAGCTTGTCGATAGTAGTAGGGAATCGCGCTAAGGTACACGATATTACACTGTTACCTACAATCGTAAACATTAAGCTGTCACTCAATGCTATGTTATTTAGCTGGCTAAGTTGATATTGGGTAGTATTTTGATACCTTATCATATGAAAAGAGTTTAATAGAATAACACGTAAAGAGTAGCAACGGGTTCTTATCATTACAATTCGCTAAATTACTACTTATTTGACAAATAACATCACCTTCATCTTCTAAATTAAATATCGTAACTCGAAAGTTCAATCAAAGCGCAATTTTCTTTCGAAACTCGCGACATCTAATTTATTTACCTATTAGTACGTAAAACCTATTAACGTATAAGCTTTCACGTGTGTTTACATTGACGAAAGCCACGCATACATACATACATACATACATACATACATACATACATAGATAGATAGATATATACCTCGCTTTAGTACTCCATTGAAAAAGCTTTCCATCTGCCCGCATTCGCGGTTGATTTCTACCCGTGAAGTACTCTTGCGTTTTCAACAAATATTATGTTTCGTTGGCAATATTGTTAATGGTTTCGCTGTATATTTCGTAAATATGAAGTACGATTCTTTATTTTGTATGCGGTAGTTACACTTGGTCACTGGTTACTCAGTTTCGGGTTCTATTCCCAGTTAAGTATTTTATTAACTTCCGAGCCGTTTTTGCTGATATTTAGGAAATTGCTTGAACCAGCTGTCAAGGATTCAATACTCGAAAAGTGTACCTATATAGTTATAGATAGTCGCTAACTTACATTACACAACATTTTGCTATTTCTAGTTTTGCGAGTGATTATAATGATTATTTTTGTAAATCCTGCCTTATGCCGCATAACAACCTACTGTACTGCCCAATATCGTGAAAAATTTGCTCACTTAACTACTTACGAGAAAAAATATCTGCACCAAGCAAACATAATATATTCCACGGAAATACCAGCGTATTGCAACTGACACAAAAACAACAGTAACTCCATTTCTCCGTAACAGTTTTTAGGTTAGAAATGTGACCGAGTTTCCAGCCATTGGTAATATCAGTGGAGCCTGGAAACTATACCCGAGAGGCGACAATAAGCTCAAGGCTGCAGTGAATAACTGGGAATGTACAGTTCTAGTTAAATGTGGTTACAATAAACCTCTGAATGTTCGGAGAAATACACGTGATGTAAGTACAACGTGCTCATTTATTAATAGTTTAGAAACCCTATTAATTATTTAGTTTACGTAAAATGTCTTATGTGTAAGACTTATAATAAGTAGTATTTTTAGGTGTGCGACTAAAATTATAATTACTTCATTTATCATGTAATGATATCTAATACCATCGAAAGTTTTATTAACACTTGTTATTTATTAGGTTAAATGTGGACGCTATTACTTTGGCTTTCTGCAGAAGGAAGGAATAAAATATTTACCTACAATAAAAATATACATCATATTAATTCTTACAGAATTACGTTTAATAATCCCAAGACTTTAAAGCTATAGCAGTAAAAGTTCGACTCAACAACCATTTATCAAAACCTTGTCCTTCTTACATAGCATTATAAAATATCTCCACAACTTAATGCATTTTATTACTTAGCATACCGTATTTTATATTCATCACTCGTTGAATATAAATGACACTGACAACATCAGCATTAAACATTAATAACAAATAAATATTAAAGTATTTCTCTACATTAAATAGTACATAATAAACAAGTACTTAGATTCCAACCCAATTCTTCGCGTCGCGCTCAAAAACCGTCAAATCCGATGAGACGAGCTCCTTTACCCGGTATGATACCGGCACCCGGGCGTGTCTCGGCGACCCGGTCACGCGGTCACAGCCCGGTGACCGGGTCGCAGCCTGACCCGGTTACGGTGCAGCAGCCGGGCATGCACCGCCTTCCCCCCTCCCCTCGTCTCCGCTTGCATTCCACGATTGATTCTGCAATATTGGACCCTTCTTTTGTCAGAATGTGTGTCGAGGTAATGTACCTGCTTAGATTTGGAGATTATATCACGAATCTGTGTACGGTTTGCGTATCGTTTTAAAAGTATTTTGCCTGCATATATTCGTAGTTTTGGTTGCTATTACGATGTTGTTTAAATGGGCGGTGTGACACAGTTTTCACTACCATTTATTGTTATGTCTCTGTTCGTTAAATGTATTGTGTTAGAACTGGGAGCGAACGGAAATTAGAGTCTCTCTTATGTGGAAATTTGAATCGTCTACATTGATTCAATAATGTTTTCATTTAGATGTTAAAGATTTTTGATTGAAATAAATTAATTTTCTAAATTACATTGTAGGTATATAGGAATTGAAAACCTACGTGAATAACTAAAACTCGAGATTGGTAAATAATATAATAAGTAGTTTAATAAATGTGTTGTATACAAAAGTTAAAATATTTCTTACCCTTTAACAAATTCTGAACTCATTTCAATTCACTCAAACACTCGTTTATTAAATGAAGTCTTGTCTTCCTTCGACATGGTGCTATCAAACGTGGTCATTTCATCAAAAGCAGCTAATTTAATCTTCAGGTCTTTCTTCAAACTATTTTCAAAATCGTCGTACTCCGGATCGGAACTACAATTTGCACTTAAAGCCTCGAGCTTGGGTTCACGTAGTATGCTTTTCACTACAAATTTTATAATACGTTTAAGGTTACTCAATTCAGTTCTCAACTTATTTACCAAATTAGTTTTAGCATTTAAGACTGTCTTTAATTTTTCGTTTTCTAGTAGTAACGCGAGATTCTTGTTTCGTGTGTCCATTTCTCTCTGGTTAGTGAGATCGATTTGCTTTTTCATTTCACGTATACACATCTGGAATTCCTTGCGAGACCTCTCCAACGTGCCGTTCGCTTTATTCAATTCCTTTTTAAGTCTATCGACGTCGCCTCCGAGTCGAGTTTCTAATGATTCTATTGTGTCCTGTGTCCTCGCATTTTTCTTGTTTCTCGGCACTTCTTTGACAATCACTTCTACAGCCGTTGTGTTGTTCCTGAACACTTCGTAAGAGGTACTAGGTTCAGAGTCGAGGTTACCTTTCTTCCCTCTAGCGTATGATGAGAACACGTCTTCGGATAACGACATTTTTAATTTAATATCTTTGGACATTGGCCGTCTCGTTTGTAATCTTACTGTAAACACTTGTGTTTTGTGAAAAAATTATAACAAAAATAAGACTGCGACGGTTTTATGTTTGTTTGAGTCCTGTCGACAGTGACAGTTGTATCTTGTTGTTATAGTCACCATACTCACCATGTTACATCGCGAGGTTGTATACCATATTTCTGATTTTATTACAGCGAGTTTATTATTTGATACGCTAAAACTTTTCACAGATTATGCAGGTGCATTTGTGCTCAACAAAAATGTTTTTTTTATTACATGCTAGAACATCAAACAAGTCACACAAACTTCTGTTCAATGCTTCCTTAGGTACCTATTCCGATTGCTAGTATTTTACCGAACCACATTTTATCGAACACGAAAACGCAATTACGCCTGATGTTTCTAATCAGTATTACAATACTACATTTAAACATAGAGACAATTTTACATATCCAGTAGTTTCAAAGATGGATCTTAACCATACTTTTCCACCGTCGCAAAAATACATACGTATATACCGTACATAAAGACAATTTAGCAAACAAAAATTAACCCATTACTGTCCCACTGCTGGGCAAGGGTCTCCTCCCGTAATGAGGAAGGGGTTAAGCAACTTTGCATTCCTTCAAGAACTGTTTTAAAGAACTCTCAGGCATGCAAGGCTGCATCACGATGTTTTCCTTCACCGTTGGAGCATGTGATAATTATTTTCGGGTTCGAACCTGCGACCACTTGCGTGGGAGGTGTCAACTTATAGCAATTATATCTAAAATCGATCTTAACCTTACAATTCCACGCATCTACGTCCTTTACTCAAAATCATGAAACACAAAACATAATTACTGTGCTTCTCCAAGGTCCTCAATCATTAATATCTATTGAATTAATAGGTATAACGTTGGGCACCGAGTGCGGTCCCGGTCAAGTGGCGGGCGCGCCCACTGAAGCGCATGATTGCGGCCCGGCTTCGACGTGCACCTATCAATTATCAGAACTGATGAGTGTTTGCAACGGAATTTTATAAAATTTCAACTCCATTTTTAAAAGATAAAATATTTTTTTGAAGGTTTTTTAATGGCTAAGGTAATGATGGTAAACATCCTGCTTAAACTAATAGTAAAGTTCATACATACTATAATGCGAAAAGACTTTTTCCCCGACCTAATGTTTATAATTTAAAACCATGTTAATGGTAGATTTGTGTAGATGGTACCTAATCATATGTCCCACGAAATTATACATCATACTTACTGTATTATTTTACCATATGGTCATGTAAGTATTCACTTTCAAAAAGTACCTGTAATAAAAAAGGTTTGGTTATAAAAAGCTGCTCTCAATAGGTAAGTAAGCTTGAGTTTATTGTAGTTATTATAGCTGACTTTAAGAAAGAAAGAACTATATGTAAGAAATCAAACCTAATTGAATTCATAAGCGAATAATTGATTTGATTTCAACCTATACTACAATATTATTCGCCTGTTCGTGTATTAAACAAGCCATAACATTATTAATGACTTGTGGTCAAGCCCAATACAGTTAATTACAATCGGTTATGTATACCTGGTGTAGATTGTGGTCAGGGCGGTGTAGGCTTGCGGTCTACGGTGCTACGGCGTAGACTTGCTACGCGGCTACGAGACGTAACCGCGCGCTGAGTTGTACCGATGTTTCCATGAACTAGATTACGGTCGTAGGCTTTGTACAGCCTTGACTAACTTCAAGTCTACTTATTTTGAAGCTTATAGAAGCAAATAAATATTTCAAAGGATTTTCTACTACAGATATTATGTAAGATTGCTTTCAATTTAGATATTTGATAATTTATTTTGCTTAATAACATTTTAACTCATCACTGAACATAAGTAAGGTACGTTAGCATTAGTTATTTATACTACGTTTTGGTCTTCTTTTTATCATCATACCTACATTATTTGCTAATTTTGTGTGACGATTGACGAAAAACATTTTTTTTCTTGACCCATAACTGTACTGCTGACTGCTAGGCGAGAAACTCTTCCGGAAATGTCTTGAGTCCTTAAAAATAATAAGGTACTGAAAATTTATGTGAAGAGCACATCTTTACATTTTAGAAAGTTATAAATACATGTTTGAAAACACAAACAGAATTTTAATAATCAAATACAGTGGTTTAATTAATGTCGAAAACTCATCTAACTTATTGAACATCACAAAGTACTTTGTATATGAAATCACATGGTTTTGTCAAAGCTATCATAACATGCCATCTCCACGTGTAACGGCACGTGTGTATCACCGATCATGTGGACGATTATTGCAAATATCTCTGAAATGTGCTACATTCCTCAACAACAAAGATTTTCATACCAGGGACACATAAGGAGAGAAATGTCTATATACCGGTGACATATCAAGTGATGCTTGGCGATTTCGCTTGACATATGTATATTATCTGGCGATATTTTTTTTACATCGACGTTTTAAAATGTTACTTAAATAGAGTTACATAGATACTTGCTAAATTAATTGCAATGCGCGAAATCGCGCGGTTTTTCTCCGTAGCGGCAGATGGCACTGACATTAAAATTTGTTCCTTTAGTTTATACTTTTATTGAAATCGTAAGAGTTGATCACTGTGTACAGTGATTATGGATGTTGTATTTTATTTTGCAGACTGTGCTTGTAGTAAATAAAAAGGATTTATATACTGCGCCTGAAGCTAAAGAATGTTCCATTGGACATATTCGGCTACGGCGGCTAGTTTAATTGGAACCAGCCAACGGTGTAGGACTTCGTTTAGAGTGCCCAAATATACTACAGGTCAATCACTCATAAACTATTAAGGGTCTCGCCTCTGCGCGGCTGACACATACAGAACCAAATGCGCTACAGACGTATTACTACAGAAACTATTATGTGAATCCATCCTTATATTCCATGGAATGAATGTGCAGCGAAGAGTTCAGAAGAAGTCGTAAAAAACGTCCTTCGCAATCAATAGCAATTGATATTGTTCAGTGAAGCAGTTAGATAACCTAGATGTTAAGTCAAGTTTATATTCAATATCTAACGACTGTACTTTAAACTAGGATTTATCCTAGCGTGCTTAACTTTTAATATTATACAGTTTACATCTGTACGGGACTTAGTCTCCGTAGAATGAAATCCAAAGATAAAAAGTGTTCTATAATTAAATCCAGGTTACAGAGTTTTTGTGTGCCAAGTCATTCAATCTCACTTGTATTTTTGAGCGAAATTGTAGCAAATATTAAATTAATTATCATAAACTTCCGCTTTTTATAATATTGCTTGCATCTGCCTTTGACATTCTGCGTGGAAAGATTTCGAGGAAAACTGTATTGTATGTGTTAATCATAATTAATTAATACAAATATACTGCAATATAAATAATCTTTACAAATGACGAATTCCATCAAAATCCAATCAGTAGTTTAGCAATAAGGTGTAACAAAAACCCTTTAAATTCTAAACACTGTCCCATTTATAATATTAGTAGGATGACTATGTACCTACTTTAAACTAGGTCTTATCCCGGCGTAATCTCCAACTAGTCTACTTCAGATGCTAGATAATGCGCGTATTAAGAATTAATTAGCACTCGGGAAAACTTTCAAGAGAAAATTTTGCCTGGAGTTTGCTTGAAAGATACTGTAATATTCTTGAAAAACTGTTTCAGTTCGCGCAAAAAATGCTTTTCAACAACGAGTAAAATATTAATGTTGATTTTAGACGTTTTTTTAACTACCTCTTAATGAAGTCACATGCACAATCACAGAATCGCTTATAGTAAATTAAACCTTTTATTGTTCCACTACTGAGACTGCCCTCCTCTCAGAATAAAAGCATGCCGCCACGCCCAGTATACGTAAGGACTTTACTGAGGACTTTACATTTATTCAAAAACTTGCGGCTGGGCCCAACTCCCATTTATTCCATTATCGAGGGAAGCTGGATCCCGTCAATCCCATATCAACCTTGCCTGACAATTGCAATTGCAAACAAATAAAAAAAATATTATCCAATTTGGTGTCTAATGCTCTTAAGTTATTCGCGTACCAATATCCATGAATTATCTTTATTAATATAGGCAAAGTAAAAATCCTTAAGTAGGCTCAAGGTGTGACGAAATCATTGATGTCGTAAGTAAATGGGAGACTGGTACACAAGTCACAGTACTGTTCATAGAGAAACATTAAAAACTGTTCTCACTGAAATAAAACTGTACAAACCAACGCTCCAATTACGCCCGTTTGTACAACAATCAGACAGCACAAATACTGTGGAAAGTCAAATAATCTAGCAAACATACATACATATTATATGCTGTTATTTGTTTGTGTGCAGCTGTAACCCCATTTTGAGAGTACATCGAATGCCCTAGTTCTGCGACCTCGGGAACAATACTAGCTAGCTGTCTCCCGGCTCTGTGCACTACCTACACAACTGTTTAACGTCTCTTCACCGTTCCTATTCACTATTGCATATTGTACGGCTTGTTATTTAAATGGATGAAAGCAATATTGTGTATTGTGAAGGAAAGTTTTTGTATTTTTGTATAGTTTTCCAGGTTTATACGGTTATATAAACAATGAATGTGTGGTTCTAGCTTTGGAAAAGGGTTTTAATTGTTTTGCATCATACTAGTTTGGCAATATACATAATACTAATTGTACTCTAAAATATTTACCTATATCATTTGCTTTTTCTAGCTCATAGATAATCAACTGATTAAATAAAGGATTTCTACAGAATTTTAACAAGAACAAGCCTTTCTCGGTAATTTTTTCAATGCTGTTGGCACCTATGTACTTTGCATTTCAAATAGTAATAACATCGCTAAAAACGTTATTCTATGATTTATTCACTTCTCCAATAACATTTTAGAAGACAGCAACGATCCCAGGAAATCGATGTAGCACTAGACAAAAGGTCATTGACAGTGGTGTCCTGAATAACTGTCCGGCAGTTATTGGAGCGTCGGTCAGTGATTGCTCAAAGTGGGACCGCGCCACCGCGCCACCGGGCCGCGACCACAACCCGATTGTTACTGACACGTTATAGATTTCAATTAGTCCAAGCTGTTTGTTTAGTTGCTTTTGTAAATTGCTGGTAATTTTGTAATGGTAATTACACTCGATGCACGAGTGGTGTAATCAATACGTATGTACTTGGTAATTACCGTGCTTCGGAGGGAACGTAAAAGTAGGTCCTGGTTGTTGTCAATAAAAGTAACAGTTATAGACTTTTAACGCAAAAACAACGTTGAGACAGAGTTGACCACTGACGAAAACACCTGGCAATTTCGTGTGATGTAGCAGAAGTTTTTGGTTCTGATTATTCTTTGTATGTACTTGTAAAGCCTACGCGGCAACAATTATTTGTAGTCGAAAGGATATCTTATTGTTATACTGCTAAAGACAAGTAGATTTAAAGGGCGGAATAGTTTTAGATCCGGATTTATCAAGCTTCTTCTCCTAATATGTGCAGTTCATAATCCATTTGCATAATATGTAACTAGTAACTCAAATACCATCTCTCTTTAAAAACTCTTTTTGTGAATAACATTTAATGAATGTAGATTTATTGAGTGCTTCCACTCATACTGGCGAAGAACAACAAATATGAACCTTAAATTGGAATTCAATCTAAACCTTACCGCTTTACCCTTATTTCTACTCTTTCTTTAATGTAAATAGATCACTACATAAATCCTACCCCAACCAAACCGGCCAATCAAACTTGAACAAACCCCGGGAGTATACTCGACTTTGACACAGCGACCTTTTTACAGCAAAACTAATTAGCACATGCGTTTCCAAGTCTTCCAGAATAAGGTCACGTTCACACTGGATCACATGGCTGTACATAAGGGTGGTCCGCGTGCGCGCCCCCTCGCAGCGGGGGCGAAGGCTCGCTATACAAATACAGCTTTGTTTTGTATCGGAGTGTTTAAGACAGCTGATGTGTTGAGTAATATAGCTCCCAATTGTTTTGTGTTTGTTTGTCTGTCTGTTGTTATGTTTGAAGGCGATTTTATAAGCGAGAATTGTTATGTTTTAGAGTGAATTTAGTGAGTGAGAAGCTCTCCCAAAAGCTTAGATTGGGTTACGTTGACAACAATGCTAAAATCTCATGGTTTTAATGAAAATAAGTGTCTTCAAAATACGACTCAAATACAAACGAGCTTGTAAGAGATTCAAAAACCCTCCTTCCTCCAAAAATTAAATGTAATTGACAGCAAATTAGTACATGAAAATGCATGCCTGAACATTGTTAAAGGCAATTTTTCAGGGTATGCATATTCTTGGAAACAGCAGATTGATTCAGATGATATCAGTTCTTTCTTTCGATTAACTAAAGTGCCGATTTTTCTTCGCCGAAGTTTGTTTTAAGAAATAATTTCACACAAGAGTTTTGTGTTTTTAGAAATTTGTTTCATAAAATAATAGATGTTCTTATTCTGTCAATCGCAGAATTATTAATAGAACTTGTTTCGCACTCATTTTGTTCTCGTTTGTTATCAAATACCTACTTAGATAAGAGGGGTCAAAGTTTACATGTATTACTGTGAACTGTGCACACACTACACGCAGTCATGGCTTCCTTACTAGATAATTTATCACAATTATCACTTACACATGTAGAAATTAGTGCAATTAATTTGTTGCAATCATCATTATTTTATGTCAGCTGTTTATATCCGTTGGGTAGCAACAGCGCCACCTATTTGGTCTAATTGGAAACGTTAACTGTGATAGATCTAAAAAAAATTTCAATTCGTAGTAGGTACCATTTTTGAGGATTTATGAGACTAATAAGGTATATAACAAGAAGACTTTCAATACCAAATTTATCTTAATTTATAACTCAGCCCTGATAGATTGATAAATATTCAATCATAAGCATATGATTAGTAATCTTGTAAATAAGCTTCTAATCTTGCAAAAATATTTTTTTGCTTAGTATACAACCGTGTAACTTGCAAAGTTGTATCTCCTATTTACTTAACTTAATGATTTTTCCTTTGACATGTGTTTTATTAAAAATATAGTTTTCAGCATCGTAACTTCATTTCTAAGTAAAAAGCAGCAAAGAATAATTTGCATTTTTTTATGTCCATCCCGATTTTTATACCGGTATAGGTAATACATACCTACTACGTAGCAGTATGCTGTGATCACTTCGGTTCCTGACCCCGAGACGTCGAGACGCTTTGTCCATGAAACACATTTGCCAATTTATTTTTACCCTTCCAATTTTTTTTCTGATTCACAACGTTTATTTTTCTGCTTGATATATCTTGGATTTTGTACTTTTTTCGAGTTAATCGACCTTATAAAAGCTTGGCATTTTCAGAGTTTAACATAGCTAAATGGTTTTCTAATCACAAAATTAAATAGCATTCAGTTGAAAATCATGCCAGAAAGATAAAATTTCAACCAATTTTCCAAGGATACAATAATAACAATAAAATAAATCATTATACCATATATACATAAGATATTAACTAGCTATAATAATAAACACAAATTAACATTATAAGAACAATCTCACGTATTACATCTTTGTTGTAACTCCAGCGACTAGCTGAGTCATGACAACAAAACAACAGACTCCAACCTCTCTTTCTAAGAGGGAGACACATATACAACACGGGCTAGGGGAATGAGCAGACATTTCTACGTCTTGCATTCCCCTTTGTATAACCCGACTACAAACATAAGCATCAGACTTCAAAAATATAAATCTGTTTACTTGAAAATATACGCTAAATCTGAAGTATTTTTAAGGTTTATTCAATCAGTGTTATTTATGTGACTTGTTGAGAGATGTTTGTCTATAAAAGTCCACAAAAAGTCAAGTAAAAAACCAGTTTGAAGTGGATATGATAGTTTTTATTGAAGACTTTGCACAGTGGTCGTGTTAATGTAATTAGTATTGTACGTATAGACCGAGTGATTCTCACTTGTTAGTTCGGCAGTGGCTAGCAAACACGTGCAATATGTATCTTAAAACTTTAATATTTGTGTTACTATTTTCGTTTTCTTTGTGCGATGTATCTGTCGGTAAAAGGGAGAAACTGCTGTCAGATTTTAGACGATATTTCAATACTTCTAATGCTGAAGGACTTTTGAGGAGTTTAAAACAATGGGTACGTGTTTTTACATTTTATTTGTTTGTTATGGAGTCGTATTACAGTGTTATGTTTGTATACGTATTCCCGGATTTAAAAATAAACTACAAAATTAATATAGGCCTGTATTTACTATCAACTTAGACATTTGTTAATCCATAATAAGGATTAATATAATATACCTACCTATGTAATAGACGGCCAGCTACATTATTATGTTTTTGTAGGTACTTAGCTATAAGTAATAAGTAAAATCTAGGACAAGACCACTATTACTAAGGATAATAACAACAAATACATACAAGAATAAATATTACAACGCAATAAATGATAACAAAATATTTAACCTTAATAATTTGTTTACGCAATATTT
Organism: Anticarsia gemmatalis; assembly: GCF_050436995.1. Lineage (NCBI taxonomy): Eukaryota > Metazoa > Arthropoda > Insecta > Lepidoptera > Erebidae > Anticarsia > Anticarsia gemmatalis. The sequence continues at coordinate 8,883,706 of NC_134763.1, read as the reverse complement.
TTTTACTGTGACGCCGAAAATTTATCAGAAAACTGACAATAATAATAAAAAAATTGTTTACATCTTTGTTATATTGAAACTGTCTAAAGGGACCTCTGTGTTTTGGCTTCGGCCCCACGCACTCCTTCCAAAAGTTACTAGGGACTAGATCCGAGATGAATAGACAAATAAATAATAAAATAATCTATAGTAGTTAATTATGAAGTAATGAAGAACGGCATTTAGATATTGAAAGTGATTTTCACTTTTTCGCTGTGCGTATGTATGAAGAGTAGACGTGCGTTTTCTCTTTTCCAATATTCGTTTTTAATACACGTTGTTCATGAATTCACGATAATACATACCTATTTATTTCATAGTTTTATTGGCTTCAATTTTCCAATATATGACAGAGAACGCCATCTATTGCCTGACCTCAGAAAAGACTGCTTGACCAAAGAATCCTTGCCTGATTGTAACCACAGATTGTTCATGAGCGAATTCCAATAGTTGCGATTTAGCTTTGTCTTTTATTTATAACTTTTATAAATAGGTTTTTAAATCAATACTGGTAGTGAAGCAAACTTAATCACTTAACAAAATTGCAAGCAAACCTATAAAGAAGAAAATCATTTTGAGAGTCTAGGAAAACATCCGAAAAAATCTATATCGGGCCAAAATATTGTTCTTTAATTAAAAACATGTCTTGTATTCATCTAAATCTGACTATTCCGTACTCTATGAACCGGACTATTCATATAAAATCTGACTTTATGTTACTATTTACAACTTCCCACATACACGAAGTGTTATACTTATGTACCTACTTAGGTACATAAAGGTTTCCCAACGATGTCCTCAGTTAAATCTGTGCTGTTAATTGAAGCCATAGTTGTTTGCTTATTATAGTGGAGGTTATCGAGACAGACCTTTTAGTTTGTTTATCTTTGCAGCTGGAACTCTGTCCATTGTTCTTTTAGTTCATGACTTTACGAGTCAAGTGAATGTGATAAGAAATGGGTCATTAACTTGTCCCGAACTTTTTATTGATAAATTGTTTAATTTGCGCCTCTCACGCAACTGGTCGAGAGTTCGTACCCAAGGCACACCAATGACTTTTCGAAGTTATGTATATTAGAAACAATTATCACCTGCTCCAATAGTGAAGGAAACCATCGTCATGCAATCTTGCACGCCTGAGAGTTCTTCAGAACAATTTTTGAAGATGTGCAATGTCCCTAACCCGCACTTAGCCATCGTGGTGTACTTTAGGCCTCCTCCCTCAATCCGGGAGAAGACCCTTGCTCAAAAGTGGGACATTAATGGGTTAAGTTTATGTTATTTTATAATTTTTTTACTCCTTATGGTACAAAGTTAAACGTAACTTTTTCCAGCGAGGATATCGACAAACTTACGACTATAATAAAAACGACGTCGTAATATTACTAATGTTGCTATAATCATCAAAGAAAATGATACGTAATTTTGATAAACTGAAGAATTGAAAGTTGTCAGTCCCAGAATTTCTTTACTTTGGAAAACTTACTAATCAGTAGGCTTAGAAAACTCCTTCTCGTTTCTAGATTAAACTATATCATTTCCACATTAAACCGTTTCTTGTTTACTATCAGTACCTACTCATCTGAAACTATTGCGTGTAGCAAGTGACCCGAACATTGATTAACCTCGTTGAGTGAACTACGCAGCTGCTCGCTACAACATGTTTATTTATTCCTTGATCTGTATCATAATCTAGCTCTAATTAATACAGTTGCGCAATTATAAACCAACTCTAGACAAAACTAAAACATGTATTCGTTGTCTTACAGGAGGCGAATTACGAAATGGGCATGGAATTTGGAAAAGAAGCTTTAAGACACATTGAAGCCCAGTACCCTCACCCTAGAAAACAAGCCATTGTGAGAATTATCTCGTTAGACAAGCAAGTAGTTGCTGGCATCCATTACAGAATGAAGGTGGAAGTAGGCCTGACTGACTGTGTAGCTTTAAGTTCAAAAACTAATTGCAAACTGGCCAGTGATACTGGTCATAACAAGTACTGTCGCGTGAACGTGTGGGTGCGGCCGTGGACCGACAACCCCCCGAACATCCGCGTCACCTGCGACCAGCAGAACGACATTCCACACGAACTGAGCCACCGTGTACAAGCCGAACATCTATTCCTCAACTTCCTCACGACTTACTCTCCTTCTTACGTAAACGATATCAACGAAATGGGTAAAAGGTTTGAGATTTTCAAAGACAATATTAAGAGAATCCACGAGTTGAATGTTCATGAAATGGGAACAGCTACGTATGGTGTAACGCGCTTCGCTGATCTCACTTATAGCGAGTTTAGTACTCGGCATATGGGATTGAAGACAAGCTTGAGGAATGAGAATCAGATACCTATGAGGAAGGCTGAGATAGTTGATATGGAACTACCAGCGAGCTTCGACTGGAGAGACCAGGGTGCTGTGACTGAAGTGAAGGATCAAGGCTCTTGTGGCAGCTGTTGGGCGTTCAGTGTCACTGGTAAGACTGTAACGATCACTCTTTTTTTTGGTTTAAAGAATATTTATTCTCAAAAGAACAATAATTACAGTTCACTGACAAGATAAAAAAAAAATTAACATTGCAAGTACCTATTTACAAAGTCGACACTTTGGTTCCCATTTCGAGTCCTCTCTGTTTGTTTTTCGTAATATAAGGTTGTTTTGTTATAGGAAACATCGAGGGACAATATAAGATAAAGACAGGCAAGTTGGTGTCCCTGTCGGAGCAAGAACTGGTGGACTGCGACAAGCTAGATGATGGATGTAATGGTGGATTACCTGACACAGCTTACAAGTAAGTTTATTCAACGGTAACGATCCCAAAATGATGGCATCATTGCAACATTAACTGGCAATGCTTGACAACAATTCTCTTGACCTAAAGATATCATAATAATAGTATTAGTGAAGAATATTGACAGACAAAGTTAAGGTCACCAGAAGCTACTAAACTATTTCAAATGCGTAAGACATGTAAAAAGGTCTCACCTCTCTAAAGCTTAAATCCCGGCATTTAAGACCCTTTTCATGGTACCAAGCTACTGATTTCAAAAACTCGTTCATATTATACATAGGAATACCTTATTAATATTCGTTACTCTCACAAAGTTTTATTCACACCTGTATGTTGTTGAATCCAGGGCGATCGAACAACTAGGAGGACTGGAGTTAGAGTCTGACTACCCCTACGATGGCTCCGATGACAAGTGCGTGTTCAACAAGTCTCTAGCCAGGGTTCAGATCAGCAGCTCCGTGAACATCACCACCAACGAGACCGGCATGGCGCAGTGGCTGATACAGAACGGACCTATATCTATTGGTAAAGAAACTTTTCCTTGGGGAAATCTTCCTTCTCGTAGGGAAATAATGCCATTGACCACGGTCCCTTACTCCCTTAAAACCTCTTTTGCTTCAGCAGGCAGTTAATACTCTTGTAACCTATTTTGAAGAAGATTAGTTAAATTTCTGTATCTTATTCTATTATCTATAAAAAGGTCCACTAGCAGTTTTTGAAGCTCTTGATTATCTTATCGAAATTAATATCATTCAATTATAAACCTAAACAGTAGGTATCACCATTTTCTTATTTCAACGAATAAGAATACCAATATAGATAGGTAGTTCGTATTGTGCTGCTAATTTAATTTGTATTATTTTCAGGTATAAACGCCAACGCGATGCAGTTCTACATGGGAGGCATCTCACATCCATGGAAGATGTTGTGCAGTCCGAAGAACTTGGACCACGGTGTACTTATCGTAGGATTCGGTGCTAAAGGTGAGCATATACTTATTTGTACTCTTGATTATTTAAGAACTGTAAAAACTATAATAAATACATAAGTTTCTTCTATGAAGTTTACACAAAAAAGTTGACATATTCACGACTCGAATCCGGCAAACCAAATCATTGATTGCTTACCAAGTTTTATATACTTACAAAAAGGTATTTTGAAGGGTAGTAAGAAAGTAAAAAGCATTTTTGAGACATTACAATTCTAAAGAATCTAGTCAACAACTTGAAGAATTACATTCATCGTCCATTACGCTGAATCCCCTCAAACTAAATTTTTCTTCGTCATTACAGACTACCCTCTATTCAAGAAGCACCTTCCTTACTGGATAATAAAGAACTCGTGGAGCACGTCGTGGGGCGAGCAGGGCTACTACCGCGTGTACCGAGGAGACGGCACCTGCGGCGTCAACCAGATGGCTTCCAGTGCTATCATATAAGATATAAGAACTAATTGACTAACGAAATTAATAACCTAATAATAGCATCGTTTTTATTTACACGGCGTATTTTAGCCAATCTAAAGAGCTACATTTCACAAATGAGATGAGGCTTTAATGGTGTAACTTGTAGTGGCATATCAAGGGCACACGGTCATTGGGCACGGTCATTGGGCGGCCTTTGGCCTGTAAGACTTACTAGGAATCTGACTGGATTCAATGACTTTGCCGCGGGCCCCCAGATTTGTAGTTACACTATTGTAAACATAATTTTAAAAAAGGTTTTTGGCAGTGATTCAATCTTATCTATGTTGTGTTAATTATGTTGAAAAATACGCCGTGTGAATAACTATCTATTTTTTGATGTGTTGCTCAAAATTAACGGAAATTGCTTGGGTTATTAATTTCGGAAATTAAGATAAATCGCTTAGGAATTGTTTATGATGTAGGTATAATATAAGAGGCGAGCCGTGAAATACCGGCATTTTCATCAGAGCAATAATTACTCATACTTAGCCGAAATATACTAGTACCTACTGCAGAAAGTACCTATAATAGAATAGAACAATGTATATCCCCGTGTCCGGAGCAAACATTGTTTTAAAAACCACACACATTGTCTATAATATTCTCTTCTTTTATCGTTGTAACAACAAGACGAAAGGATTGTGCATTGTCGTGTAGTTACCATTCACACGCCTTTTATTCATAAAACAATATACCTTCCTATAATAGCAAGTCACTATTTCTTAGCAGATACATCCGGTGAATTTTAAAACAATTACAATGTCTTTGTCAGTTTATGGGTTTGTGCAAGCCAGAGACAATACTCTTTTTCTGATAGCTCTTTGTGCCCCACTGCAGGGAAAACCTCCCTTCTTTTCAAACCTCTCTTTACTTGTACCATTTCTTTTAAAATCTATCAGATAGCTAAGGAGATCGATTTGTGAAACCTGTAATTCCTACACTTTATCATTTGGTTACATTATTCTCATTATACCTCACGCTAGAAAAATAAGTCTGTGATAAGTTAATCTTTTGTAGCGAAAACTGATGTGTATTTTTAATAAAGTTTTATATTAAATAAAATGTCATTTTATTTGCCAAAACTACTGTGTGCGTCAGAATGGCTGGTTGCCTGTGGCGTTGGTATATGAGAGTTGATTTGAAAATTGCTACACAATTGCTTATATTTGCTACATATAATAAATAATTGCTACATAGGATATATATGTAGAAATAAAATATTTTTTTTGACCAGCGATCCTGACGTTTGGTTGGCTGGTCACCTCCAAGTTTAAAGTTAAGCATGCAGAGTTTCCCGAAATGTACTGCGTCAATAATTGCTACATATTTACTTCATTTATCTCATTTATTTGGAACTTCAAACATATGTTAAATCAAGGATATAGCAATTATTTAAATTATCCCGATGAAAAGTGCCTGTAAAAATAATAAAAGCAAATAGCTGCAGTGTGTCTTCACTCAACGGTATTGCTATTTTAGGAGGCAGGCGTTTGAAATTATAATTGTTAAATAGCATGTTATGTTATGAGTAGGTAAGTGGATAATAAGCACATTAAAAGTGTATCGTAAATAAAAACAAAATGTAGGTCGTTCATAAGATTCAGTTTAATAATATTACAATTTACTTAAAAAATATTCAATTATTAATTTAGCTTATTTTCACATAATTTTTTCGCATATATTATTGGAATTAGCTTCTTTTTACTCTTCGTAATTTTTTTCGATTCGTCATCGTAACATTTCCATTCTGAATTTCGTCTGCAATGAGCTTTGTAGTGACCAATTAATGTTTCACATACTGGGGGCACGAATTCTATTATTAATAGTAAATGAAACTCAGATCCTTCTAACAAAAGAGATGTTGGTGGATCATCTATTGAAATAAATTAATTGGAATGAAATTCAAATGCAATAAGATCTCGCAAAGATATACTAAATGATTTTACACCTTCACATGTACTTCGCCGGCATTTTGTAAGTTCTTGAGCGTTAATTAACGTGTTTGCGGATTTAACAATTCACATGCTATTTAACAATTATAATTTCAAACGCCTGCCTCCTAAAATAGCAATACCGTTGAGTGAAGACACACTGCAGCTATTTGCTTTTATTATTTTATCAGGCACTTTTCATCGGGATAATTTAAATAATTGCTATATCCTTGATTTAACATATGTTTGAAGTTCCAAATAAATGAGATAAATGAAGTAAATATGTAGCAATTATTGACGCAGTACATTTCGGGAAACTCTGCATGCTTAACTTTAAACTTGGAGGTGACCAGCCAACCAAACGTCAGGATCGCTGGTCAAAAAAAATATTTTATTTCTACATATATATCCTATGTAGCAATTATTTATTATATGTAGCAAATATAAGCAATTGTGTAGCAATTTTCAAATCAACTCTCATATACCAACGCCACAGGCAACCAGCCATTCTGACGCACACAAACTACTGCTCTGTTACCGCCTCCTGTAATACAACTGCTAATCTGTGAACTTCTGCCTACCCCTCAGGTTATCATATATAGTGTCAACTTGAGGGGATAATATATAATGTATGTATGTTATTTAAACTACACACAAAAAAATAATAAAATTTATACAGTTGAATTCTTTCTGCCTATCCTTTAAATGTGTTATAATAAAACTGCCAAATTCTGTAAAACATTTTATTGCCATACATAAATATTATAATTCAAAATTTAAATACATCAAAATGTTTTTCTTACTTCACTAATATGACAAAGTATTATGCCAGTTATGAAAAATAGAATAAAATGTTTATAGTAAATAAAGATTTTTACACAATATGAGATTCAAAGCGAAACATAACACACAAAAAAGTACAACGAGATATAAATATAGAATATAAAAAAAAAGATAACAATTTAGCGTTAAGCTTCTATGAGGCACTTTACATAGAATTCTTAGCCCAATTATTTCATAATCATCATCATCAAATATGCACAAAAAAAAAAATAAACACTCGATTTCAACTGTTGGAAAGTGATAAAACAAGCTTTGATTTTCATATAAGGCACTAGTATGACAAGAATCGTATTACAGACGTAGCAGAGACTAGATAAAGGAATAGAGATTATGATAGACTGAGTACAATACAATAGTAGAAGGATATAATGATACATGCATACATACTATCAGTAACATAATATAGTCGAGGAGTAAGTTGCACTCACTGGTCAGTGATCGATCTGATGAAGGTTAGGCAACCTTAGCGCGGACATTCTATAGATAGGTGGCCGCATAGTGGTATCTGAGTTGCGAAAGTTGGTCCCGGTTCATTAAGATAAGCCGTTGTTAAGCCATTTCAAAGGCTTTCGGTTGAACAACTTTGACAACAGGCTGACCACTAACCATACGATGAATGAACTATAGACTAAAATATGCATAGACAATTAGATCCTTTTTGTAAAGAGATAAGTGGTGAAAACAAAAAAAAACATAGAAATAAAATTTGAGAAGAAACAATCAACAAATCAGGTACGAAGTAAATATCAATCTCTGGTAATGAATCTCATAGGTTACAATAATGTCAATTAATAAGGTTTATGTCTTACAATAAAATGATGTTGTACGTAGGCGCCGAATACGATAACGCTACAAATATAACGAATAGAAACACATCACAAAGCAATATTACAGTTTTTTTTTAAAGGCGTTAAATAGTGATATTGGCATTTAAAAAGAACAAGCCGAGGTTTTTGAAAGTTCTTTTTAAAAGGAAACTGTAACGAAACAGTTATTGATTCAGAAAAAAACTCTAAATGCTTATTAAAAAACTAATATTTTGAATTTCAATTTGATTTTAACGTCGTAAAGTCACAGTATTCGTCGCTCACGTTTCGAACGCAAGGTAAGTTTCTACGTTGGACTTTAGTATTATAAGTCAAATATTATATTAATTATATTGAAAAGAGGAGAGAAATAATATTACTTAAAATGTAAAATCTAGTCATATTACATAAACATATTATTATTTAAAAGCATAATTCTAGACTCACAAAAAAACCTAAATTAATTTAATGGCGTCGAAATGAACTTTTTTCAGTTAAATTACTGATAACTACAAAATTTGTTTTATTATCTTGACAAGGGCATTAAATCACTGGTCATTTGAAATTAAATGATCAGGCAAGCCGCCTGTCAGGTCAAACATAAGCCTAAAAGCATTGCCCCAGCGGTCTGCGTATAGACTTTCACAGTTAAAGGTTTGATCACGTTTATCGCCGTGATCTGACCGATTCTGTAGGACTGTTAGGGCGAAGAAACAAAACTGTGTTACATCGACGCATCACTAACATTTGCGATCCTTGACTATAATGTATCGCTATACAAATAAAGTCGTTTTCGTCGAAACAACGTAGTCTTGTGGCCTCACCCTAGGACGGTGCAATCTTTAAGGTGAATCATCGCTATAGAAGGCGGAGTGAAGCACCAGCCAAATAATGTGGACCGACTTACAAAGACTTATTAGACTTAAAAGAATTTTGTGCTTAGCCCGTGCTTCTCGGCTTCTCTAGCCTAAACTCAATTCTACGGTGAACACAGAAATCAGACAGCCCGCAGTATGGCTAGCGTCTTAGTAGCGTAAGGCGACATTGAACATTCCAATTTCATCATTAAATATATATTATAATAACAAGAGAAAATATCACACATCACTATCACATGTTTGAGCCAATACGACCAATGTTGGTGAACCGATAACATTGACATATTGGCTTCAAAGTGTGGTCATATCATACCAAACTTATATCAATAATTATATTATTTATAGCACAAATCAACAACGCTCACGTTTTTAGTAATCTTGCATTGTTTTTTATTTCATAATTTCATAGACTAATTAAACACTGAAATCTGCTGAAGCCAGTTTTGAAACCCATTTATTAGGGCTAAAAAATGTGATGTTTTAAGATGGCCACTCCGCGAACCCGCACTTGACCAGCATTGTGGATTCAAGGCATATATATGAATTAATAAAACTTAAGCCTGTTTTTAGTAAAGGCTTAATAAAGAGGACTTTAAGCGACTGCCTGTCACTAGTCGTTGTGTTGTTTCTCCATGCAGGTGAATTCACATAAATATATTTTCAACAGTAGTACAGAGTCACCCATATACATAACAATGGGTTTCAAAACTAAGTTCAGCGAATATCGATACTTACTAAAATGTCCTTACATTCTAAACGATAGCGCTGGTAGCGAGCCGGTTGACTCCACAAGTACCGTCTCCTCGGAACACGCGGAAGTAGCCCTCCTCGCCCCAACCAGTGCCCCACGAGTTCTTCACCAACCAGTACGGAATCTTCCTTGGGTAGAGCGGGTGTTCTGTAATTGTGAACGGTGGTGTTACAATATGATTAAAGAAAACTTAGTTTTGATGATATATTGAAATAGCTAAGAATGAAAAAACCACCAGATGAACAAAAAAAATGTCTCAGGCAATAAGTTTTCAGCAATCCACGCGTTTTTATACTTGACAAGAGTATACCAAAACTTATTTTATAGAATATTTGGTCATGATACTATGTAGGTACGAGTTCGTATACGTACTGCGCGTACACGAACACCAAGCGTGCACGTTAAGAAAAAAAACCATTAATTATCATGATAGAAACTTTTGGCTTTCAATTTGACATTAAGTTAGCCAGTTACCGAACTAAAAAATCAGAATCAAATCATTTATTCATTAAGGTCAATCGACACTTATGATAGTCAATGATACAGAGAGTGAATTTACCGCCAGTTCGGAAGGTATGGCCAATGAGAAGAGCTGGCAAGAAACTCCTGGCCACTCTTTTTAAACGCCAAATTGTTTTAACAGTATTATTATGTCTGGTATAAATCATTGATGATGTAATAAAATCTACAAACAAAAAAGGTGAAAAATAAATATTTTCTTACCCATAGCGCCGTATCCCACGATAAGTCCCGCATGGTCTATGTCCGTAGAGTTGCATGAAGACGTCCATGGATGAGAGATACCCTTCAGATAGAACTGCAAAACTCTGGCGTTGATACCTGGAAACCAGAATATAAAATTTGAAAACCTAACTCGAAAGATAGTTCAAGTCAACAATAAATAGCTGTTTTTAATTAAGACAGCATTAATAGACCGGTAGGGTACACAAATAGTGAGGGTTAGAAGCCTGGAGTTTGGTTACGTGTGTAGTATACGGCAACAGGCTTGCCTTCAAGTGAATCGGAGAAACGTGGGTGTATTTTAAGCAGATATAGGGTCAGTTAAATTATTTAAAACAAAAATTGCTAAGTTAGTCTTTTGAATGTTGGATGATTTAATATCTAGAATTTCAAACTATACAAGTCTCATTCCAATCCGTAAATAATTTGTATATTATTTCATAAAACCATTCGTAATGCGTCTGCCCAACGAATGGGCACAAAGCGTCATAATATATGACGCGAGTATGTCTATTAAGTTTGTTTATCGAAACCAGTTAGTTCAATCACATTTACAATCAAATGACACAAGTCGTTTTACACGCTCAATTATATTACATTAACACGGTAATATGTTGATTGCTATTGTAAATTTGATGCGTGAATAATTTATAAGTAATGAGATTTTGCGTAAGGGTCGTCGCACACGAGCCACCATACGCCACATATCGAGTGTGGTTACGTGCAGGTTGCGGGTTAACGGTGTTAACCATGGGTTCAGAGGCCAAATAAAATGTATGAAAATTATAATAAATATCCCTGTGGTATCCCACGGATACGGACGTAAACTGTACATTCGTTATAATTTGAAAAATATACAGAATGACGTAGAAATCGTTGTTGTTGATCAAGTTTGAGAAGTCACGATAAAGAAAAAAGTCTTTAATCTGTTTTAAATTGATCCGGCAAAGAAAAGACTCAATTTTAAGCACCCTCATAGGTTCTCTTTCAACAATACCCTTCAGTGTGAAATGACAATCATCGTCAGTCAATTTACTATATCAAGCAAGGAGTCATTCAAATTCACACCGTGTGTAAAAGTTAATAGCCAATAGCCATTAATTTTTATATTGTTATCGTACTAATCATAACTCTATTAATATCGTAGTTATATTTACATTATCAACAGTTTCTTTTCGATATATTTTCTAATTAATTAAAATATGTATTAGTTCCAGTAAAGATATCACTAATTACATTTTAAAGTCTTATTGTTCGACTTAAACATTGTTCTATGTTATATTTTAATTTATTACTTTAATACCATTTACTATTGCTCTTAGGCACGGTCTATCATTGGTCTTGGTTTAAATATGTTTGGGAAGGGAGCCTTAAATAAATACATTGGTCTGTGGTCTACACCTATACACGACGTGATGATTTTTGGAGTATGAGACAACGCGACAAGCAAGAGTTGCGCTCACCGGTCGGTAAACGATCTGTGGGTGAAGCAACCGTTGACGCGGTCATTCCATAGATGGGTAACCGCATAGTGCTATTTGAACTGGGCGTCTCCGTGCTTCGGAGGGCACGTAAAATGTCGGTCCCGGTTGTTTTCGATTAAGATAACAGTCGTTAAGCCACGTCAAAGGCCTTCGGGCGGCATGAACAACTTTGACACTAGGTTGACCACTAACCATACGATAAGAAGAAGAAGACAGATATGATATTTTTTTTCTTACCAATAGAAATGGGTCCATTGTGAACAAGCCACTGCGCCATCTCGGTCTCATTGGAGCTGATGTTCAACGCGCCGGTGATGTGGACCTTGAACGATGTCTCGTTCGTCAGGCACTTGTACCCTTCACCCTCGTACACGTAGTTCGATTCCAGCTCTACACCTCCTTGTTCTTCGATAGACCTGAATTACAAAAAAAGATGCATTGTAAATTCATTTGTGTTCTAGGCGGTGTATTCATCTTCCGACCACCAGGACTAGGGTTCTGTTTCCGAGTGGGCAAAGTGCTATTGGACGTTTCTATTTTTTATTGGAATATTTCTCTGTCTATATGCTATTAGTAACATGTCCGGTACATGGTAAAAGGCTCGCCCCCTATTCCAATACTCTTTAATCGGTGAAACACCGGGTGAACTTCATTCGCTTCTGCCTATACCTTCGGGTACAACTAGCGTAATGTTATGTTTGTATACTCTAATAAAAATGAAACTTCCCACACCCACTCTATAAAGAACGTGAACAGCTTCGCAAGCCCTAACTAGTCTTATAAATTTCCAACGCCAAAACCGATTCTAACTATACGTAGACAGTTAGCATACCAATAATTCTTGCACCCCGAAATTGTTTACTCACAAACCTTGAATATCCGTTTCAACAACAAACAATAACATAAAAACGTCACAACTATGATAAACATAAATAAAATTTGTGGAACACTTCAACTATTCATAGTTTCCGACCTTGGACAATGTACGACTAATAAAACATAATAATTTGTATAAAAGTTACATAATGTGCATGTATGAGATGTACTAAGTAGTTTTCATCACACATTTGGAAACTATTCGTTGAACTATAAATATGACATGCGCTATTATGAAAATTACAATACATCATTATTATTTTAATTCTCAGCAATGTATGAAATATAAATACAAGAAAGTACCAAAATATTACTCCTAACGGGTAGAGAATTTCTGTTCTGCAAATATAATAATTACGTCAATGCGATATGTATATTATTATCTGTCGCTCGTTTTATCGTACGCTTTCTGGCTAAACTGCTAAATCTGTTTATATATAACTAGCTGGCCCGCGCAACTTCGCTTGCGTCACATAAGAGAGAATGGGTTTAAATTTTCCCCGTTTTTGTAACATTTTTCACTGGTACTCTGCTCCTATTGGTAGTAGCGTGATGATATATAGCCTATAACCTTCTTCGATAAATGGACTATCTAACACTGAAAGAATTTTTCAAATCAGACCAGTAGTTCCTGAGATTAGCGCGTTCAAACAAACAAACAAACAAACTCTTCAGCTTTATAATATTAGTATAGATTAGTATAGATATCTCTTGCGTACAAGTAAAACGGCTTTTTATCCCGTTATTAGATCCCGTTCGCCCTGGGATTTCCGGGTTATGAATTAACTACATATATTACGCCGTTTCTCGGGTCTCAAACTATCTTATTGAAAAATGTCATCTAAATAAGTTCTGTAGTTCAGGCATAAAAAGGAGAGGGGCGCAAAGACAGACAGTTACTTTCGCATTTAAAATAAAATTCTTAAGTAAGGATTTTTGCTCGATAATAATAATTCACATACCTGTATGCATTTTCAGGTGTTCCACCGCTGCACCCTTCGTTCAATTTATCACAGTCCACAAGTTGCTGCTCCGAAAGCGACACCAACTGTCCTGACTGGATCTTCCACATACCCTCAATATTGCCTACAAAATAATGACCCTGCTTTATTTTTTGTATTATTCTTACCTAACTCCTTACCTTTGAATTCTTATTGCCATTATAACACTAGTAAATAAATGCGATACTTATTCGGCTTATTTGTCTGTTTAAAACACAGCGTTGCATATTTAACTAAGTGATAAAGTAGGAAAATATCTGAAGAATAGACAAACATAGAGACTAAATTTCTACAAGTATAAATCAATTGACGAATGACTTACCCGCTATACTGAAGGCCCAAGAGCTTGCACATGTGCCCTGATCCTTGACGCCGGTCACCGCATTGAATTCTCTCCAATCGAAATTCGATGGCAATTTAAAACTCGGTATATCAGCTACCTTCATTGCAGGCTGCTTACCATCACGCAAGCTCATCTTCAATCCCATATAACGGGATCTAAATTCTTTATAAGTTAAGTCAGTATAGCGCGTAACGCCGTACAAAGCCGTTCCTTTCTCATACGTGTTCAGCTCGTGGATTTTCTTAATGTTCGATTTGAATATATCAAACCTCTTCTCCATTTCGGCATGATCGTTAGTATAAGATGGATTGTACGTAGCTATAAAATCTAAGAACAAATGTTCTGCCTGTACGTGATGATATAATTCTATACTGGCACCTTCTTGGAAGTCGCAGGACACACGATAACTAGGCGGGTGGTTGGTCCACGGCCGAACCCATATATTCACACGACAGAACTTGTTAATGCCAAGATTAGGATTCAACTTGCAATTCTTTTCGTCGCTTAAGGCTGCACAATCCGTTAATCCAACTTCAACTTTCATTCTATAATGGACCCCCGCAACCGCTTGTTTTTCCAAGGAAAATATTCTCACAATTTTCTGTTTTTTTGGGTGAGGATATTTAGCTTCTATGTGCTTTAAAGCATCTTGTGCCAACTGCATAGCCATTTCGGCACTTTCAAATTCAATATGTGCTTCTAAGGGCGTCTCGTCGTCTTCGCATGACACATCTATATGTTTTCCATTCTTAATCCACAATCTTTCCCATATTTGTGCAACACAGTGCCTCCTAGGTAAATGTTCGAGAAAATCACAATTGGTTATGTTGTCGATCCACTCATACTTTAAGCACGACGTGTAGCCTACGTCGAAATCAATCGTGGTCACTCTACCTGTGGTAATTTTACTAGAATGACTGTTTATATGCAAGACCCTTTGCTTATATCTATGTGTTGAGGCCATTTCTAGTTTTTCTAAGGCTTCTATCACTAAGTCCCGTATTTGTAGACGTTGAGCAGTAGCGTTATTTGTATCCATAATAGATCGTTTGTGACGTCCAGGATCATTATAACAGAAGGCATCGATATTATTAATCGTTCTAGTTTTAGCATCTAACCAGATGAACGAGGAACAAGATTTGGAAGGTGTTGTAGTATCCACATAACATTGAAAAGGATTTTTACTCAGATCGACATCTGGCGTACAATTTGTAACGGAAACGATGAAATTTAAATTAACTGGAACATTAGCGTCGAGCGACGGAACGAGTTGCGGTTCTCCGTGGTGGACTAGCTTATAGTGATTTTCTGGCTTTTTTTCTAGTTCTAAAATGGATATTCTTAATAGTTCAGATACAGTCAATCCAGTAACGGCACTGAATTCAGCTTCATTATCATCACATACGACTGACACGTGTCTTACCACCATCTCATCATAGGGCGAAGGATATATCCTAGCTAAACATAATTTATGTGTCAGTCCCTCCATTTCTTCACAATTGTCAAGATTAACGTCAATGTGATGTCGCAGGCAATATGTCTCCGCTAGTTCAATGTACATTTTAACAACAGTCGTCTTCATAAGAACACTTGTTTGTGCGGCGTGAATAGTGACCAACTTGTATAAATTATTTGAACCCGAATTATCATTAACATTTTGCACCGCGCGATCAGCGTAGTAATATGTGTTATCTTCATCAACTTCATTATCGTCATCATCCGCTTGACCAATATCGATTTGGCGCTTCATCCGTTTCTTAGTTTTTTTCTTATCATTTTGAAGCCTTTTACAACTTACTTTAATATCTTTATCATGCCCTAACCAAGGCTGTTCTCGAATTTTAGCGATGCAATTGTACAATACACTAGGCACTTTAAATGGACAATTATCTACAGATTCTACGCGTTCATGTCTTAAACACGTGGTTGGCGAAATCGAAAATTCTATTTTTGAGAGCAACCCGTCTGCAACATGTTCATAGTATTTATAAATTCGAACAATTTTGTAGACGTTTTCCGTATTAGAAAAAGATTGATATTGTTCTAAGGCTTCTTCAGCTAGTGACTTGACTCTCAATTCTTTTTGTTGTGATTGTAGTTTTGGAGCATTAAACACTGAGACAGCATCTGTATGGTCTACTTCTTCTTCTTCATCTTTCGCATCGTCTGCGAAATCATCATCAGGTTTGTCACAAATAATATCGATTTTTTTCTTGCCGAGCCATGGTTGGTCCCACACTTCCGCATCACATTGAAGTGTTACATTAGTCACAGCTTTACATGTTAGTGCACGCGCTCTAGAAACATTGACAGAGCATTCCGTAGGAGATGCGGAGAAGTATAATTTGTATTTAATACCTGACACGACTTTCATCGTAACACGTTGTATCTCATGAAGTTTATGCAGTACCCCATTCTTTTTTGAAAATTTGCGTAAGGATTGAATAGCTAGTAGTTTGAACTCAGGTTTAGTTATATCTTGTTCTTCTTCTGTATTTTTTCTTCGATGCAGACCGTTATTAGATGTATTTGATTGCACCACTTCCCGTTTTTGTCTTAATTTTGAAAGATCAAGTTCACAAAATACTCTGTAATCTTTTGTATCTGTCATTGCATCTTGCAAAATTTCTGAATAACAGCCCACTTCACCCTCATTAAGATTATCGATGGGTGAGGCAACAAAATGGATTCTTGTAATATGAGTGCCCTGCATTTCAGTAGTAACATCGTCTACTCGAATAACTTCGTATGGTCGTAAGTTATTGGTATCTATAAGATATTTCTGGAGAGACTCTGTAGCCAACTGAAAGTATTCCGAATCATTAGGGTTCTTTTTCGTAATAGTGCTAGGGGTTTGTTCCTCAGCTAAGTTGCTATTCTGTTGGCAGGAAACTTTATATTCCTTATTATTAAGCCAAGATTGTTCCAATACTTCAGAATAACAATTTATAATATCACTCACTGTAGTGTTCATCGGTAAAACTACAAAATTCAATCTAGTTATCGAACCCGCCACCACCTGCGTCGTAACTTTAACTACACGAATCACTCTATGTGGTTCATCATTACCCGTGTCTGCCAGATACTTTTGAAGAGATTCGTTAGCTAACTGTGTGTACTTATGATCGTTGGGATCTTGTTCTTTAAGTCCTCCAGGAACTTGTCTTTTCGACCTAGAGCTTTCAATTTGACAAGACACCTTAGTGATTTCTTTCTTGTTTAACCAAGCTTGTTCCCATATTTCTGAGTTACACTTTATGCTATCACCGCTGCTGTCGTCACTAGGTGTCACAACAAAGTCGATTATAGTCCTGAGACCTGACACCACTTGAGTACTGACCTTCTCTACTCTAACAACTCTATGAGGTCGGCCGTTGCCCGTGTCGGCCAGATACTTTTGAAGAGATTCGTTTGCTAACTGTGAATATTTAGGATCGTTGGGATCTTGTTCTTTCAGTCCTCCTGCAAGTCCCCTTTTCGATCTTGAACTACCTAAAACACAAGAGACATCGATCTCTTTCTTGTTCAGCCAGGGTCGGTCCCAAACCTCGGAGTAACACCGTATGTTGTCACCGCTGGCACTGTCTGATGGCGTGGCTACAAAGTTGATTCTCGTCAAAGAGCCTTCTACAACCTGCTCTGTAACTTTTTCTACGCGCACTACTCTGTGTGGTCTCTGGGTGCCCGTATCTGCCAGATACTTCTGCAGAGATTCGTTAGCTAACTGTAAATACTCTTCTCTGTTCGGATCTGATTCTTGGATACCACCAGGAACTTGTCTTTTCGACCTTGCGTTTTTAATTTGACAAGACACCTTAGTGATTTCTTTCTTGTTTAGCCAAGCTTGTTCCCATATTTCTGAGTGACACTTTATGCTCTCCGCGCTGCTGTCGTCACTAGGTGTCACAACAAAGTCGATTATAGTCCTGACACCTGACACCACTTGAGTACTGACCTTCTCTACTCTAACAACTCTATGAGGTCGTCCGTTGCCCGTGTCTGCCAGATACTTTTGCAGAGATTCGTTAGCTAACTGTGAGTACTCAGGATCGTTGGGATCTTGTTCTTTAAGTCCTCCAGGGACTTGTCTTTTCGACCTTGAGTTTTCAATTTGACAAGACACCTTAGTGATTTCTTTCTTGTTTAACCAAGCTTGTTCCCATATTTCTGAGTTACACTTTATGCTATCACCGCTGCTGTCGTCAGTAGGTGTCACAACAAAGTCGATTATAGTCCTGACACCTGACACCACTTGAGTACTGACCTTCTCTACTCTAACAACTCTATGAGGTCGTCCGTTGCCCGTGTCTGCCAGATACTTTTGCAGAGATTCGTTAGCTAACTGTGAGTACTCAAGATCGTTGGGATCTTGTTCTTTAAGTCCTCCAGGGACTTGTCTTTTCGACCTTGTGTTTTCAATTTGACAAGACATCTTAGTGATTTCTTTCTTGTTTAACCAAGCTTGTTCCCATATTTCTGAGTTACACTTTATGCTATCACCGCTGCTGTCGTCAGAAGGTGTCACAACAAAGTCGATTATAGTCCTGAGACCAGACACCACTTGAGTACTGACTTTCTCTACTCTAACTAATCTATGAGGTCGTCCGTTGCCCGTGTCGGCCAGATACTTTTGAAGAGATTCATTAGCTAACTGTGAATACTTAGGATCTTTGGGATCTTGTTCTTTCAGTCCTCCTGCAAGTCCCCTTTTCGACCTTGAAGTACCTAAAACACAAGAGACATCGATCTCTTTCTTGTTCAGCCAGGGTCGGTCCCAAACCTCGGAGTAACACCGTATGTTGTCACCGCTGGCATTGTCTGATGGCGTGGCTACAAAGTTGATTCTCGTCAAAGAGCCTTCTACAACCTGCTCTGTAACTTTTTCTACGCGCACTACTCTGTGTGGTCTCTGGGTGCCCGTATCTGCCAGATACTTCTGCAGAGATTCATTGGCTAACTGTAAATACTCTTCTCTGTTCGGATCTGATTCTTGGATACCACCAGGTACTTGTCTTTTTATTCGAGTGGTTTCAATCTGACAAGACACCTTAGTGATTTCTTTCTTGTTTAGCCAAGCTTGTTCCCATATTTCTGAGTTACACTTTATGCTATCACCGCTGCTGTCATCAGTAGGCGTCACAACAAAGTCGATTATAGTCCTGAGACCAGACACTACTTGAGTACTGACTTTCTCCACTCTAACAACTCTATGAGGTCGGCCGTTGCCCGTGTCTGCCAGATACTTTTGAAGAGATTCATTAGCTAACTGTGAATACTTAGGATCTTTGGGATCTTGTTCTTTCAGCCCTCCTGCAAGTCCCCTTTTCGACCTTGAAGTACCTAAAACACAAGAGACATCGATCTCTTTCTTGTTCAGCCATGGTCGGTCCCAAACCTCGGAGTAACACCGTATGTTGTCACCGCTGGCATTGTCTGATGGCGTGGCTACAAAGTTGATTCTCGTCAAAGAGCCTTCTACAACCTGCTCTGTAACTTTTTCTACGCGCACTACTCTGTGTGGTCTCTGGGTGCCCGTATCTGCCAGATACTTCTGCAGAGATTCGTTAGCTAACTGTAAATACTCTTCTCTGTTCGGATCTGATTCTTGGATACCACCAGGTACTTGTCTTTTCGACCTTGTGTTTACAATTTGACAAGACACCTTAGTGATTTCTTTCTTGTTTAGCCAAGCTTGTTCCCATATTTCTGAGTTACACTTTATGTTATCACCGCTGCTGTCATCAGTAGGTGTCACAACAAAGTCGATTATAGTCCTGAGACCTGACACCACTTGAGTACTGACCTTCTCTACTCTAACAACTCTATGAGGTCGTCCGTTGCCCGTGTCTGCCAGATACTTTTGCAGAGATTCGTTAGCTAACTGTGAGTACTCAGGATCGTTGGGATCTTGTTCTTTAAGTCCTCCAGGGACTTGTCTTTTCGACCTTGAGCTTTCAATTTGACAAGACACCTTAGTGATTTCTTTCTTGTTTAGCCAAGCTTGTTCCCATATTTCTGAGTTACAGTTTATGTTATCACCGCTGCTGTCGTCAGAAGGTGTCACAACAAAGTCGATTATAGTCCTGAGACCAGACACTACTTGAGTACTGACCTTCTCTACTCTAACTAATCTATGAGGTCGTCCGTTGCCCGTGTCGGCCAGATACTTTTGCAGAGATTCGTTAGCTAACTGTGAATACTTAGGATCTTTGGGATCTTGTTCTTTCAGCCCTCCTGCAAGTCCCCTTTTCGACCTTGAAGTACCTAAAACACAAGAGACATCGATCTCTTTCTTGTTCAGCCAGGGTCGGTCCCAAACCTCGGAGTAACACCGTATGTTGTCACCGCTGGCATTGTCTGATGGCGTGGCTACAAAGTTGATTCTCGTCAAAGAGCCTTCTACAACCTGCTCTGTAACTTTTTCTACGCGCACTACTCTGTGTGGTCTCTGGGTGCCCGTATCTGCCAGATACTTCTGCAGAGATTCGTTAGCTAACTGTAAATACTCTTCTCTGTTCGGATCTGATTCTTGGATACCACCAGGTACTTGTCTTTTCGACCTTGTGTTTTCAATTTGACAAGACACCTTAGTGATTTCTTTCTTGTTTAGCCAAGCTTGTTCCCATATTTCTGAGTGACACTTTATGCTCTCCGCGCTGCTGTCGTCACTAGGTGTCACAACAAAGTCGATTATAGTCCTGACACCTGACACCACTTGAGTACTGACCTTCTCTACTCTAACAACTCTATGAGGTCGTCCGTTGCCCGTGTCTGCCAGATACTTTTGCAGAGATTCGTTAGCTAACTGTGAGTACTCAGGATCGTTGGGATCTTGTTCTTTAAGTCCTCCAGGGACTTGTCTTTTCGACCTTGAGCTTTCAATTTGACAAGACACCTTAGTGATTTCTTTCTTGTTTAGCCAAGCTTGTTCCCATATTTCTGAGTTACAGTTTATGTTATCACCGCTGCTGTCGTCAGAAGGTGTCACAACAAAGTCGATTATAGTCCTGAGACCAGACACTACTTGAGTACTGACCTTCTCTACTCTAACTAATCTATGAGGTCGTCCGTTGCCCGTGTCGGCCAGATACTTTTGCAGAGATTCGTTAGCTAACTGTGAATACTTAGGATCTTTGGGATCTTGTTCTTTCAGCCCTCCTGCAAGTCCCCTTTTCGACCTTGAAGTACCTAAAACACAAGAGACATCGATCTCTTTCTTGTTCAGCCAGGGTCGGTCCCAAACCTCGGAGTAACACCGTATGTTGTCACCGCTGGCATTGTCTGATGGCGTGGCTACAAAGTTGATTCTCGTCAGAAAGCCTTCTACAACCTGCTCTGTAACTTTTTCTACGCGCACTACTCTGTGTGGTCTCTGGGTGCCCGTATCCGCTAGATACTTCTGCAGAGATTCGTTAGCTAACTGTAAATACTCTTCTCTGTTCGGATCTGATTCTTGGATACCACCAGGTACTTGTCTTTTCGACCTTGTGTTTACAATTTGACAAGACACCTTAGTGATTTCTTTCTTGTTTAGCCAAGCTTGTTCCCAAATTTCTGAATTACACTTTATGTTATCACCGCTGCTGTCGTCAGTAGGTGTCACAACAAAGTCGATTATAGTCCTGAGACCTGACACCACTTGAGTACTGACCTTCTCTACTCTAACAACTCTATGAGATCGTCCGTTGCCCGTGTCGGCCAGATACTTTTGCAGAGATTCGTTAGCTAACTGTGTGTACTTATGATCGTTGGGATCTTGTTCTTTCAGTCCTCCAGGAACTTGTCTTTTCGACCTTGCGTTTTCAATTTGACAAGACACCTTAGTGATTTCTTTCTTGTTTAGCCAAGCTTGTTCCCATATTTCTGAGTTACACTTTATGTTATCACCGCTGCTGTCGTCAGTAGGCGTCACAACAAAGTCGATTATAGTCCTGAGACCAGACACTACTTGAGTACTGACTTTCTCCACTCTAACAACTCTATGAGGTCGGCCGTTGCCCGTGTCTGCCAGATACTTTTGAAGAGATTCATTAGCTAACTGTGAATACTTAGGATCTTTGGGATCTTGTTCTTTCAGCCCTCCTGCAAGTCCCCTTTTCGACCTTGAAGTACCTAAAACACAAGAGACATCGATCTCTTTCTTGTTCAACCAAGGTCGGTCCCAAACCTCGGAGTAACACCGTATGTTGTCACCGCTGGCATTGTCTGATGGCGTGGCTACAAAGTTGATTCTCGTCAGAAAGCCTTCTACAACCTGCTCTGTAACTTTTTCTACGCGCACTACTCTGTGTGGTCTCTGGGTGCCCGTATCTGCCAGATACTTCTGCAGAGATTCGTTAGCTAACTGTAAATACTCTTCTCTGTTCGGATCTGATTCTTGGATACCACCAGGAACTTGTCTTTTTATTCGAGTGGTTTCAATCTGACAAGACACCTTAGTGATTTCTTTCTTGTTTAGCCAAGCTTGTTCCCATATTTCTGAGTTACACTTTATGTTATCACCGCTGCTGTCATCAGTAGGCGTCACAACAAAGTCGATTATAGTCCTGAGACCAGACACTACTTGAGTACTGACTTTCTCTACTCTAACAACTCTATGAGGTCGGCCGTTGCCTGTGTCTGCCAGATACTTTTGCAGAGATTCGCTAGCTAACTGTGAATACTTAGGATCGTTGGGATCTTGTTCTTTAAGTCCTCCAGGGACTTGTCTTTTCGACCTTGAGTTTTCAATTTGGCAAGACACCTTAGTGATTTCTTTCTTGTTTAACCAAGCTTGTTCCCATATTTCTGAGTTACACTTTATGCTATCACCGCTGCTGTCGTCACTAGGTGTCACAACAAAGTCGATTATAGTCCTGAGACCTGACACTACTTGAGTACTGACCTTCTCTACTCTAACTAATCTATGAGGTCGTCCGTTGCCCGTGTCGGCCAGATACTTTTGAAGAGATTCGTTGGCTAACTGTGAATACTTAGGATCTTTGGGATCTTGTTCTTTCAGCCCTCCTGCAAGTCCCCTTTTCGACCTTGAAGTACCTAAAACACAAGAGACATCGATCTCTTTCTTGTTCAGCCATGGTCGGTCCCAAACCTCGGAGTAACACCGTATGTTGTCACCGCTGGCATCGTCTGATGGCGTGGCTACAAAGTTGATTCTCGTCAAAGAGCCTTCTACAACCTGCTCTGTAACTTTTTCTACGCGCACTACTCTGTGTGGTCTCTGGGTGCCCGTATCCGCTAGATATTTCTGCAGAGATTCATTGGCTAACTGTAAATACTCTTCTCTGTTCGGATCTGATTCTTGGATACCACCAGGTACTTGTCTTTTTATTCGAGTGGTTTCAATCTGACAAGACACCTTAGTGATTTCTTTCTTGTTTAGCCAAGCTTGTTCCCATATTTCTGAGTTACACGTTATGCTATCACCGCTGCTGTCATCAGTAGGCGTCACAACAAAGTCGATTATAGTCCTGAGACCTGACACCACTTGAGTACTGACCTTCTCTACTCTAACAACTCTATGAGGTCGGCCGTTGCCCGTGTCGGCCAGATACTTTTGCAGAGATTCGCTAGCTAACTGTGAATACTTAGGATCGTTGGGATCTTGTTCTTTCAGTCCTCCAGGAACTTGTCTTTTCGATCTTGGGTTTTCAATTTGGCAAGACACTTTAGTGATCTCTTTTTTCTTAATCCAGGGTTGTTCCCATATTTCTGAGTTACACTTTATGCTATCACCGCTGCTGTCGTCAGTAGGTGTCACAACAAAGTCGATTATAGTCCTGAGACCTGACACCACTTGAGTACTGACCTTCTCTACTCTAACAACTCTATGAGGTCGTCCGTTTCCCGTATCTGCCAGATACTTTTGCAGAGATTCATGAGCTAACTGAGTATATTTTTCATCTTTAGGATCTTGAACCTGTGATTCACCTACAGCTTCAGATTTTGACCGTAAATTATGTTCTGCACCTAGTTGCCGTTTTACCCTACGTGACTCTATATCTAAGGCTCTCTTTTTTCTAATATTTTCTACAAAATGACTCGTATCATTATCACAAGAGACTTCCATCTGCTTGCCATCCACAATCCATGACCTATCCCAAATTTGTGCTTTGCAATTTCGAAGGCGTTCATTTTTCAGTAATTCGCATTTAGTTGATTGAATTTTCATATCGCTATCATCTGTGCAATTAGTAAAACCGACTTCAAATTCTATTTTAGTCAGTAATCCAGCAATTATTTGAGTGGAAATTTTGCTGACGTTTACTATCTTCTGCTTATTTTTCCTGTTAGATTGCACTTCTAACGCCTGTAATGCTTCTTGTAAGATGTCATTGAGTTTCGGGTCGTCGACAGTAATGTTTCGCATTGTTTGTTTAAATTTAGATATTGTCATATCTACCGGACGTTCAGTGCACGTATACATAATTTTTTTCTCCTTAAGAGAATGCTTTTCGTGAACTATTACCTCACATATGTTTGATCCATATTTTTCTAGAACAGAGCAATTGGTTCTTAAAACCAAGGGCACACTCTTACTACAATTCATATGATTAACGATTAACGAAATTTTTGTTAGTCTGCCAGGCACGGTACGAGTATTGGCAGACACAATCTTTTTTATTTTTAGAGCATGGGGATCCTTTGATTCGGATTCCATTTTTCTTATGATTTCTTTAGTGAGTCGTAGTAACACAGGATCATCTAACGGGACTTCTTTAATTTTGTCGAGTGCATCCATTTCTTTGGTATCTATATAGCAAAAAGTATTCAACATTTGTGGGTTCTTTCTTTCTGTACTGTCAATAACAGCATTACAAATTTTAGTTTCCGTTTCTTTGGACTCGCAGTTGGCCGTGTCACACGGTATTACAATCTGTGCTTGAATATAAATAAAGCGCTTATCATTGTCGTATTCTTCTTCAGCTTTAATTACGTTTTTCACAGCCCTATTTTTTACTTCGATGTCCATTTCATTAAGATAATCTACCATAGCTTGTGCCATTTCGTAAACAAACTTTGCATTTTCGATGCTCTTTTTAATATCCTGATATTCCTCTGTAAGTGACAATATTCTTAGATCGTAATCATAGCTTCTTCTTGCTCTAACATTGACTTCTTCTGTCTGAGGTCTCGGTTTATAACCAGAAAAGTTAAAAAAATCTAGCATGTCATCGATAGCTTTCTTTTTATCTTGACTCAAATTACTTGGTTCAGATTTACTAGATTCAGGAAGAGAGTTTTCACTGTGTTGTTGGACTGATTCAACTTTGTTTACGTGATCTTTACTTATTACATTATTATCTGTTGGTGACGAATCTTCTTTATTGGGTTCTGAATATACTGTCGATTGGTCATATGGAATTATTTGTTCTTCTATAGCTTTTATTTCATCAACTGTTAATTTTTTTTCTTGGTTTGGCAAAGCTTCGACATTCTCGATTTGTACAACTTTTACGTCATCGTTATTCAAAGATGTTGCATTATGGTTATGGGTATCGATAGGTTCGGGCAAAACTTCACCGTTATCACCAAATATCCATTCTTCTGTGCAATTGTTAGCTAAGATAGCTCTATATTTACCACCGCTAGGTAAAGTCTCCCAAGGCTTTACTAAAACTGTGATCCTACATACTTTGGCGGAAATACAGTTATCGGGCTCAGCTTCTGTACAGTTGTCGAAATTAACGGACAGTGTTAAAATGTATCGGACACCGTTTACGACCTGTAAATAATATTTGGGATATATTTTCATGAACTACAGGAACTAAGCGGCCCTAGAACAAATTAAAATAAATGTTGACTTACTTGAACTTGTCTCTCGACATCTATGACTGAGTCAAGGGTGTGTTTCACGGTCGGTTCGTGGAGGTCTAGATGTCTGATCCCCAGCCCAGCGAGGTCACTAACTCCCGGAGCCTGTGGATTAACGTGTGACGCGCATCCTATACACGGTGCACTCGGTTGGTCTCGGGGTATCGCTATAAACTGCTCACCAGATGTTATCTATAACAATAACTATTATCTAACACATGTTTATGTGCGTAGTACTCGTAAAGGGCGGTCCTGTATGACAACATGTATGGATGTGAGTGAGGCAAAGGAAGTTTGTAAGGTACGTACCAAGTTGCCTTCTTTGATCTCTGCCTCCCCTTATGGAAAAAAGGCGTTATATTATGTATGTATTTTTCTAAAGTTGGTAAAATAAAAGGTACGTAACAACCGCGAATTGAATCAAAAAGTGCTTAATACATTTTCACTGTGTGACCACTGCACCGCACCAGTAAATATTGCTGTGCTATGCTAAACATCGCTAATAAACCTATATTCTGAAGCATCCTTAGTAAGATTTCTCCTCGAATTCAGCCTCGCTGACTTGCCCATCTTATCAATGACACCGCTAGAACAAGGCTCTAGAAGACGATGTGTGACCGGGATCGGGATATAATATTTTTTACATAGTATTGGTATGAATGTCAGGGCGGCGACGAGAAAGTCCGACTGTATGGTGACCGTATGGTAAGACATAACAGACGACCGACGGTACCAGAAATCCTGGGGAAACACTTTACTCAGCAGTGAGACACGAAACAAGGTAATAAAAAAATCGAATGTCTAAGTTATTTATTAACATATTGGTTCAATAGACGTCCAGTATTATCTGTAACAGTTCATTCATTATTTACGTTAAAAGGCCAATCGCGTATTCGATGCTAATAACACGAATCTCGTGATAACACAAAAGCGGTTAGCATCTTCGCTGCACCAAGGTCGGTGTAATTTGGTGGGAAAACCGACAAATTCATAAAAAATGTTTTTAAATAACATCTAAAGAAAACTTTTAAAAAAGCAAGAGTAAGAAAAAAATTTAAAAAATATTATGATTCTTTTTTGAAGCGATGTTAGAACAAAGGACGTACTTCGTTAAGTCTGTTATAAAGAAATCGGAATCAGCTGAGCAAGAGTCTTTTCCCGGAGTATTGGAAGGGTGATGACTTCGAGTAGTTAAACCATTAAGTTGATAAGTACAGAGGCAACTATGCATCCCTTAAAGAACTCCTAAGCATGCAAGGTAACATCACGATGTTCCTTCACCATTAGAACAAGTTCTAATTATTACTTCACAAATAATCTTAGAATAATAAAGACAAATATTTGTGCGATCCACAAATAGTTGTTTCGGGTCTGGTACATTGTCCGTTGTTTTTATGTTCGTAAAAGTCCCCGCAACACAGGAGAAATTCTTAGTACGGGAGTAGTCTTTTAGAAAATATAAAATTAATAATATAAAGGTTTAAAATACGATAGCTTAGACATATTTTTACTGATGACTGTAGGTACCGTGCAATGAATACAATGTGACTGAGTCACAAATATTATATTTACAAATGAACACGCCGGTCAACCCACTACCCAATAAGTAATCGCGATCGTAATACTGAATGTACCAACTTCTTTAAAAGGTATGTTTACATCAGCCTTTGTTAACAAGATAGACAATATTATATAGTAAACTTAACTAACTAATAAATATTTGTACTAAACCTAACTTAGTTTATCAATAAAGTAAAATCTGAAGGAATTTTGGTCCCACCTTCCGCCCTCTGTACCTTTGTGCAAAATTATTATGCAACTATTTACAACGAAATCTCCATAAGTTTGTATCTAATGCGAGATATAAATTTCCGCGAAATTAATGCATGCCTGTCGTTAAGGAAAAGATCATAACAAAATGTAGTAATCTTTTTCTATAAGAATATTTATCGTGAAACACATTTCTAGGACATTGCGACACACATAATATATTTGAGTAGGTATTAATCTGCCCAGCCGGGTGGTAAAATCGAATTATAAGAATAGAAATATGTAGAAGAATGATCGGTAAAAATTCTGCTCGATATCGCCGCAGAAACTGCCCGTTCGGCACAAGTCGAACAGTAGAAGTGCCATAATTTCATCGAGTCGGTTTTGTTGTTTAATAAATACTGCCGAACCGAAGATACCGACCCGAATATGTGTGTAGTCTTACCCTAATCTGAAATTGAGTCACAAATAATTTTACTCAATGGGGAACTGCTTTGAGGGGAACTGACTTATAGTCTTATAGTCAGTACAAGATCTTGGGTTCTCCCAGATTAGAGTGTAGTTGGGTTTTTCATTCGGTAACCTTTTATGAACGTTTATCATCTCCCCAATTGTAGGAAGCAGAGTCGCTTGCTTGTGTAATAAAAATAATTTAACATATGAGACATGGGAACATTTCTCCTGCAGACTATTTAGTTGTGAATTTTTTTTATTGAGGATATCCTATAACGATTCTGAATTGATAAAGAAGTATTTTACAGTCTGATAAAAAA
Organism: Anticarsia gemmatalis; assembly: GCF_050436995.1. Taxonomy (NCBI): domain Eukaryota; kingdom Metazoa; phylum Arthropoda; class Insecta; order Lepidoptera; family Erebidae; genus Anticarsia; species Anticarsia gemmatalis. The sequence continues at coordinate 8,855,401 of NC_134763.1, read as the reverse complement.
CGTCAAAATAAAAGGGATTGTACAACGAGGTGGTTACAAACGTATAGCTTTGGTAACTGCTTACGTTGGGAGAATTGTTGACAACCATTTGATGGCCAGTAGCAACTATGCTGTACATCGTTAGTTTCCTAAGCACTCATTGTGAACTCAGATACACAATACTACCTAATATAAAAAGTAGTAACATGAATTTTAGTAAAATCCATACTAATATTATAAATGTGAAAGTAACTCTGTCTGTCTGTCTGTTATTCAATCACGCCTGAACTACTGAATCAATTTGCATGAAATTTGGTATGGAGATATTCTGATAACCGAGAAAGGACATAGGCTACTTTTTACCCCGGGAAAATGACGCATTCCCATGGGAAAATTCAGGTGGCGGTAAAAGCTAGTGATTAATAAGTAACGGATGAGTGGTCGAAATAAGATGCACATCTGCAAAACAGTTTGATGTTTCATGGCAGGATATTAGTGTCATAATTTTATCATTACAATTTTTATCGATGTGCTCAGAACAGGAAAGTCTGAGCAGATGCAAGATTAGACTATTGACGTCAAAAATATAGCTGATTCGAGTTTAGATGGGGAGTAATAGTTTCTGTTGTTCAACGTCGATTGTATCAACGTTATTCTACCTGATTAAAAAGGTGCAATGCAGGATTTTTTTTTAACTTTACCTCTAAAACGGGACTGCAAGGGACTTTTGTAGAAGCTTACTGACATTAGGCCTCCTGGATAATACAGAATTAGTGATTTCATCTTAAACATTCACACTGGTGAAATTCAAACTGGCAGAAGCCAGTGTCTGTGCATCTAACCAACAGATAACATTAACACAATCAAGATTGTTTGCTAACAATTGCGCACGCGCAGGTGGTTTTCACAACGACCATACATTTTCCGCATCGCGACGTTCTATGTTATAATAATTGTTTTTTTTTTTCATATAAGAGCCGCCGATTTATTTTGTTGAATAAGAAATACTGCATCTGACATATTTATACGTTACTTTAAGAACATGTTGTCTATGAAACCACTACCAAAACAGCGAATAATTTTTCGAAAGGAAAGCTTTAGGGTCAGATGGATTAAATGACAGAAAATGTATGAAAATATCAGTGATATTTCACTTGTATACTTCTTACACAGAAGTGGTAAAACCAAAAATATTATTCTGGAACGATATAGGTAACTGGATTGTGGGGGTCCGATATGCAGTCGCTCAATATAAAATTCTGCATCTGGTTAGACTGGAAGCCAACTCCACTATAGGTACTTGGGAGAAAGGCAAATGGCAATATTATAGTTAAGTAATTTTTAGAATCAACGAATAAATGTAAAATTTCCTGACTGTCTTTGTACAAAAATAAGTTGAAGCGAGAAACCGGTAAATTACATTACGTAGGTACCTAGGTATAATACATGTTAACGTTATAGAAGGTCACTTGTTCTCATATGCATGCTGGATTCTACGCGAGCATTATTTTATCAATTTACTCGCCCCGATTTCGCCCGGTTTACATATATCGTAACAAATTATACACTACAACCTTCCTTAAGAATTATCCTATTAGTTAAAACAACATATTCAGCCGATTCTGACTTTGTTGCAGACAGACGCGGCGAGGGAATTATTTAATTATATTGTTAAAATTATAATGAATTCATTTAGGCAGGTACCTAACACCGTCCAGTTTTACCTAGGTAGGTATTTCAAATTATATATAAATTCTGTGTTTACATTACGTCGTCATGATCTCACAATGATTCCTGGAACTTGTTAGTGGTTTAGTCTTTGAGAAAGACGCACTAACTCTGTCTCAGGTTGTGAATTGTGATCTCACCGACTATAATACTCAACACGTCATAATTACTTCTGTCACGTTACAATGTCCCGCGCAGGTTTACTCGCGAGCAATACATATTCTACGAACGAGATTATTCTGATGGACTTACTGACTTGGTTACTTGGTTGTGAGAGTAAGGGACTAGATAGTGTACCTGTGTATTGTGCACACACTTCGACACTATAAACCAAGTCCTGTACCTTTGGCCAGTTTAAATGAAACTGACCGCTGTTGCCGGATACCGGCTAGTGCAATATTATTAGTAATACGGTAATTCTGCCGCAAAAGAGTGGTGATTTTTGACTTGATTGAGATATTTTTTTATCCCTAGCAATTGCTTATATCTCAAAGGACATGCAACTACGGTTGAAAAGCTAGTTCTAAATAGAAGTAAGTCGATAGCACGTCCGGATATTATCGCTTTATTTGAATTGGTCGAGCCGTTCCTGACATTAATACGTTCAAACAGACAAATACTATTATTTATATTATTAGCATAGTATAATGCCTTCACAGATTGCTTTGGTTCCCACGGTTTATTATTTATTCTAGTGTTTTTAATTATCTCCTCGCTTGGTAGTAGTAATAAATATTTTACAAGTTTAATTATTTATAGAGCATGTCGCTCTATGACCTACGTCATTAACTCACGAATTTATTACCTATGATATAGTGAACCATTTATATTATAACCAATTTCATACATAACGTTTTGTTCTCTTCCAATAAATTTTAAATTCCTTTGTAACATTAGAAATCGTATGGGGATTATAAGTACAAGTGCCAAAAAAAACGACACGTATTTTTTGGTGAGAGTTGACAGAAAGTTTGGAGAAAACTTTTGTAAGGCAATCCGCCAGAATAAATAAATTTCTAAATGCTAATGGTCAACAAAATATTCGTGAGACGTAGTCCTATTTCTCAAATTACATTTATTTAATGTATTTTTAATTTTTTTACTATAGGTAGGTAATTCATAAACATTTTTCATGGCATTTTTTCGTAAAGTGTTCGTATTTATAATTTCGATACTTCTATTTCTATAAAATCATCAACGTGCAAACCGAATCAAATGACGTAGAAAGGTCTTCAATAGTAAAATCGTCAGTCAGTGATTTTTATTAATTCCTTGCTTGAATGTGTCTAGATATATGAATCAACTGACACCTATGACCTAAGCAACCTTATTGACGCAAAGGAAAAGAAATGATTAACTGAATCTGACTGTACGCATTTGTAGTTCAACCAATAAAATGCGGCATACGTGTTCCTAGTCCACTAATTTATATTTATACTTTCATGAATGACAAAAAATGTACTATGATTCACAGATTATCTACACAAGTAAGATAAAATTGCGCAACACTTTTTAGATTGTTTCTTCATGCGCTAAAAAATGTTGCAAATATAGTATATATTTAAATGAAATAAACAGAGCAATCCTTGACACATAAATACGATTCTAGGTCACCCAGACCTCATTTAAACTTAGCGTACACTGACTTGATAAAGGGTTATCATAACGTTACCTTTGTGGTTTATGTCTTGCACTAATAATTGTTGCGATTTAATTCAAATTGTTAATAATTTTAGTAACAAAATTATATAAATAAACTAATGCCATATACATTTCGTCCAAATTTGTTAAGTTTACGACAAATGTGGATATAGTACGTAACCTTTGCGAGTTCCTTGCCATTTCTTCTCAAGAGCAATCAGCATTTCCGAAAGTCTCGAAAATTGAATTTTAGTGCCAAAATAATAGTTGAACACCACAATTAAATTATATGTAGTTACTTGCGCATCCTCTAGTTTAATTATTTATCACAACTTAATTATTTATAACATTATAAAATTATGGAAACCTAAATCATTATAGGTGAAGTCCCCTAACAATATGACACATCTTTTAACCAATATGTCCTAATTAAAACGAAGAATTATACCAAACCTAAATATAGAGACTTATAACCATGAACTTAACTATAAGGAAAATTACAGGCTGACCCAAAATACTATTTGCCAAGAAATTATAATTGTACTGCACTTGTTTAAACACACAAAAGTTGCCGTTTTACAAGGTTATTGGTAGTAATTGGTACTTACCGCAGTGTCTGCTTGTACTTCATTATCAAGTTTTACAGGTCCTCTCTCTAATAGAGCTTCAGCAGACTCAGCACTGGTGTTCTCGTCATCAGCAAGTTCCACGGGTAGGGGACCGCAATCAATAATGTTGTTCACTAGAGCGATACCCCCTTCCTCCATGTCATGTATCGTCGCTGAACATTTCATCGGTTTCGGTCCATTGTCTTCAACTTTGAATGTTACTTCTATTTGGTAGGTTGTTTGGTCCTAAAATAAAATGTTTTAAAGGAAGAGTTTTAAATTGTTACCCATTAGAAATTATGGCAACTGATTTTAATTTGATTTCCTAATTTTAGATTTGGTTTCATATATCTAATATTTCGGATTCAAGTACCCTCACAAAATATGGATTATTACATTAATGATAAATAAACAAAACAGGTTACACTTTAAAATTGAATAATTATGTTTATTTTTGTAGCAGGGAGTTAATTTACCTACCTAATTTCCATCTAATTTAAATTTGCATAATTAAATCGGCATAAAACGCATTATTGGTAGGAAAATGATAATAGAAAAATTATTACCTACCTACATAAAAATATAAGTTTTTTTTCAAGGTTTATTTATGCTAATCGTAAGAAAATAACAATATTAGATAACAGGATTTAACCGCGTAAAACAAATCGTATTTTAAACAACGATAACTTATGATAGTACCAAAGGTCTTGGCCATCGATAACCCCCACTCATCTCATACGAAATTATATTCGACACTTAATAATATTGCAAAACGTAATAAAAAATACTAAATAAATTTAACTTACCTCCTGAATTATACTCTGAAGTACTCCATCACTGGCCGTATTTACTTTACTAGGCCAATGATTATAATATTCTATGAAATTAGACAACAACTTTGCTTTTTTTTCTTCAGATACTTCGCACAAACTTATACAAAATAAGCACGAAAATATTAAAAAAGTTCTATAGTTATTCATGATGCAATCTTCAATTCACCATCGTAGCCGAACACAATGTGAGTGATTTGAAAAGGATTTGAACAATAAAGTTGAAGGCGACACGGATTACTATTTATTTGTTTACAAAGTATCACACATGAATCAGAGAGAGAATACGACAAACTTTTATTTGTTGACAGTTGCTGACAGACAGTGTTGTAACACTTCACCTAATAAGTCGATATCGAGTAATACTTCCGGTTAACATAATATGCTGACAACCTTATTAATAAACGTCGTGTAAGCTTTGATAACTTACACAATGTTTTGTTTATTTCACTCATATTATACGTTTCATAATTGCCTTAAAATAACGGAACCATAAAACCAATCAGAGCTTGGTAGACAGAGATGCTTAGATCAAGAAGTAAGTATTTAATTGAAAACCTAATCAAGATTTGTATAATTATTTATATATATTATTGATATTTCAGCTACAGGTGCAATAAGAAATTTATGATTTTCTTATTTAGTACGTATCAACGAGGGGCCAGTTCGGGCCGGTAATATAATGTCATTAGTTAATATCATTTATCGGACTTCCAGGCACTTTCTTGACACAAATAGAACGTGAACAAAATCCTTCATGAATGAATCTCACTTGGACATCACTATTGAATTAGAAAATGTTTACGTTCCATTATCCGTAAATTCCAAACATAATTACGCCAAAATATGTGTATTTTTATTGTTGTTTTGACACCTAGTAGTATGAATATTTATGATTCTTTAAGTTAGTATTTTCCGTAAACTACTGCACGATTACTCACCTATTAAAACCTAGTTATTTTATTACGAGCTTTCAGTCACGTCACACTGCAGTGAATGTAAAAATCTATTAGTCACAAAAATATTTATCATCGTTATTAGAATGAAATAGTGGTGTTAAAACCATCTAATATACAAAATTCTTGCGTCACAGTTTTCGTTACCGCACTCCTCCGAAACGGCTTGACCGATTCTCATGAAAATTTTGTGAGCATATTGATTAGGACTAAAAATCGACCAACATCTGGGGACATCGCAGTGCCCTTGCAAGTCGAGCAATCTATTTTTCGTGCCCCTAAGTGACACTTTGTTTAAATTTTTATGGTAAAACAACGTTTGACGGGTCAGCTAGTATCAGTAGAAAGAATATCGTAAATTTACTGTAACTTTACAAAGATACTGAATAAAGTCTGTAGAGATTATTAAACTGTAGTGCACAAAAAATCAAATAAATATAATTGGATAACTCACACACGGTCGTTTGATTCCAAACTAAGCAGAGCTTGTACTATGGTAACCAAATAACTGATAAATAAGATAAAACTTGATGAACAATTAATTATGTATCTATAACAAAGGATTTGGCATTTTGTGATCATCTAAGTAGTACCGTAAAACGGGGTGAATAGAAACAATTTTCAACTTTGTCCTAAAAATTTGTTGCGAATAACTTGTTATTTTTATTGTTGGGTTATTCTATATCATGTCCGGCGCCATGAAGAAAGAGCTAAAACCATATTTGTCGAAAAATATGCATAATTTTACGATATTTCCTTAAAAAAATGGTCAATTTCTATTCACCCAGCGATAGGGGTAAATCGAAACGACCAAAGGGGTGAATGGAAAAACTGTTAGGGCTGCCAAAGACGACTTATCCAACATGCTGAAAAGGGAGGTTGTGTGTTTAAAAATTGAAATAACCGTTGATAATTACACAAGCTGACCCGCGCAACTTCGCTTGCGTCACATAAGAGAGAATGGGTCAAAATTGTCCCCGTTTTTGTAACATTTTTCACCCGTACTCTGCTCCTATTGGTAGTAGCGTGATGATATATAGCCTATAACCTTTCTCGATAAATGGACTATCTAACACTGAAAGAATTGTTCAAACCGGACCAGTAGTTCCTGAGATTAGCGCGTTCAAACAAACAAACAAACAAACAAACTCTTCAGCTTTATAATATTATAGTATAGATTAGTATAGATTCGTATAGATTAACTCAAAAAATAAAACAAGATAACCTAACTAACTTTCATACTATATGCAGTAGTTTGCCGTTATAACTTTGATACAATGATAATTGTGAATTTCAGAACATTAATAACTATTAATTTTTCATTGTTTATGTTAATTTTGTTTACAGTTTTTGACAACCCTATTTATTAATCTCTATTGACCCCTCACTCGTTTCTATTCACCCCTTACGCGTTTCTATTGAACCCTGCTATGTTTCCATTTACCCCATACTGTAGTTCGATTCACCCTTCAAACGATTCTATTCACCCCGTTTATACAAAAAAATGACTATTTCTGTGATTTAAACATATTTTTTAGGTTTAAAAACGTTTTTTCAATTAACAATCTTGTATCTTTATAGATTAATATACACTTAAAGAGATAAACACTTCAAACAACTCATTAGAAAAGAAATCCCACTTTAAATCCAAAGTTTTGGAGGTCGATATTAAGGCATTCGAGGACGGTTGTCTTTGAAGCATTTTTTTGGGTATAAATATCATTTTAAACATTTAAACAATTATGACACCGCAGAGAAGTAATATCGACGTGTAATCATTTCAAATTTGAACTAAATTCTTCAACGAGGAGTACTCAAATATTGGCCTTGAAAACTTTCCTGATTTTTTTTCTATTCACCCCGCGAATTCTATTCACCCCGTTTTACGGTACATAGTACAGTAAAATTTAATTTATGTAGATAATAACTAGAGTGTAGGGAAACATAAAATAATATATAGCAACATTCAGTAGCTGTCATTGTCAGTTGACAGCTGACTTTGTTTGTGTAGGTGTTGCGTGTGACGTTTACTTTATCAAACCAACTTTTTATACCGTTACATTCCACAGTTTCTTACCAAACATTGTGAATGAAAATGCTAAATTCTGCTTAAAATACTTAAATTAAATTAAATATATTCAAAACCAATCATGTGTGAAAACAAGAAGGACAAAACTTCGCCCGCGCCGAGTTACAAAATGTACTTTCTAATTTCATAGTTCAAGTTCAGTAGAAATAATGTATTTTTTTGGTAATTGCTTGATTTTTGTAATATTTTTAGATGGTGGATTACCTTCGGGCTTCTGTGCGGTGCTACGTTTGTCACTCGATATTATAAAGTACTAGAACCTGACCATGTTTGGTAAGTAATTTATTATTTAGAAAACTTTTCGTCTGCTGACTTTTTTCGGTCTGTATTTCAACCTGTAGCTAACTCTTAAGCTTTATTTAAAGTATTCACTTTCATCACTCAATATTTAAAGCACTCAAAATTGGTATTCTTCATTTAGATTTGCCCATAGAATATTAATATCCAATAAGATTAAAAAAATAACTTTAAACTTAAAACTATTCTTCTCATTAAATAATGATTAACTTTTCACCTAAATTTTATCCAGTATAGTTATTTGAAATATCTTTAAGGGAATCAGAAAATAAGGGTCTAGATTCAGCATTTATTATTTATCAATTGAGTTTAAACTAAGACTTAACTTTTATATTGGTATTTATACATACACATAATTTTTGATATCTGTCATTGTTTATATTTTGTGCTCTCTGCAAAAAAATAATTATGTTTACTCAGTATCCTATTAGACTGTAACTTATGAATGTTCTATTACAGTTGGGATGAAACCCACTTTGGCAAGATGGCAAGCTGGTATATCAACAGGACTTTCTTTTTTGACGTCCATCCTCCACTCGGCAAGGTAATATTCAGACATTTCTCATGCTTATTAAGCACCATATGATATGTGGGTAAGAGGTAAGTGTTTTCCTAGAATAAAGAGTATCCTATGCATATATCCAGTAATGAACTATCAAAATCTGTTCAAAAGTTTTATTATAATAAAGTAAATTCTGATTTTGGTGGAGATTTAAATGCAGGGTAATTAAATGCCAGAAAAGCCTATTTAGAGTCTATGATAATTTATAAGCCTCAATCTTATGGCTAACACTCAGCTAGGAACTTGGTAGTAGGTAAAACTTTCATATGGAACAATTTTTTAGATGATCAAATTGTGATGTTGTGTCTGTAAGTCCTTGAATCCTTTCATTTCAGGAGTACACCTGTTCCAGAAAATGAGTCAGTTCTAGGTCATATATATTTATCAAGTTCATAAAAAAATACTGTTAGCCAGTTATTTTTTTCATAAACAAAAGATTATACCTATTATGTAAAGCAAATATTACACAGGTGCCTGACTTGTTTATTTACAACAAATACACTTAAGCTATTATATTGTTAACTAGAAATTGTTATTTACTTGAACTTATTATGTCACATTGCTGGTTGAAGGTCTGCCATAAAATGAATTATGATATGCCAAAACAGATCAATGTACCAAAAAGCTTTTAAATTCTGCCAGTGAGAAAATAATAACCTTGTCTATACAGTATAATTCTACATCACTCACCCCCAGTTTCTGATGTACATTTAGCTGTAGTTTATCTATTCAATAGCATTTAAGCTCATATTAACATGACAGTTGGAATAGATAAACTACTGCTAAATATGCCTCAGAAACCGGGCTAACAAATTCTAGACCCAAGTTAATACTAGGGCCTAAATACAGTCATTTTCCTATGACTAGCACTCATCTACATCTTTTGCTAGCCTTCTGAAATGTCAAATTAAATGTGGTTATTTTTCAGATGCTCATAGCCTTGTCTGGAAAACTGACAGGCTATGATGGGAAATTCCCATTTGAGAAGCCTGGGGACAAGTATGAAGACTCAAAATATCAGGGGATGAGAATTGTAAGGACCTGTGTATTTTTTACTCCAGTTTTTATTAATTTGAAGTACTTGATTCTCTTACTTATATTGCTGCTGGGAATGTTTCCTAAGATTCTTGGAACTCCATTTTCGACGTTGGACATTTTTTTCATAAGAATAGAATTGAATCTTAGAGTTTGCCCATAGTATCTAAAATGTATCCTTTAAAAAAACATTTGTTGTTTCAGTTTTGCACCACACTGGGAGCACTTATCATTCCTCTCACATTTTTGACGTTATGGGAGATGACGAAGTCAATGGACTCTACAGTCATTGGAACTATGCTTTTATTATGTGGTAAGTTCAATATTAAAACACCAAAAAGACATTTAATACACAACAATTATTTTTATCATATGAAATTCGTGTAAACAGTACTAGATTAAGACAACATGATGCCCTAAGTAAAATACGATTTTGCACATCCAATGATTCATACCTAAGGGTTTTTAAAAATACACTGTGTAGTCATACAACTATATTATATTATTAATATTACCATTACAACACGCTTTTTAGAATTAGGCTTTTTAATGTGCCAGTATTTTTAAGCTGTTTGTGGTGCCCTGAAAGATTTGATGCCCTTAGCAGTTGCTGAATTTCTTATAGGCTAGTCTGGCACTGTGTCTGAGTGAAACGAATGTGATTCTAATCCAAATATTTTTATTGCAGATGTGGGATTTTTGACTTTAAACAGATACATTCTACTGGATCCAATACTGTTATTCTTCATGAGCTGTTCAATTTATGGAGCTTTTAAGGTTAGTATGACACTGCTAATATCACAGTTTTTACATATTTCATAGTATTATATAGAACACAGCTACACAGCAGTGCCGGGGCGAGTGGCGACACGTTATAAGAAGCACTAATTTTGGTAGAAAAAATACACTTATCACATAGCCTATTTACATTAATTATGTCTTTGTTTTGTCCTTATCCCATGTTAAGTAACGTCGGCACAACATTTTTACGACCGGCGACCTGTTTGACGTCAACTCTCATTGAGAACCCTCTATACATTTATATAACACCTTATAAAATAAATACTCTCAATTTATTGCATAGCTGCATAGTAGCTATATTGATGGAAATTTTAAACATCAGGTAACAACCCTGTAAAACGAATCGATTCAGCCGATAAATATACAAATGAATGACACACACGTTTTATTTGCAATTAGTTTTTATTGCAATAACATTAACATTGTTCTGCTTTCGTTTCACAATTCATAAAAAGGCATAAATGCCTTAATGTACTTTTGACTTTACGCTTTTTTTCCACTAAGCAATATCGTGCTTACTTCGTATCAAAGCTTGTAAACTGTTATATTGTAGGTAAGCATGTAATTCTAATCGTATATTTAACGCCTTATCGACGCAATAACTGACGGGTTTAGGAGTTAATTTGACTTATAATTTGTAAAATTTCACACATAATTCGTAGTACGGACATTAACCTAATCTTGATTGGTTTTCCATTCATAAGCATGATATCAGCTGTTGACTAAATTCATTGAACTCTATATTCCCATAAGCATTATAAATTTGAGCTTGATTAGATGTCAGCTATATATCCTGTCGGATTCAGGGAACACAAGCCTACCTTTGCCTATGTGGTATATTATAATTACAGTAGCACTACACTTAACCCTTTGACCGCCACGGTGGGCTATACTCGACAAAACAGAACGTGCTCAAGACGCTATACATATTTTTGTCGGCAATTGCTGACGAAAGCGTCGTGAACACTTTCTCATTTGTCGAGTATAGCCGACCATAGCGGTCAAAGGCCATGTAAGCGTGCGTTCGTAATGAACACTGACCAGAAATATGTATTAAATAGAGAGATAATCCTTGCCTGTATTGGCAATCTGTTTCTTTGTATCAGCACTCTTAGGCGGGCTACTTAAAAACGCCTAGCAGGTCCCAGTATCTGTATAGCTGGGTTAGTTCAGGAGAGGTTACTGACCCTTATACCTTCTATAATCTTTTAATATATGACTTACAACAACTTAGTAACATTACAACCTTGGATCATTGTCCTAAAGGTGATACAAGTAGCTATTATATTATTATAATAGTTTGTACATAACACCTGAATAAATATAATTATATTGACATATGTAGAAGCAGATAATAATAATAAAAATATGGCAAGGTTAAGTCAGTGTGTAAACCGATTGTAGATTAAAGTGTTTAAAGTCTAGCTTTGGTTCAATAATATAGCAAGATTTTTCCTAAAAGTAGTAAGTAAACTACTATAGGTATGTTTGAAATAACATTTAGATAGAAAATAAAAAAGAAACGGTCCTACAACTTGTTAAGCTTAAGTACTTATCTGGTGGAAGAAGATTAACGGCTTTCGTAAGACTGACATGCGAGGCAGATGTTTTATATATAACCAGTAAATCCGGTATAGGTAGCCAACGTACACGACCGATTCAGCGTAGGGGTAAGGGAAGCCTATTTGTCACGTGAAATTATTTAGGTTTAAGTTCTAATCTTCTATCAGGATTACTAATACCAACGAGCTGCTGCACTAACCCCCGGTTTCTAAGGTAAATTTAGCGGTAGTTTATCTATTCAATAGTGTCAAAACTCATGCAAAAAAACGCTATTGAATAGATAAACTACCGCTAAATGTACCCAGAAACCGGGGGTAAATGTAAAGGGGGTAAGTGGTGGAAACTTACAGGTCCGAAGTTTAACCGACGAGGGTCTCCCGCCGTTCTCCACGCGCATGTTGTCATGGCAACTGTTTTTGGGCGCGTCGCTCGCGTGCACCATGTCCGTCAAGTTTGTGGGACTGTTCATCGTGCTGTTCGCTGGACTACGAACTATCGCTGACTTGTGGAACGTACTTGGCGATTTGACTAAACCTGTTGTAAGTATAATATTATTACGAATGATGTTCAAGATAAAGTATTTTTTTACATAAGTTATTATTTTAATCTGACTCTACCTTTCGAACAGGGGGTAAATTCACTCTGAATGAATGATTTGATTTTGAATACTTTTATTTTTTATATTATTTTTAAAGATATCTTCACTTAAAAGTACTGGTGCCTTACTGATTGATTTCTCTTATAAGTCTTACTACAGTTTAGCGTTTCTACCAATGAATTGAAAATTTCGTAATGGAAAATTTCACTCTACCTTCGCAACATAGCAGTAAATTACTTGAATATCAGACCATTTATGTAACTAGATACTTGCCGCTTTACTGAGTTGTATTGTACCTATGTTTGTTATACACTTACGATGGTCTTTTTGTTGCAGAGTTTAACAATGAAGCACTTGATAGGCAGAGCGGTAACTCTCATCCTATGGCCTATTATACTATACGTATTCTTCTTCTGGATACATCTCACTGTGCTAAGCAAGAGGTAATATTTTATAGATTTTTAAAAATACACATTGTTTTAATAGCATGTCTAATAAGAGATTTTCTTTTCGAATTTATGCGAGTCATACAATTTATTGATCACTTATCGGAGAAAGAAAACATCCTGAGGAGGCCCTGTCCGTTTAAGCGTTCTTGAAACAGTTCGTGATGGAATGAAATTCGCATTTAATGATAAAAGAGAAAGAGAGGTCCTCTTTTCAGAGACTCTTGGAAATAAATAAGTTTAGATAATTTAGTTATGCCTTTCGGAATAAAAACCATGGACTTCTTTATACAGTGGTAATGGCGACGGCTTCTACTCGTCCGGTTTCCAAGCCCGTCTCGAAGGCAACAGCCTGCACAACGCGAGCGCGCCGCGACACCTCGCGTACGGCGCGCTCATATCGCTCAAGAACCACCGCACCGGCGGCGGGTACCTGCACTCACACCAGCATCTGTACCCTGAGGGCATGGGGGCTAAGCAGCAACAGGTATTTGTTAAACTAAGTTTTTGTTGGTTCTTATAGTGTCCGTCGAGATAAGTGGGAAAGCAACTATTCCATAGATGTGACTGTTCCCACATAAGACATTAAAGTGGGTGACGATTTTTTTTAAGAAAAGTGATGAATGTCAAGATATTTCAAAGGCTTTTGGATGTCTCGTTCAACTTTAACATGATGAGTCTTCATGAATTTCGCTGTTTACAATAGAAAAGATATGATTATAAATTATCAATAAACTTGTATCTAATTTAATTTTGGTGGAATATGTATAATAAATTGAATGGTGAATTAAATTCGCTAACTCTAGATTAAGAGTTGGCAAAAATATCAATCTGTTGTCTAAAACAGGTTAATTCAAATTTAAGCCCAACTATGATTATTATTTTAAATTAATAAACAACAATTTAACTCCCTAGATAACAACATACACGCACAAAGACGAGAACAACCGCTTCGTAATAAAGCCGTACGACAAGGAGTCGGTAGAGGGCGTGGTGGTCGTGCGCAGCGGCGACCTGGTGCGGTTGATGCACGCGCAGACTGGACGCAACCTGCACTCGCACAGGGAGCCCGCGCCTATAACTACTAAGTATATGCAGGTCACCGGCTATGGGGAGGTAAGGAAAAACATAATTTAATCCATACTAATATTATAGATGTGAAAGCAACTCCGTCTGCCTGCCTGTCCGTTACTCAATCACGCCTAAACTACTGAACCAATTTGCATGAAATTTGGTATGGAGATATTTAGATAGCCGAGAAAGGACATAGGCTACTTTTTATCCCGGTAAAATGACGCAATCCCATGGTAAAATTCAGGTGGGGGACGAAGTCGCGGGTAAAAGCTAGTAAATTAATACACAACAAAAGAATCTACCGCGCAAGAGGTCTGGGGTTCGAATCCTGGGTCGAGTCAAAAATTTATTTCTTAAGAATTTCTGTTTGTAAATTGAGGTCGTAAACCTCCATCCTTTGGAGAGCACGAAAAGCCGTCGGTCCTGCGCCTGACCTCTAGAGAGAGATAGTGTACCTGCGTATCGTGCACACACTTGGACACTATAAACATATAAGTAGTATAAGTACTGCATCGTTGGCCAGTTTCAATAAGACTGACCGCCGTAGCCGGATATCGGCTTGGACTTTTTTAATAGACATAAAATGACAGTGATTGAACCAGATTTTAATTACTCCTTAGTATCCTCTCTGACGATAATTCTTACTTTTTACTCCTAAGCTAGCAAATACATTTCTTTGTATGTTCTCAGGATGGAATAGGCGATGCCAATGATGTATGGAAAGTGGTAATATCAGGTGGTAAAGACGGCGACGAAATACAAACTGTAAGGAGTAAACTGATGTTTGTGCATTATATACAGGTGAGGACATTACTGAATATTTTTTTTTTGTTTCTCAATATCACATTACTTAGTACTGTGTATCATATTGGGAAAAAGTCTTTTCGCATTATAGTATGAATGAACTTGTAATAAAATATTTTCTCTACACAAAAAAGCTAGATATTTGGGTACCTCACGAGCTCACTGAAAGAAACCTAATGAACCCTGTACTCATTTGTGATTCTTGAAGCCAAAGAGATTTTATTATAAGTTCATACATACTATAATGCGAAAAGACTTTTTCCCCGACCTAATATATGATTACTCTGTATGCTCTTGCTATAAGAGTTGGCTTTATTTTATCCTATTGTTAGTTGTAGATGTACATCCCATAGATTTTTTCTGGAGGTTAGAATATTTATCTAATACGCTTATTCCTTACAGGCGTGTGTGCTGACTACCACAGGAAAACAGCTGCCGAAATGGGGTTTCGAGCAACAAGAAGTTGCTTGTAACCCTAACTTGAGAGACAAGAACGCGTTATGGAACGTCGAAGATAATATATTTCATGATTGTAAGTATTATATACAAGATAGTCGAACCTACAATATTTAAGTAGGTATCCCTAGATTACTCCAGGTCATTAGACCGACCTTACCAGACCCAAACACAAATGACTAGGCAATCACTTTTAAAGTATAGGGACTCTTATCTAGATTGGCTCGTCAATCGAGTAATAAGTACCAAGAGAAACATAATTTTTACACCCATGACTATCCCACTGCTAGACAATATAGCCTTCTTGCAGGCGAGAAAGTCGTTAGGTCTTAAGTCAAGAGGAAAACATACTTATAAACAATTGCAACGAATTAATAACGCGCTCCCTTCCAAATATTGGGTAAAAATGTGATATGTATTCTAAACATTATATTGTATTTCAGTACCTAAAGTAAGTTTCGAGTCATATTCGTCGGGCTTCCTGGAGCGTTTCTTCGAGTCGCACGCGGTGATGTTTCAAGGCAACGCAGGGCTTAAGCCCAAGGAGGGAGAGGTCACTTCCCAGCCGTGGCAGTGGCCTATCAATTATAGGGTAAGTAGTTGATGTAGTTATTATTATTTTGGACAAGTAGAATTTTCGGAATTCTTGATAAAAAGGTTTAATATATTAAACGGTCCCTTTGGCGAAATAGTTATGTCAGTCTTGATTGATTGATTGATCATAAGCTTCGATTTCTGTGCGATATACTTATAAGATACTCTATAACTTTTGTTGTTAAAACTAATGGAACTATTTGTCCCTGATTAGAGAATGTGAAACATTGTTGAATAACTCGTGGAAATAGAACAACATTATTTGGACAAAAAACATCTATCGCATCAGCAAACAGATTCATTGTTTTGTAAATATTTCGATGCTATTTTAAACCATCCGCCGAATCTAATACCAATTATGCTTCAAGAGATTTTTTGTGTTGGCAGCACAGTAATTTTGTTTAAGTTCCAAATTATTGGACAACTCACACACGGTCATTTGATTCCAAACTAAGCAGAGCTTGTACTATAGTAACCAAATCTATAGTATCTATACTTAATATTATAAAGCTGAAGAGTTTGTTTGTTTGATTGTTTGTTCGACTGCTGGTTCGATTTGAAATAATATTCAGTGTATCATCATGCTACGACCAATAGGAGCAGAGTACCAGTAAAAAAATTTGCAAAAACGGGGAAAATTATGACCCATTCTCTCATATGTGACGCAAGCGAAGTTGCGCGGATCAGCTAGTACTAATATACTTCTAAAGACATACTTATATAGATAAATTAACAACCATATAATAATATAATTATTAACAACATATAATCCACGTGTACAGGGTCAGTTCTTCTCTGGCAGCAGTCATCGTATCTACCTGCTGGGCAACCCGTTCGTGTGGTGGGCCAACCTGCTGTTCCTCGCCGTGTTCTTCATCATCTACGTCGTTAACTGCATCAGGGATAAACGTGCTGAGGCGTTCGGAAGACCTGTACCAGGTAAGAATTTTAAATAGTTCACTAATTCGGCAATTCTAAAAAATATATATTTGATGACATTGTGTTGTGTCGGTGATAATGATAAAAATGCTGATAATAAAGGTAATTTTTATTAGTACTCTGATTATATCACCCATTTTTTTTTTTCAAAAACTAAGATACATGTTCCATAAACTCAGTTTTGTAGTCATTTTCGTGACGATGTTATGCTGTCACTTATTTGCATGTTTCTCTTTAGCACTTCATTTCATTCATAATTTCAATGTCAATTCAAAATCGATGTTAATTATAAAGCAACCAACTATAAAATGTTCACTATTCTTCAACAGCTGGTAAGAATAGGGAGCTACTAAACGCAGCCGGGTGGACGTTCGTGGGCTGGGCGCTACACTACGTGCCGTTCTGGGCCATGGGACGAGTGCTCTACTTCCATCATTACTTCCCTGCACTGGTGTTCAGCTCTATGCTTACAGGTAATACAAAAGACTAACTAATACTTTGAGCATATCTAAGTTGATTATTTTTATCATTTCTAACAAGAATAATCAAGAAATTTGAGAGGTACTTGAATGGTTTTACATATAGTGTAGTGTTAAAAGAAGGTGACGGCTGATACGAATTCGGCATTGGATAAAAATATTCAAAAATTGTCTATCAAGAAATGATTATATTATTATGACTGTCCGGTTTATGGTAGTTGAGGTTATAGACGTTCTTTCGGTCTATCTCGCACCTAAGCTCTTACAAGTGGTGACGGACTGATTCACTCAAAAAAGAGATTGAGAGTATACTTGTGTATTTATACATAGGCTTAGCAAGTCCTGCGTGGCTGTGGCTGAAACAATAAACTAATTAAAATTTTAATCCCTAGGTATCCTAACCGAATACCTTCTCTCAAGCATCAGAAGCTTCCTCAGTCCGGAGCTTGGCAGGACGGTGTACCACTGCATCATAGGCTTGGTGATGTCCACGACGGTGTACAGCTTCTACCTGTTCTCGCCTCTCGCGTACGGCATGAGCGGCCCGCTGTCCCATGAACCTAACTCCACCATGGCTGGCTTGAAGTGGATGGAGACTTGGGAGTTTTAAAACATTGATATTATTTGTTCGCGTGGTTTGTGACTTAGATGTTACATATTTTATCCCCTTGGGGGAGAAATCAAAATCCTTTAATAGCGGATGCCTACGTAACATCTACCTGCATGTCGAATTTCAGCCCGACCTGTCCAGTGGTTTGGGCTGTGCGTTGATAGATCACTATGTCAGTCAGTCACCTTTGAGTTATATATATTAAGACGTAAGGGGTCTTAAACGCGATTGAAAATTAAAGGTTTGGGTACCGTATTTTTATACTATAATATTATGTGTACAAGTCGCGAGAGTTTAAATCGTTAAATATTACCTTATTTTATAGCATCACATTATTCAGTCATTTTCTTTTTAGGGTTTCATAGTTCATTTATGGTTATTTGAACCTCTATGCAGTTCTCTATCTAGTTGTGCATACGTTTTAATCTCATACTGAAGATAAATGCAAAAGATTGGATGTATTTTACTCTGAAACATGCCAAAAAGATTAAATGGATTTTTATGCCCCGCGAGTTCCTCCATATAATGCAATTTAACAATCCTTTAAATATTTCATAGTTTTGTGTAATATATGAAACACCACCGCGTGTTATCACCATTTCTCTGAGAAGCGTATTACATTCTATATTTATATTTTTTTTAACTCAATTTCACTTAACTAAAGAACTACAAAAACTGTCATATACGTAGCTCATACGTAATCAATCGAATGAACAAATAAAAACGTAGGAACAACGTAGTAAATAAGACTGTATTGTTGCTTCCTTAAAATGATTATAAGGGTTTAAACACGCGATAAAGAGTAGTCTATGTTTGAGACACTTGTCAATATTATTATCTTACCTGAGTTTCTTGCTATACTGCCCCCGTGGCGCAGTGGTTAAGTTTAACACGCCGCTACCATTGCGTCGGAAGGTCGTGGGTTCGATTCCCACACGGGACAATTATTTGTGCGATACACAAATATTTTTTTCGGATCTGGTTGTACTTTGTGTCCGTTGTTTGTATGTTTGTAAAAGTCCCCGCGACACAAGACCAATTCTTGATGCGGGAGTTGTATTTTTCTATAAAAAAAAACCGTGTGGATCATCCACTTGAGGATCTTAAAATGTATTAGAAGATATAACTGATTTCAACTGCCAGTCTGATAATATATTAATTTATTTTTGATATTATACCTATCTCATAATATAAGAAAATGTTTGTATATTCAATGTTTTTTGAGATTTTATAAGTATATGACTAATTTATTTTTCGTGTTGTTTGTAAAACGTAGAAATAAGTTCTTAGCTTTAAGCTATTCCGTCCATTTTGTAATAATATTATTCTGAGTTTATAATTTATTTTCGTAAACAATAAACAAAATATGATTTTAATTGCTGCTGTTTAATTTTAACAATAGACTTATGATCTTTTTTCAAGTACCTACCAAGTAAAGAATAATTTAATCATATGCCATGCCATGGTGTTATTTTATTAGCAAGTTGCATAAATAGTCTATTTACTAACTCTGTTATTGGAAATAAATGTACGTGATATATAAAATAAATAATATAATATAAATAAATATAATGCTAAAATAATTTGAAATGACCTAACAGATAAACGAACTGGTATGCTGGCAATTTTTGTATGGTGAGCAATGGCGAAACCGCTACACGTTAGATTTTCATAAAACAGTATTCAAAACATTTTCCATGACCTTGGAAACAGCGTTAGATAAACACACAGATTCCAGGAAACTTAGATAAGTATATTGTTTCCTCAATAGTGACTTCAGGAAATACTCTAATAGGGAAACCCCCTTTTTGATATTGATACCCTAATTACTGACACATGAAAATAAATGCGTCGTTAGATCTATTTATCTGTCTTGGCCACTTGGCATTGATTTTACTGGAACCTCTACATCAATTCAACATTTCATTATGTGATTATTATCTACGAAAGCTAGTTTTATCGACTTCAAAAAAAGAGAAGGTACTGCGAACATAACCAGATCTACGGCGTGAAAAGATGAGATCTAATTAGGTACCTGTTTATTGATTAATAAGTAGTTACCTAGGTTTTCCTTCAAACAGCAACTCCGACGCTATGGTACCTGTAAACGAGAAAGAAATAAGTTGGATCTATTTAAATAGTCAGTTCTAATTTATTTTTGCTCTTAATATAATAACAGGCGTTATGCGTATGCGCAGTGCGCCCTAGAAATTGCAGTTCATTGAGCCCGAAAAGCTATATAAGGTACGTTTATTGCGTTTCCACCAAATGAGCATCACGAAATACTGAGTAGTTAAACATTAGTCAGTAATCATGATGCTTGTCCCGGTGGAGCTTGAGCCCTCCCTCGGACTCTCTTGCATTCCGGTACCAAGAACTCTATTTACACACTTAATGGATGGATAGTTAAGTGGTCGTACGTACTAAGCCAGTATTTACTCTCGAGGTCTGAGGAGAAAAACTAGGTACCGGAAATGATTTTTGCACCTGGAACAAGGTAGGTGCTTTACTAGTTGTATAAAGTCTCGCGCACAGAAGCAGCCTACTGTGTTGATTTCAGATTGAACTGGATTTATTACACAGTTCCCATACATAATTGTATCGTACCGAGACATTTGAAAATTTTAATAAACGTATAATAGAATTTTAAGGAGTTAATGAGAATGAAGAATTCTAACTATTGAGATAATTTGCCTGCAAAAAATATTAGATTCATATTTTATTAATTTTTTTTCTATCGTTAATTAGAGATTTCCTTTCAATATATTTTATCAAGAAGGTTTTAACTATTTTATAGGCAGAATAATGTATGTCATTGCCTTTGGATTATTAAAACGGCATCTTGTCTACGGCATATTATTTTATTTATGGCAATGTTATGTCAAATAAATTCTAGTGATTATAGCATCTATAAATCTAAGAATCTATTGAATGTTCCAGATTTATGTGTATTGTGAAGTACTATAACAGAAAGGCTAATTATACTGTGAATACATAATTTATCTTTGTAATTAATGATTCGGCATAATATTACCTTTTTTAATTTTGGACCTGGCCACTCACTCTTAAAATATTTGACATAAAAAAATACAATTACAAATGGCGTTTACGTAGTGTAGACAGATGTGTTCACGGCCACGATGGGCGATGATTCTTTGATATTACGGGAAGATGGTTATATACGTATGAACTTTCCTGTTACTTCTCTAACTTATCATAGTAACTTAAATATAATTTTGGTGAAGACTGACGTAGGTGGTGTACACGTTTTGGATGTGAACTCGGGTGTGATACTGCAGTCTTCTTGTCTGTCAGCGGGTAAGTGAGACGCTATTTTATCTACGAACAAAAGAATTATAATGATTTGTGTATTGAACCGTGTATTTTTTTGCTGATTTAGGGATCATTTTAGTCAGGGATAGTTGGCAGTGACTTTTTTCAGTGCCCTACATTGTTTCTTGGTTTGACAGTTCTCAATAAACAATTCCATTTATGCCGGATTGAAGTGTTATCTCGTGTTTGAAGATGACGGTGGCACGCTTGGAGTGGAGTATGCGTCGGGGGCGGACCGGGTGTTCGTGTGGGACAGCAGCGGAGTCGGAGCCCGCACCGATTACAATGGAGTGCTACTCCTGCACACGGCGCTTCAGCGCCCGCTGCCGTCCTCCCAACCCGACAAAAGCATAAGAGTCGAACTTGTACTCTCTGAGGTATGTCCATCTATAACAAGCTCTGAGCATCAGTTAGTATGATGTATCCCTTACACTCAAACATAATAAGTGAATTAGGGCTATAATTATTGATTATAGATGATTGAACAAGTAATTACATGTTATGCATATTATAAATCTTCACAAAATACATATAATTATACTGTAACTTGGTTGCCTTTGATCAAGGTAAGATATTGTTTAAAATGCACTTTATTTTGGTACTAGGTGTATTAATAGGTTGTATTTGATAATCAATACATAATATCTATTGATATCACTAGACCTATTTACCTTCCTTAATGGGCTATTATACTTTTTTTAATACTGGATATATCTCATTATGATTGCATTATAATCCTAATAGTCTCCAATCTCCTGGATATCAAAGAATTTAGGTTATTAATTATAGCCTACCTTAATTAGTACATCCAGATCTCTCATAGGAAATCATATGAATACCTGAATTATTAGCATCTGTACATGTTCTAAGAGGCTACCAGTAAGATTGAAACAGTAAATCTTATTAAGTTCTGAATTACAAATGCATAGGGACATTATCATATACCTAAAAACTTCACAGAAATGTAGCTTATAATGTTCAGGAATTTGATTCATACTAATATATCTTCCCTAAATAGGAACTTGTGTTTGTTATATTTTATACAAATAAATGCATTCAAAGGCCTGCAACATAGTTCAAATTAATAAAAAAAACAATAGTTAACTTGCAAATATAGATGAAAGATTATAATATAACTGTATATTTTATGATATTTCAGTAGAAATTGCACCTTTGCTTTTATATAAATCAAATCATTCACTTATGTTTAATTATGTACATCTCAATATTGTATTGTTTTATCACAAAATGCACTCTATGTTCAAGACATTTAGTAGCATCCAATTAATATTGCTTTAGCCACTATCGTTTGATATGTTTTCCCCAAATCTTATTGAACTCCACAATTTAATTAGTATGGTCATGGTAAGTTCTGAGCTGTTTACTCAGATGAATTGGCAATTTTCATGACAAAATATAGTTAATTGCAATTGTGTGCAAAAAGATCAGGTGCTTAGCACTTGTAACCTGCATACCTGTATGTTAAGATGTATGGAGGTGAATGAAAGGGAAGTTTGAATGGATTGTAGCAGGTGGCATTCTAAAAGATGGGGGAAAATGGTGTATTATATGGGTTTTTGAATGAAATGTTTTATTACTGAATAGGTGTATTATTTTTGGTTTCTAACAACTCATGGAAGGTGTGATTTTATATATGAATGGGTATGTGGACAGCTCAGTCACTACAGAGCATGAATTGTAAACAGTGGGTAAGGAAACACATTTTTGATCGATAATGATATCTTAATTTTGAACAAGTTAATAATAGGCACATATTCTCCTATTATACAAACTTCTGTTATCTAAAATACATGATTAATGTATAGAATAAATGACTATTGCACTTTAGATATCAATAATTGCTATTTGAAACTCACTAATATTCCAAATGCAAAATATTGTTTGGATTGCTGTATGGATGTTTGATACTTCACTCTAGTGTACTTGAATTTGGCATGTAGATACATTGTGACCTGTTTAACACAGGATAATTTTCACCTCAGTAAATATTTTTAGGCCCAGAAAGAGATGACGAGATTAATTGGACTCTCATACTAAAGACTGCCATCAAATAGCCTTAAACAAATATAGGTGAAAAGACGGAAAGGAGATCTTTGCCATGCATTAAAAGATAATATTAATAAGTATAAATCTTTTTATACAAACAGTCATGGGATAAGCTCAGTATCATTTTAGTCAGGCACTAGTATTAGATATTATGTTCATATAACTGCTATATAAACTTCACTGTAGCGGAACATATCCTGTAGATCATTGTCAGCTAAGTTGTAATTAAGTCCTTAGAGCAGGGGTCCTACGACTTACAACATAATTATTCATTATGCGAATGAGGGTTTTTATTGGTAGGAACAGTAGAAATAAAAAAATCAAAACCTGGTTCCAATGCGATTTGAAGTATTCCAGGATCTTTTTAGCTATGCTGTTCACTTAATAAAAATAAGGTATAAATCCATAATGGATGTATGGGAGAGGTAATTTTAGTTTTAAGTGTATAGATTATAGTTGATGGCTATCATACTTTTTTGAATTTGAGCCAATGATGATCATTACCTGTTTCAATGACTGTAGTGTTTTACCCATCTTAAGGTTTAATTAACAATAGGTTACCTTACTCAGGTTTTTATAATTCACTTTATTTGCTGTATAGGACCTGAAGTAACTGCCTTTACTTAAGCCCTAAGCAGCTCCAGAATTTCACAAGTTGGGCAATATTTTGCACCTGCCATGGAATGATATCTTTTTTAGTAGATATACCTAGTTACCTACATATAATATATATGTAGTACTCAAGATATTGAATCATCTAATCTAAATGCACATTAATGAGTCAGTGTAGTTATAACTAGAGTGTTTACTATAGTTACTATACTGATTTGAAATACAAGCTCTTTAGATACAAATGAATGACTATGTTTGGACTACAACTTATGTCCATATGAGGTGATAGGATATGTTTAATGAGTGGTTTTGATTTATATCCTGTTTTTTGGGTTTAGTTTATACATCATTCGTACATCATGATAAAATTATACATGCATGATGGCTTTTTAACAGTTCTTAAATGTATACAATGTCCCCAACTATATGTTGGCCAGCAAGTTATACTCAAGGCTTAATAGCCTTTTTGACTCCAGGAGAAGACTCTTTGCCAGTTGTGAAAAATAGAAATCGAATTTTGTCATATATGTGCGATGTATGTATGTAAACATTAAATTATCAATCAAATGTTGACATTTATTATAGTAAACAGTACAAATCTTGCATTATGCCAGCCCTAACATATAATTTTACCCATTATTAGCTATTTACAGATAATTTATTAACGCAGATGCACTAGTGAATGTAAAATTAACAATTTATGCATATTAATTCAAATATTTGGCATATGCACTCAGTTTGTGTGAAACAGATGTGTGGGTGTACTCGTTTACAGGAAATTGAGTTGGTTTTTACTATTAGTAGATATTAATGCTATTGATTATTTTGTTGGTAATATGCCTGCATTGATCTTTGTTTATCTATTATGAGTTTGATTCCTCATAATTTGAAACTTGATTCAGACAGAAGTGAAACAAGTTACATAGAAATATATTTTCATTTCATTTACCTAATTTTTGTTACAAGTTTGTGGACTGTTTGACAGTGTGGAGTAGGACCCTTATCAAACTCCATGTTTCGTGAATTTTATAGCAGACAAATTAATGATTGACATCTAGCCATGATTACTCAAAAATGCAAAAAAAAAATTTCGTAAATAAAATAAAAAATTGGGAGTACCTTGTCTTCGTCAACCAATAATACTCACTTGTTTTGCGCAGGATCGATATTTTTTTATTGAAAACAACTGTAACTGTAGTAATGCAAATTTAAAAATAGGTTTATTTATTAATACCTAAATTGAATTATTTTTATTTTTTATCGGACGTTTTTTCTATTTAATATAGACTGTATTAACACCTGCATAATTTACGACCATGGCAATATTGAAAGTAAGGTAATTAATAACCAGCAAAACGGAAGCATACATACAAATGCGATAGCTTTCCTCATTTAATTTCCCGGTACTCGTAACAGTGGGAGCTTTGCAAGAGTTTCTAAGTTCCCATTTCATTGGCTTCATTTATTCAATACTGCATCTAATATTAAAACTCTCAAGTTGCAACTTTCCTTAGAATTTTGCGATTCACTTCAAGTTGCTGTATAGAAATGGGTTTCAAGAGGAATATTCTTGGTATTTTGTTAAAGTTGACATACTTTCCTTGGATGACTTTAAATAGAAGTGGGATAAAATCAATATAAAGTATACAGAAAAGTGGACCGAAAGTGATATTACATTTTTCATTAAAAACAATGATATTCTGTACGTTACATCAATAACAATGACAAACACTTTACAGTAAATACAGATGTTCAATAATCGACCAGGAAAATAGCTGAAAACATAATCATTTTCGAAATCAAAGACTTAAGATAAAACTTGAATTTGATGAATAATAATTTAATTTAACAAAAAATATTTGAATCTTTGTTAATATCAAATATTTCATACAATATAGGGTAACAATTTTAGAATTGACACACTTACGCTAAGGGTGTTAAGACCCACGCCAATCTTAAATACCGGTAGTGTTGTGTATCTGACAACTTGTTATTTAAGAAAAGACTATAGTCATTATTATTGGCTATTTTTTTAGATCTTAAAATACATGAAGTGCTGAAAATTACATAGGTAAAGCTAATTGCTAAAAATTGTTTTGTACATAAAAAATAACTGTAGGGATTATTTATGTAAGGGAATATAAAAAACGTAAACAATAAAGGGAAACAGGTTACTGTTACTACTCGTTCTAATCGTTAGTATTTTATAGGGATAAAATAATTATATCAATATAAAATTCATTTTTATTAGTAAACTAGCTGACCCGCGCAACTTCGCTTGCGTCACATAAGAGAGAATGGGTCAAATTTTTCCCCGTTTTTGTAACATTTTTACTGGTACTCTGCTCCTACTGGGCGTAGCGTGATGATACATAGCCTATAACCTTCCTCGATAAATGAGCTATCTAACACTGAAAGAATTTTTCAAATCGGACCAGTAGTTTCTGAGATTAGCGCGTTCAAACAAACAAACTCTTCAGCTTTATAATATTAGTATAGATTAGGTATGTTGATATTTTTTTTCACGCACTGTCAATGAAAAATGAAACAGCTAATGAGAACGCATCTAATTCCTGAAAAGGTTGCGTTCACTGAAAAATGACCGGTAAAAACAATACTATTTCATTGTCATTTTAATATCTTACAGTAGAGTTTTTTTACCCTTTTCTAGTATGCAGAGCACTAGGAAATCAAGCACAAAGTACTCTTAAATACAAATAAGCTGCCTTAAGCACCATGTCCAATGTAAGTCATACCACGCTCGCCCCCATATACAGGCTCGCGGGGTCCCTTAAACACGCCCGACGGTCCCCTCGGGTCCGCGGACCACAGGGTAAACAACACTATCAGGGTGCTCATGTCGTGTTCAAAAGCTAGGTTATGTTATTTACGTGAATGACATGTAAATGCTGACAACAAATGATATTTATAATCTGAAAACACTATATAAAGCGGTGTCATAAAAAATGCCTAATCAGTATTAATTGAGCATTGTCAACTTACATGTTAATTTTGATCTCTAATATAGCGGTACTTATATTAAATACTATTTTGTTTTTATACGATTTATTTAATTCATTAATTGTGAGTGAATATTTATAATAATATTAGGTAAGGAAGTTATGAAAATAAAAATATATATTTTTATTCCGTACTGCACTGATATGTGAGGTTAGGCTTTCTATTCATTGTGCTGGCCAAGTGTTAATGGTAAAATTAATTTGCATCATCTCTTCATTACATTTTCGAATTAGGAATATCTGTCTGAACCTTTGTCTCAATTTTTTTTTGTAATAAATGGGCTTCTGGGCGCCAATTGAAGCTATCAAATATCCTATACGACTGCTATTCCTCTTGTGACTTTTTTAATTTCATGTAAGCACATGTATGTGTGTTTGCTTGTGTAAACATAGCTACAGCAATACCTTCAAACAACAAAACATACTTATATATTTTTTTTAAATAAAATATTTTTTTTAGGTTAGTACTAAAAAGGTCTGAAAATGATAGTCACAATGACGTCGTATGTACATATTGTTGCACAATATTTTAGCAGATCTTAATTCCAATTCGCTATTGTTTTGTTAATGGCGAATGCTCGTCGTGAACACAAATCGTGAAGTGTCATATCCGATCAACTTATAACCATTCTCAATCGACTAGTGCTTTTAAATAGCGCGTTTATTTGTTCATAACAGTGCACTAAGACTAAACACCCAAAAGTTATCAACGCTAAACGTACGTAGAACGCATCGCACGAGCTTGCTATGGACTTGAGACTAAGAACGCGAGTACTGATTTCATTGTACATACAAACATAATATCACGCCTTATGCTCGAAGCTGTAGGCAGAAGTGTAAGAAAAACCTGCGTTTCACCATTTACAATTTCAGTCCCATATCATAGAGAGCGAGCTTATTGCCATGTAACGGGCACGTTACCAAACTCCAGACTTCTAATGAGAATAAGGTAACATGAATTGGAAAGACCAAAAGCATTTGATTTTTATGGAATTACGACGACGACTACCTCCATGGCGCAGTGGTTTAGGTCGCCACGCCGATACCACAGCAACGGGAGGTCGTGGGTTCGATTCCCACACGGGACAATTATTTGTGCGATCCACAAATAATTGTTTCGGGTCTGGTTGTGCTTTGTGTCCGTTGTTTGCATGTTTGTAAAAGTCCCCGCGACACAAGAGCAATTCTTAGTGCGGGAGTTGTCTTTTAAAAAAAAAAAAAAGTAAAAAAGAAAGAAAGAATTATATTTTCTTATGTACCTACAATGAAATAAGTCATTGCACGTAAAAGTATAAAATTCCAGCACTAGCGCTGCCATCCAGGTGTTTATTTTGCCTCTAAGGCTCATGTCCGTATGTTCCGCAATTACGTTTTAATACACTTAGTTATGTTAATTTCAGGATAATTCAATAAAACATTGAGGAAGTTCCACTAAACTAGTTTATGTGACAGGATATGATTGATTACAGTTTACAATGTACTACACTAACCATCGAACGTGCTTATCACCTCTCGCTACAAAACTATTAAAACGTGGGCGACATTGTGTTGGCGAATATAAAAATTATGACTTATTAACTACTTGATGAGATTACAGAGTTACTTAATGAGTGACATTTTGTAATTTATTAGTTGAATGTCGGACACGAGTGTTTCTTCTCCTTTTGTTGGGCGAAGCGTGGTTTTAGATATGACTACCTATAATCTTATAATCTTATTCCTGTAGGTATGTGGCTAAATGAAATCAATAAAAGATTTATAATGACAATCAAATTTCACGAATACCTAAAGTATCTTAGTAAATCTTCCAAAACGCCTTGTTTCAATGGGGTAGACCGAGACCAAAAAGCACCATAGGAGGTTTCAGAAATTAGCAAATTAGCATGTCCTAGCGAATTTTCGTCTTTATATTATTAAGTAGTAAAGATGAGTAGGTATGTTTTCTCCTTTCACCATGACCACTAATTAAGAACAAGAACCTATTTATTTGCTGCCGTGAAAGAGTACGCACGGTTTTATAAAAAATCATAATTACTCATCATATTTTCTTAATGCAATTAATGAAGATTATCAAAGTCATCGTGCGTAGTGTTATATTTATAATAACAATAACAATAATAAATAAACAGTCATTCATCCGTGTATCTTAGATAACCGCGTTTCGGATATTTATAAGATTATCTACTTATTGTTATTAAATAAGTAGGTACTATTAATGGTTACATTCAATGAGAAGCGTAATTCAATGTAATATTAAAGTTTGAGGTTACATTTTTTTTCTTTGATTCAATATTGGACTAGGCTTATGTCTCCCTTCTCATCTGATGGTAAGTGACGAAGACGAGCATGTTACCTAGGCAGGTAAAATAGGTCAAAAGGCTTTGAAGAGACATCCATATAGTTATTTTGCTTCTAAATCCTCCGGGTTTCTATTGGTCTGCGTAAAAGAGAAATACTCGAACTGAAAAAGAACTGTCGAAGCATTTAGTTCGACTCTGGAATTTCAGCCAAATAAGGTTCACTTCACTCACCTTTTAAAAGTTTCAGTAATATTTTTTCCTCTAATTGTTGTACAATTTTTAATTGAAAAAATATTACTGAAACTTTATATAAATCTGTTCATAATGTATTACAAAATCATAATATGAATGTCATGGCATCTATCTAAAGCTGATCAGACTGATAACAAATTTGCCGATTACTGATACTAGCGCTATATCTAAACGGTTTTTCTATTATAGTAAAATCGGCGGCGTGGAATTACTACTAAGATAAAAATCTTTCTTTTTTAGGGGTTGATTTGTTCACTCATTCCACCATTCATAAAATATTTTCGCAACAATTTATATATTTTTTATTTAGCTATTTTTTGAGTGATAATAAATAACTACCTAAATAGGTATTAATTAGTCGGACAGTCTCTAGAGTGGACTTAGATAAAACCTGCGTCTTTATCGTGAGATCTGTGAGCTAAAAAATGCAAAAAATATACCTTTTTATATAATAAAAATAAAAACTTAGACTTATACTAAGGTAAACTTAGGTTTGTTTGTCCTGCGTGGGAATCAAAGTCACACAAAGCGCTGTAGAGTATTTCGTCGTTGCGCCGAGCGGTTAAGCCGTTTATGTGCAAAGCTCTAATAAACAAACCTTTACTATGCCAGTGTATTGAACTAAAGCCTCATGGATGTATTGATTTCTCCGTCATGTTTCAATGTACAACGATTCCCTTTTGAACGCAGAAGAATATTATAGAAGACTAAAATTTAGTTTGCAAGAAAACAATCTTAGTTTTACGTATCTTTGGACCTTATTTACAATATTTAGTAAAAGAAACACAGCTTTAAATCGGTCCAAAGGTTACACTGAGTTCGTGGATATTGTTGTAGGACGTGGTTTGACAATGCCTACTGCGTACATGGCAACCAAATCGTTCAATATTCGCTTACATAAAAACCTACCCTAATGTTCAGAGTACTGCTCCCCTACTATCGTTCTAAGTAGGATAATAAAGGCAGGCGCGGTGCTATTAACAAAGTTATTATCATGGGTAAAGAACAACAATATTTTTACTAATTTTCTAGACCAATGATAGCCGAGTGGTTTAAGTTGCAAAAAGTCTAGTGATCGTACCCAAGGCCAAGGCAACACAAGGCACAAATAATTATTTCCAATACACACATAACTTCACACACATCACTTGTTCCAACGGTGAACGAAATCATTGTGATGCAAACTTGCATGCCTGATAGTTCTTTAGGACAGTTTTTGAAGGTATGCAGAGTCCGCAACCCGCACTTAGCCAGCGTGGTGGACTCAAAGCCTAATCCTTCCCTCGTGTCAGGAAGAGACCCTGGCCCAGCAGTGGGACATGCATGGGTTAATTTTTTAAATTTTGCTAGAACATTCGACAACTGTAGTATTACTATTCGCGCAGTCGTATCTTTGAAATATTGTGTATCGGCTACAGATGTTGTTATTGTACCGTGTCCGGATGTTTACATAGAACTGACGAACGACACGGTGCATGTAACGAATGGGACATCGGGAATAGTTCGAGAGGAATGAATACTGTATTTTTTTAACATATTCAACACAAACGTATAAAATCACGATCTGAAGAATAAACTTTTTCAGGCAGGCAGTAACCAAATTATGCCACTTACTACGATCCCTGCAAACTTTTCTCACGTACTTACGTTTGGTACATTTTTTATGTCTACATAATAAAACGCTTTTCCAATCAACCGAAGTCAGGTCTGTTACGAGGAAATTAGTACATATTACTCCGTTTTGTATTAAAATGATATTTGCTAATTCAAGATCAAAGTTAGGTAATATTTTTTTGCATCTATTGGTAGCATTTACGTTGTGACCAATGGCTACTGACCAGTCTTGGGACAGCCCCAATTTTAGTGACTAGTTTGCGGCCGAAAGAACAGCAAAGTTAATCTTTGACTTCAAGATGCTGACTCAGAACCAACTGCAGACTTTACATTCGTCACACAATAAATTGAAATAGAGAAATTAATATAATAAGTGTTTTAGGTTGAAGGCCAAGTTCACAATACTGTCTGTCGGGTCAAGGCTCAATTCGCTATTAATAGCCGTAGATAATCATTTACGTTTTATGGGACTGTCTGTTTGTAGAACTTTCTATTTATTAAGTATTAGTTTCTATGTCAATATTACTTGTAAAAAGCGCTATTGTAACGTCCATTAACTTGAAATATGTTGGCAGAACAACATAGCATAATAACATAACACTAACTGCTGTATAATAGTAGGATGCTTACTACCGATGCGATCTACCTAGATAAGAAGAGTAGAAAAGATCCAGGACCCATGTTTTGTTACAGCAATGGATTTTTGACATTCTTGAATGACTAATTGTAGTCATTTGTGGTGGGAATATCCATTACTGTTTAAACTTGTGACGTCACTGAGTACCTATGAGAATAAGTTTTGACAGTATTTCTTTTTTTCGTTGTGCTGTATTTGTCGTACCTTTAGCAATGATATAGACAAAAAAATGGGTTTAACATACTCTAAGTACGTAATACTAATCCTGATCTAAGTTAAATAGTGATGATAGCAATTGTTACTTTTTCTAGCCCTTTTTGTGTCCCATCCCACTGTTGGGCAAAGGACTTCCCTTTTCCTTCTAAAATTCCCCATCTTATGCAATCTTCCTTCCACGCTGGAGCTACGAAGATGGCATTAACTTCATTCAAATATGTCATTTCGTTAAAACTTTTAACTACAGTTACAACAATTATACCTTAAAGTACCTAGCAACATTTTTCGGCAACAATTTAGTATTATTTCAGGCAGCTTTATGCCGCGCCCTATCGCTTCAGTACACAAACAAAGTTCGGTTGCG
This sequence comes from Anticarsia gemmatalis, assembly GCF_050436995.1. Classification (NCBI taxonomy): domain Eukaryota; kingdom Metazoa; phylum Arthropoda; class Insecta; order Lepidoptera; family Erebidae; genus Anticarsia; species Anticarsia gemmatalis. The sequence continues at coordinate 8,822,897 of NC_134763.1, read as the reverse complement.
GCGCTGGTCAAATAGTTTTCTTTTTACTTTGCGCAACATTCAGTCGAAATCGAACGAGGTTGACAGTCAAAACAATGGAGAATAGTCGCAGTATTTATATTGCCGATACTAAGTTCTATGCCACTAGCTGCCCGTTCTAGCTTCTCCTGTATGAAATAGTTATTTTTGATATAAAACTCCTCATGAAAACCGCAATGAAAATACGTTGAACAGTTCTTGAGGTTATCGCAAGCAGACAGACAGACTAGGCAAGGCGAGGGGACTTCATAATATGTAGTTTGCCTTTTATAATACACTAAAAGCTTCTCTCATGATGATACTTACTCTATCTATTAGTAAAAATTGCCAGAAAATCCATGCAGAAAATTTTGAGGTTATCGCTAATAGAGAGACAGACAACGGAAGGGACTTCATTTTATAAAACTTTGTCATTTGTATCTACTATGACCCTTAATTCTACAATACTACTTCGAAATATGGGTGAAACCGCAACCGAACCTTTAAAAGTAACACGTGATGTTAGACTTAGTGCAAGTCTCGATGTTGGTCGTGACTCACTGAGTCAGTGTTGATGACGACACGAGCGGTCGTGATGGGCACAAGACAATCGCTCATTCTATGCTCGACTAATGTGCATACTGTTTAGATACGTTTTACTTCTAAGCACGTCGATTGTGGAATTTATAGAATGTTATTTATATATTCTAGTTTGTAACTGTGTCAGTAGGCTTACTACGTATCACAGGTTTTATTCCCGGGTTGGATAGTTAGTAGTTCATTTTTCAAATGATGTGGAGGCCTTTAGATATTTTTCTTTCTTTGCGCCATGTACGGATCAAACCTCTCTTAATTTTTTTTTTATTTTCCTGTTTAAATACATTATACACCATAATTATAATCCTTTACCCTTTGCAAGATAAATGGTTCGCGCCCACACGTAACCTTTTTATGAAACAGGTATCATTTTTGTTTGTTATGTTTATAATATATTAAAATAATTGACGCGTGCTGACGAATAAAGAGCAGGCGCCTTAGGTTCACTTTTGTTAAAAAATTCTTAATAGAAATCTGAGGAACTTTTCAGAATAACTACTTGTAGCAATCTGAAATTTGGTATATTGCGGTTGGTAACCCACTGATACATACAGTAATTAGATATATTGCTTTTGAAACATTTGAGGCTGGCGTTAGACCCATTTAAGCAACCCTTTCGCAAAAATATTAAATGGTCCATTCGATATTCTAAATAATAATGTTTGTTGGCAGGCTGTGCTCCTATACCAATGTCTTCAGAGTCTAGACGCCCACTCCATCGAGGGTCTTACAGACTTCATCAGCGAGCTCAAAAACTCCATTGATGCCGAACCCGTCAGGAAAGGCGTCAAGGCACAGAAGGTAAGGATTCAATACAAATAATTCGTTTTACTGATCAGGGAAATATAATTTCTTTTGATTTTTTTTTACATAAAGCAGCATTTTAAGTTTTACTCTAGCGTAGCTAAATATATGTAGCTCAAAGGTGACTGACTGACTGACATAGTAATCTATCAACGCACAACCCAAACCACTAGACGGATCGGGCTGAAATTTGGGAAGGCTGCTAAGAAAGGATTTCGAGCAATTCTACTCCCAAGAGGATAAAGAAAGGAAAAATGAAAATTCTGTCCCAAGTCACTAACCACGCAGATGAATTCGCGGGCAAAAGCTAGCTTTTATTAATTAAACATGTTATTTGCCTACAGTGGAGCACAGTAACAGTCTGCCTACCACAATCCACCCTCCGGCTGGTGACTACCGGCGTGGTCCAGGAGCTGAAGGGCCAGAACCGGCGGATCCCAGCGCTGGCCATCGCGTCGGCGGTCGGGCAGCGCGCCAATGAGCTGGTGCCGTGCTCGCGCGACGAGGAGACCAGGCCGCTCATGTACAGCGAGGCTGAGAGGAAGGAGACCTTCAAGCGGTGGCCTCATATGGACTACAAGTAAGTTCGACTTATTGGGCCTTTTATTGTGTATTGTGAAGCAATATTTAAATATACCCTTTTCTGATAAGTGTGGACAAAGCGTGGCCAAAACTAAGTTTTCGGAATAAATTGCATCAACAATTTGTCAAGATCTGACACTTCTATATCAGATACTTGGAACTATCTCTGGTCCAAAAGCTAGGCTAACAAAAACTTACTTAAAATAAAAGACCTTTTTGATTTGAACTCTGCAAATTGGTTGCTTTATAACAACTTTTATGAATTCTAAAAAACCTGTACACCCACATCATAGTGTATAGCAATTTATTTTTTTTTTATTTTTTTTTTTTTATTTATTTATTCATTTATTTCAGGCAACTGAGGCCCATAGAAAATACAATAAACAAATTACAAATTAAAAATATAAATAAACTAATACATACATAATTAATATAACTTATAATTATACACGATTACTACTATTGTGCAGCGTCGGCGTCGTGTATCGCGCAGTATCGGGTATCCGGCCACGGAATCGCCGGAAAACAACACCTTTCGGCCAAAATTCTGGCTCCATGAACTTTGTGAGATGCTCAGTTGGCACTCTCACCACGAAGGCATTAAAACCCACATTGTGACGTGATTCCAACCTCTGAACTCTCAAAGTCCACTTCGTTTTCGTCTGTATGTACTCTACAATCTCTTCAACCTTTGTAGAGTAATGCAGTCTGGACACGTACAGCGGCGTCACTGGTACAGCGGGACGCAGCAAGAAATTCGGTCCGGTCGGTCCAGTGCCGCACTTGTTCTGGCTCGGCTTCTTTTTCTTCTTCTGTACCATGATGAAGCCATCCTTGTCGGCCTGTTCCTTCGGTTGCTCTGTGTTGTCCTTCTGGGTGGATAGGCAGCTCTTCTGTTTAACCCCTTTTATAATTTGTCGCTTTGTCTGCGCTGCAGGTGTTTTCTTAGCGACTGTATCGGCGTAGGCACGTGCAGGGGTCGTTGTACCTACGCGTGATGTCACAGTGGCCGGTGTACCTACGTGTACAAACCGTGCTCGTGCACGCAGATTATTTGGATACCTGCATTAGATTAAATTAGCGATACTCGAGTTTTACATTTGTGTTATTGCTATAGATGGGCGCTACCAGCTCGTATGGCCCAAGCGGGGTTCTACCACCAGCCGTCGCCGAGTGGTGACGACCGCGCCATGTGCTTCACCTGCCTCGTATGCCTCGTGTGTTGGGAGAAGTCTGACGAACCCTGGGTGGAGCACGAGCGACATTCGCCCAACTGTCCCTTCGTACGCGGCGAGTACACACATAACGTGCCCATATCGGTCAGTACCTATATTTAAATATGTTTATTTTTGTAGTTGTCATGACTGCACAACCTTTTATCTCAATCAAATCTTACTGAACTAAGTTTAGAGATAATCTTTGGATCATATTTTGTCAATTCTTTGACGCAGTGTTTAATTTGATCGTCTAGCCACAATGACCGTCTGGTGGGATCGAATCCGACTCAGGACGTATATTGTGTGATGAGTGCATTAGTATCTGTTTTGAGTTTGAATTTCAACTAACCATATAGGGAAGGAAATACATAATGTAAATTAGATTGACTAATAAAATAAAACGAGATAATAATAGCACCAAACTAAAATCACTTTCTATTCATCAGGTAACAAACGCAACAGCGTGTGCAGTCCCTAGTCCGAACGTGACGGTGGTGTCCAAAGGCAACACGGGTGACTTGATCGCGACCGGCACTCCTGAGGGCAAGGTCAACATCTGGCGCTTCGACTGCGGACTCAAGCTCGTCAAGTTCATTCACCTCTCTCCCTACGACTCTATATTCAGCGGGCTACTAGCAACTGATAGTAATAAAGTCTGGTCGGCGAGTTTGGAGAAAGATACCTGTAAGTATTATCATGATAGTCAGATAGTGTTTTTTGTGTGTGTAGCAGTAGTATATTAAATTAATTGTTATCGTTTTTTCCCAGCTACCTACGGTGTTGAACTCACAGCGATGGCGTTCGTCGGCATGACGCAGAAGGAGGTCTACCCACAACCCTCACAGAGCACAGAGAACACCGAGAAAGAAACGCATCCAAACAAAACCAAACCCGCGCTCATTTGCGCCGTCATCATCACTAGGACCAACAGCACGAACCCAGACCAACCCATCAAAGAAGACTCCAGTAAAGCGCTCTTCGACTCCGGGGCCGATACAGAAAGCGTTCAGGCAATGAACGACCAGAACGAAGCTAAAAACAACCTCACCACAAATAAAATGCTTTTCTTACTAACGTACGATATACACAGCTCCTTAGCCGGCTCTATAACCACAGTAGTGCACACGTCCAACAGTAGTGGCAACTCGAAACCGGGCGGCAGTAAGAAAGTCTGCGCCTTGACCAGGCCCGATGACGCTAATATATACGACGAAATCTATTTCCAATACTCCGACGAGGAGACCGAGCTTCCGCAATGCACAAATAGCTTAATAGATGAACAGATAAGTAATGTCATTAACCTCAACGCATCCTCCAGTAAGGAGGACTGCAAAATATGGGAGCCCAAGAAAATAATATTGACTAAACATTACAAAGTGATGCCGCCGCCTCCCCCCGCCGCTCTGTTACCGGAACTACAGGAAGCTAGCCAGGCTACTATGTTAGACTTCGTAGGCAAGATCTCACAGCTAAAGAGTTGGACTAAGAACGCGAATCTAGAATCCGTGGGGACTAAGTTAGCCGATCAGACTGACGCACTGCAGCAAGCAGATCCAATAACACATTATCTTAATATGAACGGACCCTTAGAGATCTCTGACTTGAAGTGGTACGAAGGTGGAGACGGTACTGAGAAGGTGAAAGTTACCACGTTTGGAGGAAGTAAAGTGGGAACACAGACTGCAGTTACCAATAGTAATAACGACGGCTTCGATAGCGATCCGCCGCAGGAGGAGGCCGTCTCACAGGGCATAGCGATACAATGCTTAAGTCTTCCAGCCAAACTGAACTTGAAAGACGAGTCTAAGATCACGCATTTGTTACCGACGGAGGACAAGGAGCATCTCCTCGTGGTTATATCGTGTATCGAGCCTGAGAAGGTGAAGGTGGAGGAGGACACGGACAATGATGGTGACACCAAGATGGAAGTGGACGAGGTCGCTGAACCGAGTGATAAAACTGAATCTGATGCTAAAGCTTACTTCTTATTGTATAAGATCAACAACAAGACATCGATATACACGCTAGACGACGTGCCAGTTTCCTTCAAAGAATTACCATTCAACGAGAGTCCCGTTGACCTGTGCTTGTTGCCAGCTGATAAACATGACCAGTATTCCTTCGCGGCTGTCGCAGTTGACGGCAGTCTGAGATTGTATTCCTTACCAGATTTCAAGACGTTGTCCGAGAAGCGAGTGCCTAAGGGGCAGTTCACTTCTGTAGTATTCTGCGCATCGGTAGAGCGCCTTAGCGTTTCCACTAAACATGGAATGATTTATTTCTACGCGCTGAACAATGGGGAGAAAGATTCGACGGGTGATATTGACGAGGACGAGTTCGCTAACATAGACTTCGACATGCTGCAGCGGCCGGCGCGGGACGAGGTGTGCGGCCCTACGCCGGCGCCCGTCATCATAGCCAATAAGACTGAATTAGACTTGTCAGACTTAGAGACTTTGATATCTTTAACTGGGTATTACGGTACTAACACAACAGTGCCTTACAGCGCAGTCGTGCCCGGCTTTTGGTGCGAACTGTCGCCCGCTCAGCGGTCACGATCCGACCACCAGAATAATAGGACATGGAGGTTACAGAACACCTCCTCGACGTGGGACGAACACGTCCTGGAATTGACTCTGCCGTATAGCGTGTCGCTCGCTCACATAGAATTTGGCTTCACTCTTCACTCGGCTTGCTCAGCTAATTTGCCAATAATATTAGTAACGCTGTTGAAACAGAACTTGCACGGCATCGGGTACAAGAAAGACGCATCTTTCGGTCATAGATCTGACTCTCCGATACATTTCCCGGTCATCGACGCAGACATGGCGAATGCAGATAATCCCGCCAACAGTGAGGAGTACTTACAAGCTCACAACGCTGAGATACTAGCGGGACCATTGTTGTTGTCGTCGGGGCTCGACCTCACGCAACAGTCGGGTACTTTGATATTGACTAGTCCTCGCTTGTACCGAGCTAGAGGCAGAACGTTTTTGATCCACATCAAGACACTGTTTGATCCCGCTAAGGACATGGTCAAAGGACCTAACAAAACGGGAGAAAGTAGTACTAACAACGGTAATAGTAGTAACAATGGCGGTAATAGTGGTAGCAATGCCACGAATGGCAGTGCTAAGAAAACTGGTTTTATTGGTTGCGACTGGTTACACCAGATTTCATTGACAGTTCGCTCCAGCCCGCACACTGATGTGCCGATGGAGAGGCAGCAACGGATAGCTATGTTGGAATCCAATAGCTTTTTGAATAGTTTATGTGAAATTTCTATTAGTAGTGCGGACGGTGAGAAGAGGAATTTAGCTATGGACTTACTGATATGGGTGGTGTCGATCAGGCTGCAAAGAATGCGCCTGGCGAAGACCGAGAAAGGCAAAGACAAGACGGTGGAGACTCAGCAGCTGGAGTGTGTGAAGATCATTGAGAAGCACACTGACGCGCTGATCAAGAACTGTATACTGTGCGCCAACAGGAGCGTAGCCAAGAAATGCGTCAAGATTCTACTAATCATTAGCGAGTGAGTAAAATTAACAATTTTATGTCTTTGTATTTTGTTTGTATTTAGTAACCATGCTCCTTGTCGGTAATAAGATTCTCATATTCTACCCACAAAACGCAGTTATGTTCTGTTCGAGTCGAGTCATACATGTTCTTCTGTTTCGTCGATACTACTTATGTAAACAAATCCCAAAACTCGATAATTTGGAAAAGCTAATAAAGCCATCTGTGGTTACTGTGCTATAAATCGTACTAATATTACTAATGTATTTTTTGATACAGAGGCTCGAAGCAGCTGCCAAAGCCGTGGAAGTCAACGTTCGAGGCGCGGCTGTCGGCGGCGGTGATCGAGTGCATGCCGCTGGTGGGCGCGGCGGTGTCGGCGGGCGCGCTGCGCTGGCTGGCGGCGCTGGCGCAGCACGCCGTGGGCCGCGACCAGGCGCCGCAGCTCGTGCAGGCCTGCCTACAGCTGCTGCAGCGCTGCGCCGCCTGCCTGCGGGACAGACCTGTCGTTTATCATTCATTGCTCAAATCCAGGTACACATACATGTCATAAAATCTATTATTACAGTTTTTATGGCTGTTAGTTGATCAAATTCTGCCACATATTTTATGATCCCAATTCCCGTTAAAGCGTTTCGCTGTGTACCACTTTTTATTATATTAACATTCTGTACTTTATATACTTAAACCTTGCAATATCGAATGCATGTTGCTTATGTCCAACAGTGTCATCTTTTGGTTCATAATGCGTGATGTATATTTTCACAATATTAAATTATTATTTAACAACAGCATAAAAATGTTAATTTATTAATGTTTCCATTGTTTTTAGGTTCGGCCTATACGGTTTGCCGCTGGAACGAACGATATTCTCGGTGGACGTGCCCGAGTTGGGGCGTGGTTCCTCCACACCGGTCACTTACGCCAGCGTCCTGGCCGGAGACACTAGCACGCCACCTACCGTGAAGCCAGACTACCAACTGAAAGATCTGCTCAATTTACCACTAGATATGGGTAAGTCGAATTTGTGAAAATACAATAAACATATTAAGTGAACTCCCTTTCAAAGATGGATGGAGAAGAAATTAAAAAATTGTTCATTAAACATCCTGCAAATTCTTAAGATGGAATGTACTGCGTTGAGTAACTGTCATGTCATCCAAATGTTATGATTCTCAATATCATTTTTAATTGTATTCTGGTAGTATTTCATATGCTAAGTGGTTCTATAGGCAACTTAATACTCAAGATATCTGCCCCTACTCTCTCCGAAAATGTGTTGGTGAAAACGTATTGTTCAATCATTCTTTCTTACTCTGAATAATTCCACAGATTCAAAGACCGCTTCAACATCAACTGCCTGGTGGGCTCAGAACAACGGCGTGGGCGTGTTCAGCGCGGGTCTGAGCGAGGCGATGCCTCTGCACGTGACGTGCCACGTCGCCTCAGACGGCACTAAGCTTGAGTCGAGCGGTGCGAGGATGCACTCGGCCGTCGTTAGTTCCCTGCCCGGCGGCGGACCCGGCGACCCGGCACAGGTAACTTGCTTAAATACTTTATGTAGGTTAAGTTAATCTTATTCCACATTTAATCCTTTTACCTAAATTAATAAACGTTGATATCTAAATATGTAAAAAAAATCCACATATTAGTCTCTCCGGCTAAGCTTATTCATTATAATTAAAAGATATTTTATCCATCTGTTTTCTGTGTCGTTTTATCCGTTTCTCTCCCGATATTCGAAATGAAGCGAACTCTGTAGAAATTTAGAATAACCGCGTCTTAATTCGATTTTTGATATTCGTGACTCCTCCGAATATGGTACGTATAGAAAAATTTTGTTTTTTTTCTAGTCTACTCCTAAAAAGCCTAATAAAGGAGTATAGCAAAATATATCAGAAATTTTGCGTATGTTTTACTGCTATTAAGTTTGATATAATCTGAATAGTAAAATAACTCGTATCCGCAAATGTTACGGATGTATTAATGATATAAAAGACGGCGTTCCTACAGTTGTGGTCGGTGGTGAAGGAAGGCCAGATGAAGCAGACGTCGCAGGACCCTGACTCGCTGGAAGACGTCGAGAGCTCGCTCATGGACTGTGACTCGCAAGAGAAAGTTGACTTTAATGAAGAGAAGGCATTCAAGGTAACAACCATATACTAAGCTACTTTTATTTTATAAATTAGTTTAGATTTTGAACTAAGTTTTAAAATTAAAATGTTTTAATATTTTGTAAACATTACAACTTGGGAATGCAGCATAAAGAAACTTTTATTATTTACTAGTGACCCGCGCTACCCCGCTCACGAATGTTCTTTGCATTTTGTTGTTTCTCTCTATAAAAACCTTTCTCGTGTCTTTAAGACTATTTTACAAAAACAGTAAAGTGCATTTGGTTAAGCGGTTCTTGAGCTTTGCCGTTGCCCGCTTAGCAACAAATTAGACGATTAATTTTAATTTATAAGATAACTGCTTTTGAGGTACTTTTGATATCATTTCTTGCTAGGATATAAAGATTAGTTGGTCAACAATGCACAAACAAACTTTATTTTTACTTCATGTCTCATTTGGTACTTAAAAACACACAATTTGTATGTCATTTATGTTTCTTGTGTTAGGAACAAGAGCAGTGCGGTATCCCGTGGGCGCACCTGGTGACGCGTCCGCCGCAACACACGCTCGTGGTGGAACGTATGCACTCCGGCGCGCGGCGGTACATCGTGCTCGACTTCGGACACACCGTGCGTCTTACTGATGTGGTGAGTATTGCATCTTATAAATAGCTTTCATTCTGTAATCGTTTTTGTCTCATTCTGTAGTCGTGATAAAGTTGGTAACTGAAGATTTGTTTTTTAACTTTATTCTTTATGAGAGTAAGTTAAATTAGTAATTTTGTGATCAAAGACTTAACATAAGTTGGTTAAAATCGGCAGTAGTTCTACGAGATTGACTCAAAGATGTTCCTTACCGATTATCATACCGCTATGGTTCGTACAATAACGTCAATATAATTCCCGTAGATAATTCCATCGTGCTCGGACTTGGTGACGCTATGCATCGACATCTGGGTGACTGGCGAGGAGACGGACTGCGTGAAGCTCGCGTTCGCCACCGACATCGCTACTAAGCACCTTGTCGTCACTGACATACAACCGCCACCACTTTGCCGATATATGAAGGTAACTATTAAGCACTTTATTTTCACTTTTAAACCTCATGTAGTATGAGTGATCTTATGTTAATTTACTGCATATCCGTGGATATTTATGAATATTTTACTTTCAGATAACTACAATAGGCCGTTACGGCATGTCGGCAATGAAGTGCAAGATCCCGCTAGGCTGGTTCTACGGTGAGATCGCCGAGATTGCTAACGTGCAGGCGTCGCTCAATGCGCTCAATGCGTTGCACCAAGATTTGACGTGCCGGTTCAGGCAAGTACTTTAATCTTATCAAATGAGAAACATTACTTATTTAATTTTATTTGTAATATTAAGGGTGTGTATTATTTAAAACATAATTCTTAGATAAACCGTCATCAAAATAACCTTAATTTAACACAACCTTAAATTTACCTCTAACTCCGAACTATACATAAGCAGCCGAATTAAGATAGTGTATATAAAGCTAGTTGGCCTCTTTTGCCTTCTTCAGCAGCACAGCACGTTCTGCAACACCTTTTATAAAAATTGTTTAAACTCAGCAAATAAACGGTTCCTTATTATTACCACAGATTGGCGACCGGCAAACTAATGGACTTCCTAAACCCATACTTGGAACTTCACAACGGTAACGCGGCCCACATGATGTCCTACCTCAACATCACGACAGAGACTGACAACAAAGTAGTAGCAGCCTACCAGGAGTGCATAGAACTACAGCAACAACTACACACGTGCAACAACATCGTGAACAAGTTACAGAATAGTAACGAAGGCGCTAACATACCCAATCTTATTGAGACCGGTGAACTATCCTCCGACGCGCTACTCGAAGCCGCTTCTACGGATAAACTGCGTGTTATCAGTGAAAATATTGTTGATATGCTTCTGTATTTCTACTTCCAAATGGGGGATATTGTGAGTATTGTATAATTGTTTATTTCTTTACAATAAGATTTGGCTTCGAAAGGAAATCTTAAGATAAATGTTTGTCAGTGATCTTCTCAAATTTACTATTGATTCAATAAGAATGTAATCTATACCAATATTATAAAGCTGAAGAGTTTGTTTGTTTGTTTGTTTGAACGCGCTAATCTCAGGAACTACCAGTCCGATTTGAAAAATTATTTCACTGTTAGATAGCACATTTATCGAGGAAGGCTATAGGCTATATATCATCACGCCACGACCAATAGGAGCAGAATACCAGTTAAAAATGTTACAAAAACGAGGAAAAATTTCACCCATTCTCTATTATGTGACGCAAGCGAAGTTGCGCGGGTCAGCTAGTCTATACTAATATTATAAAGCTGAAGAGTTTGTTTGTTTGTTTGAACGCGCTAATCTCGGGAACTATTGGTCCGATTTGAAAAATTATTTCAGTGTTAGATAGCCCATTTATTGAGGAAGGCTATAGGCTATATATCATCACGCTACGACCAATAGGAGCAGAGTAACAGTGAAAAATGTTACAAAAACGGGGAAAATTATGATTATCTTAAATGACGCAAGCGAAGTTGCGCGGGTCAGCAGCTAGTACAATATATTTCTCGGGCATAATATGTCAATAACCTATGTATTTTTAGTTAAAGACTAATTTAAAGTTTTCCTTTCGTCTATAAAAAGGATGCAAAGCTCCACTAGGTACATATTATTATAACGTATAGATACAATAACGTTATTGGTTCGTTGCAGCAATACGCGTGCGTGACGCAGGAGTGGTGCGGCGCGGTGCTGCCGGGCGTGTGGGAGCTGGGCGGGCGCGCGGCCGCGGCGCTGGCCACGCTGCTGGCGCGCGCGGCGGGCGCGGCGCCGTGGTGGGGCGAGCACCTGGCCGACACGCTCACCGCCGCCTTCGCGCACTACGACGCGCCGCCCACCGCGCTCGACCGGTAACCACCACTACGCTTATACTCTAGTTACTGATTAAACATGAGCCCTAACATTTTAGATTGTTCTAATACCATTCATTCATTTTGGCAACTAAACTGCTTTTTATAGAAGTTGATTTTATTTTCTCGCAGCTATATTCAGACACAAAATTATTTGACTTGTACTGTTCACAGACGTGACCTTTGTTTAATTGTAATCTAAGCACTAGATTGCGAGTAAGTGTTGTCTATAACAACTCAGTAACATTAATGTTTATTTGCAGATGCCTGGTGCTGATAATCTACATGTGCCGCAAGAGCCTGTTCTCGCACGGCAGCAGCAGCGCGGGCGTGGCGCCGGCGCTGGCGTCCCGCGCGCTGGAGCTGGTCCGCGCGGCGCGGCCGCAGCCCGCCGTCACGGCCGCCACGCTCACGGCGCTGGCCGCCGTGCTCGACGCCGTCGCCGCACACTCCGAGCGACACGCCAGGTAACACATACACACTATTTAATGCACTTGTAACATTGTTTTATAATGATTCCGCGATATATCATGTAAAGATTCCTTTAACTTCTATGTAACTATATTCAAAAATGTGTTCTGATATGCCAGTGTTATGCGCTTAACTTAGCGCTTGTATCCGTTCATATTATCCACTCTGCAGTCTTATAAGATCTCGTAACGTTTTTGTTTCTAGCATTTATTGTACACATTTATTATTTTGGTATAAATTATTTACTCATTCGAACTGTTTTGTTCACTAATATTTTGTGTCTGCAGATGGGACTGGGTGACAGGCGGTCGTCCAGGCGGGACGTGCCCCGGCGTGACCGCGGAGGCGGGCTCCCCGCGCACCGCCGAGTGCAAGCTGCACCGGCGCAAGCTTCACAAGAAACTACTGCACCAGATGCAAGAGCTCGAGGCCGCCAGGCGAGGCATACAAGTAGCTCTTGAAGACCAACAGGTAAATAAATTATTGACAATAAGACTATATTTTGAGCTCATGCCAGAGTTTTTATTAACTTTTTTTATTCAAGACAAGATTAGTCAGCGTTGTTGATAATATGTATATGTATTTTATGTGACAACGCTTGAAACTAACAAATCGAAAGAGGTTAATATCTAAGGTAGTAATGTGTATCTATTTGTCCCAACAGCGCGCCCGTCTAAGTCTGAAGGCGCGTATGGCCATGGTGGGCAAGCGCAGCTCTGGACGCGGCGCTGGCCCGTGCGGGGGCACCACATCAACGGGCCCCGCGCGAAGACCACTAGCGCCGGCCCTGGCAGCTCGCTTGGCGGCCGCGCTGGTAGCACACATGCTGGCCGCCGATACCGCAGCGCGAGCTGACGCGCTCATGCTCGCTGCAAAGGTAACCTACTAACATACAACATCCAAAGTCTTGTGTACAAACCTAAGGACCAGCTTCACGAAGCGATAACTAAGTCTAATCTTTTTAAAATAAAAATTGAGTGCTGATATTGCCTCGCATTATCCCGCATTATGCAAAACGCTAAAACAGTAGTTCTTGATATTTATAACCGTTTTGATATTTGTATCCTTAATTAATTAGTCTTAAAGTTATTCTTAACAAATCCTATAATATTGAACGATGTTGATGTATTCTGTGTATAGGTTGTCGGACGTCTATGCGCATTGTCTGGTGGCGCTAGTCTCCTGGATCCGTCGTGCATTCTCGGACTCGCCCGGCTCGCCGTCACTCTGCCGCCGTGGCCCCGACATGCACTTACAACTTTGCTTCAAGTAAGTTACTCTTGCAATTTGACATTTCAGCTGACTGTCTACATTTCACTTTAAACGATAAGATATTTTTCTTGCTTATAAAACTAATAGTCATTGACAGGTTTTGCAACTCAAAGATTATTTTGTATACTTACATTTATCTCAGAATTTGAAATCAATACACTGAATATCTGTAGCAGTAATATTAAAATAGCAGGCTCAATGATATTACAAGTACTATAATCAGGCCGTTACAAAAGTGCGAACTACGTCATAATCAAAAGAATTAAATGAATGTGACAATGTGTAAGTGCGAGCGAGAGACTTCGGTAAAATGACATTACTTAGTTCGCACGTTTATAACGGACCGAGTATAATGACTATTCAAGCCCTGGTCAATGAAACCCATTTACTTCTCCCAGGACTTAGTGGAATACGAGAGTGGTGAATCCCCGTCGAGTCCTCCGAACGAGGAGTCGTGGTGCGGCGCGGGCTCGTCGCGCGTCATCCGCGTGCACACGGCCGCCGGGCCCAACGTGTTCGGCAAGGCGCCGCGCAAGTTCAAGGGGCCCACCGTCGCTGGTCAGTGCACGCCTTTATTACAACTAACATACTGGATAACTACTTTGTCATTATAAATTATACTTTATATTAGCACCTTTTTGAAAAATTGACATTTGTAAATTTTTTACCGTTTAAAATCGTTTCAGAAAATGTTGCTATCATACCTGTTTCAATAATACTTGCGACTATTATGAAAGCTAAATATCTAACTTTTTTCTTTGCTGTGGTTAGAATTATTGACGAAGTAGTTATTCAACATTTTGATTTACTAATTTAGTATTTTGTTTTAAGACAGACCCATCATACGTTTTATTTGTAAGGTCACATCACAACACTCGTTGGACTGCCTAATGGCAGTCCAACGAGTATAGGAAGCGTGCGGATACTATAGGTGGCAGCCGCAGCAATTCCTTACAGCAGCGAAACATCGCATTCTTAAACGATACTTTGGAGTCCCAATTTCTCAAAATGTACTGTTAAAAATTATCGCGAAATGTTTAATTGATTGCACTGTGGTTAGCGTGGCTAAAACACAGCAAGAAGCCAATGGGCCCGAGTTCCTCTCGATGATGTAGCGACCGTTGATTTATTATCATAAACACAAAAAAATATTACAGGGAAACAATCTCAGATGTATGAAGCTAAGACATTATGATTATTATTGCATTTTGAACTCTATTTCTCGCTGTTCTATACTTCTGTATACCTATACATACTATAAGCCTACAGTCTACACTATTCTTCTTAAATTGATTGCTATAAAAACAAAAAACGTAAGAACAATAGCCACGCACGCTTCCTATCGTAGGTTCTAACACTTTCATGGTTTCACGGTTATTTTAATACTCATACAACACTGTTCTGTCTATGTTCTGTTACGGCACATTATTCCTGTGAAACGTTTTGAAGACAATGTTTGACACAAAAATGTTTCGATTGTTTTTCAAGGTCTGAGAGGTAAAGGAAACGGTCTTGTATACGAAACGGAATTTTTATAAGACCTCAGGTCAGAGGTGAAAGAGTAGATAGAATGCATCTTCAAATTAAATCTTTTCACGGATTTTTTAAAAGAGTATCTAGGGTTGTTATAAATAAGATTCGGCGCAGAAGGGAGAGGGAAGAAAAAGAAAAGAGATAACTAATTGTATTACAAAAATGCATGATACTTTGATCATAGTGAATCTGGCCTTGTATGTATTGGGAATTGACGTATTGTACTAACTTAGATTATTTTATGGGCCTAATGTATGTGAAGTCTACGCCGGTCTTTCTAACAGAAAATTTTGCTTTATTCGCACGTCACTTTTGTGTACGATAAGCAAAATTTTTGTCTCAGCGGTCGGGCTGTCATTCGTATAGTTTCTTAAATGGATACTACGAAGTCACCATTACAAAATTTAACACAGGTTTTCTATACAATTTGGTGAAAGATTCCATCAAGCATGGGGGTTAATCTAGTACTCTTACTACCAAATTAACCATTTACTAGTGTATGGATATCATTTTAAACGTATGCTTACTCGTTTCCTACACATCAGTGAAAACCGCATGTTTACAGGTTCACAGCCAGCTCAAACTGACCATCATTCAGTCATTCAAACTGTTTGGATATACCTTCAGAATACAATTTAAAATCACTAATTTGGACATTCGACTGCCTTTCAAATCGTAATTAAACAATAAATTAGTTTGGTAGAATACAAAAGTTAGCAGAATTGACCTGCTGTGTTGTTGTCATTGCAGATCTGTTAGCGGATAGTTTTGCTCTGGCGACGGGTGTCAACTTTGCCAGCCAGCATAAAATATTGCCAGCAGGTCTCAATTTAACAAGTAAGCAGTACATAGAGTAAGGGTCCTTGCGCACTCCGCGTCGCGACTACCGCCCGTAGCTGCACCACCTAATTAAACTGTACAAACTTGTATCTATAGTCACCTGGCAAGAGTTACTCTTAAAATTTGCTGTACTGTGTACATGAATATTTATTTCACAAACGTCTAGAACAGGCAACTTGTATGTCGATTCAATAACTTGATAATTTTTAATCTTCACAGTTAACTGGTCTGAAACAAAGTGTCGGTAAATGATTTCTTCAAACTACTTCGGTGTGTTTTAAAGAGTATTACAGTTTATATAAGGCTCTTGCTGGATTGAGTAGGTTGTAGCCTAGAAGTTTGTTCAGTTTATTAGAGTCAGCTTCAAGTGGTGTTCGCGGCCACAAGTGCGCGAGGCTCCTGCGGCTAAATGTCTATCTGTTGTGAGCTTAGTTCGGTTTGCACTGATCTGTAGCCAGTGTTCGTGTAGCACGAGTCTCACCGAACACTATCGTAACAAACATTTACAGTACTTTGCGCTTCTACTTTATTTTATTGCAAATAAATGTTGAATGCAACGATTGTTTATAAAAAACAAAATTGGTTGGTACAAGGGGCACGAATTTACGCGTACATCTCAATTTTGTGCGTTATCACATGGGAATATATAATAGCGTGTTTATTGCGCTGACACACGTTTATTATAACAATTTGAAAACCCACTCCTTTGAATGTTTTGCTTGTTAAGACGGATATTTTATTTCACTGAATCATTTATTCGGCTGTATATGCGGCACGCTTTTTGTTGTAGTTACGTATTTACACGTTTTTTTACACCCTGCAGTCCACGTTACCCAAATGAGCGTAATATAAGCACTGAGAAGCTTTTACCTTATAATTACTTAATAGAATTTGTCTAATGAGCTAAGTGGTTGCACGTTGTATGCGGATACGTACGTGCATCTTGAACGAGTGTCCATTTATATCGTTAATTAATGTTAAGCTTTACTTGTCAGGCTTATTTTATATAGTTTTTTATATTATGCTTATGATTCTTAAAAAATAATAGTCAAATTTAATAAATTATGTTTTCTTTGATAAAGATTTAGACGTGGAGGAGCAACTTACTCAAGTGGCGGAGTCCGATGACTCTGAATCCTCGGAGGAGAAACTGGAACAGTACTTTATTGATGCCGTTAAGAAGGAGACTGGCAGGTCCAAGGTCGTCGTCGACAATAGCACCAGGTAAATTAAACTTGTAAATAATATATTCCTGTGTAAATAACAAAGAAACAATCAAATCTAGAAATATCTCAATCAAATTCAATACAAAACAAATCTGATACTTAAGCATTGTGGACTGGAAAAATATGTTGTGGAGAAATTGAAAGTGCACTTAAATCAAATTTCTACGTTCATATGTTCCAAGAATTTAGGTTATTTACATGCGTCTCAAGTCATTATGATGGATTGCGAATACTGTTCAGTCCGACAAAGGAAATCGCGTATCATATATTGTAACAATATCTGTTGTTGCAGCAACGTGTCGGTGTGCACGGACGCGCGAGCTGAAGCAGGTGGAGGTGGTTGCGGCGGCGCGGGCGAGGCGCACGCTCGCCGCGCTCTACTGCGTACTGCGGGCGCGCTAGCAGCCGCAGTCCGCGCTCCACCCCCGCAGCCAGCACCACGAGCCACGCCGGCGCCTACATCACCTCCGGCTGCCGCCCCACTGTCGCCACAGTCGCCGCCACAGCAACAGCGTCACCATCCGCCGCTCACGCACACGCTCTATGATGTGTTCCGACACCTCGCGCTCGAGTTCCACTACCAGGTACGTGAAATACACTCAAGTCTTAAAACGGCAACATATTGCTGTTTCGCCTATTTAGAACCAACTAAAAGAATTTATGTCTTTGATGATTAAACACTTTAATATAATAAAATAAACTCTTCGAGCAAACGCTTAGAATAGAAAATAATTTGGTCTTAAATACTAAACTGTATTTACACTTTTCAGTTGGACTGCACGTTTATGGAGAACGTGATTTCCCTGTGGTTGACGCTGAACGGATCTGCGTGGGGCAGTGGCGGTGCGTGGTCACTGGCTACACTAGCCGTGCCCGCTGATACACCGCGTATCCGTCTCGCCTCTGATACCGTCAACGCGCTATTACATTCACTTTGCACGTTAGTATTCAAACTTCTTTATTAATAATTTAAGTTTTTTAATGAATTATGTTTCGAATAATATTATTTGGAAATCGGAATGTAAAAAAATGAGTTTAATCTATATCTTAATTATTTGTTTTGTTACAGTTTGGAAAATATATCGCTAAGATGTTGGGTGCTATCGATGCAAGCTTTGGCGTGGATCGCCAGCTTGCCATTGCAGGTATATATTTTTGTATTTCGATGTATTTATTGAGAGTGTTAAAATTTAGATTTATAACGTGTTTTTTTCGTTTTCAGACGGAAGGTAGCAGCACTCAGACTATGGGTCGCGTCATACTGGAGTGCGAGCATTTCGTCCCGGCCATCGTTAAGTTTATTACCATGAACGTCAACACGGACGGAGCGGTCTCATCTTCTGAACCTTACTTGGTTCGTAGCTATCGTTATGTATGCGTTGTCTTTCGTGTCGTAAGCATTCAATAACGTGGGATGTTTGTGCAGGGTGGCGCCATGATCGGCGCAGGTGCTGGCGCGGCGTCCGCGCTGCACTCGGTGGTGTCCCGCGTGGTGTGTGCGCGCGGCGCGAACGGCGCGCTGGCGGCCCTGCGCGTGGTGTGCGGCGTGTGGCGGCGCGACGCGCCCGCCGGCCACGCCTACGACCTGCAGGCCACGCTGCTGCGCCTGGCCACGCCCATGCTGCAGGTGCTGAGCCCGCGCCACGTGCACCACGCGCTGCCGCTCGTGCTCACCGTCGGTACGTGTCGCCCGGCAGTAAGGGTGTGTGTGGGGGTCGGAGCGGGCAGTGACCGTACATGTACATTACAGCGCAACAGTCGGTGTGGTGGGTGCGCGAGAGCAGCGGCTGGCGCGGCGAGGGCGGGTCGGAGGCGCGGCTGTCGGGGCTGCTGGCCGACGTGCTGGCGGGCGGCGGGTCGGGCGCGTGCCGCCGCGCGCCGCTGCGCCGCGCCGTGCTGGCGCAGCTGCTGCACTACTGCCGCAAGCTGCTGGCCGCGCCGCTGCCGCAGCCCGCGCCGCCGCCGCCCGCCGCCGCCGGGGAACAGCCCGCCGCGGTCAGTACATCTCACTATATTTTATCATATTTCAGAAAAAATAAAAAAGGAAAATGGATTTAAATTAATGCATATTACTACACATCCCTGCATTACACATACAAAAATGCAAATCACTAATAAGCTAAAAGGAAAACATCAGTAACCTATTTACATAACGATATTGACTACAAACTCGTTTGTTGTTACAATACAAAACTCTTAACGTGGTCTTCCCCGAATCATGAATAAATTAATTATTTTACGAGTCGGCAAACAACATTTATATACCTACCTACTTTATTATGATAACTAGTTTGAATCATTCGGTTTTCCCTGTAACAAACATAAAAACATATTCGTTACAACTGCCTATTTACGTTTGCATTCTGTCATTCACATTACTTGAAAGTGTTGCTTTATACATGTTTAAATTGTGAAACTAATACTTAAATGGTAAAATATTACATTTTAAATATATACGATATTTTTCACAGTGATCAGGGGGACTATCACGTATCTCAGTTGACAATTATTTGAAAGCCACTATGCTGTACATTGTTTTATCCCTTAGATTATTGTGATTAACACGTTACGTCAAAGCAGCAATTATTATTGTATTGAATAGTGACCATCAATTTGACTTACACTAGCTGTCAACTGAGATACGTGATAAGTTCGCAGAAAGCTCAAAAAATGTATCAAACTAATACGTTTTAATGATGAATTCTGTTATGAATAATAAATAGTGTTAAGATCGTGTGTGATGTGTGGTACAGTCATCTTCGAGCGGGTCGTCGTCCGGCTCGGCGGAGCAGTCTCAGACGGACGAGAGCAAGGCGCAGCACAGCGCCGCGCCCGAGGCCACCAACGTCGAGGATGAGCGGAAACAGCAGGCCGCACGCACGCCATGCTTCGCTGATACCGGTAACATAAACATTTTTTTAGATTTAGATCATTTTACTTAATACGTCTTGATTTTAAGGCTACTCCACGTCCTCCAATATTGCAGGGCGTACTAATTTGTGTACGTTTTTAACGTTTAGCGTTTATGATGTATTATATTATTGTATTGTATCGATTTATGTACGAGATGATGTTCAATGTGATTTTAATATAGCGTAATAATTTGGTCAGTCAAAGTTCTAAGTAACAATTTGTTTGTTCAGACACTGTCATACTTTGCCATTTTACAAGACTAAAATGAAGAAGATAGTAATAAGGTTTGTTTTTAATATAACTTAAATCGCCATAGTGTAAACGTGTCATATTTTTGTCCACAGTCCTCCAACATCAACAGATAATGCAGAAGTTCTACAGGACTTTATCAATTTGTGACGGATTGAACACCGTAGCGTTGAGTTCCGGTAAGTGTTATACTAACGTGAAGTGAAGAATCACGACATGCGGACTTATTCTTTTAAACTACTCGACTGCTACTCGTAACAGCTACTATTTATGAACTTTTGTTTACAAATGTTAGCATAATATGACACCACAAGGTTTAAATTATTTCTATGCAAATAAATCTGATAACAAGTCGCCGGCATGTATCAGTTATGGTTTGTAGACACCTTGAGTACAGTTATTTTATTTATTTGGTAACCCAGTCAAGTACCGTATTGTAAGCTACTATTGAAATGTCATACGATTGAACTATTTGTGTGTGCAGGCGTGACCTCAGAGCCGTCGTCGCTGAAGGAGGAGGTGTTCTGGCTGGTGTCACACATGGCCACCATCGCCTCCAACCCCGCGCTCATGGTCACCAGCCTCATGGAGTTCTTACGTAAGTCACAAACAACAAGCTGTAGTTTTTTTTTATTAAAAACTCGTTCACTGAGACAATTATTGTTGTTTATATTCATGTTTATAGAAAAATTTTGCCGTTGTGTGTATATTGAATTTCCTGTTGGTATTAAAAAAACCAACGGAAAGTGCTTTATTATGAGTTCATGCGGTTTTTTTTAATATAAAAGCTCCAAGGTGTAGGCAGAGATATAAGAAATACACCGACCGGCCACCTTTCGCCATTAACAATGTTAGTCCCATGTCTTTTACCGAACATGTTAATAAACTTCAGGTTAGTATTGAGAAATATAAATAAGAATAGACCAATATTACTTTGCCCGACCCGGGAATAGAATCCGATACCCCTCATGCTTAGTCGAATACACTACTGACTGTGCCACTGCGGCAGCTATGACAGTATCTTACAGACTGTCAAAAGTTTGTTAGTGTCACAAAAGTGAGCCATTATTCTGATGACACAGGTCGCGAAGAGGTGGTGAACCTCTCCCAAGCAATGCAGCAACTGATCATCCGACTGCTAGACTACCCAGAGGCGCTGGCCGCGTTCATCGACGCCGGCGGCCTCGAGCTCGCCCTGGATAAACTTACCGCTTGTCATCAGGTATGTAACTAATTATGAAAGAGTTACTTATACCGTACTTCATTTATTTCTAGGATACTATCGGACCCGCCGAACTACAGTCGGGCATAGTACAGTTTTATCCTCTTGACTTAATTCCTGTGGGAATTTTGATCCTATCGATCCCATTCATGTTCCGACTGTTAAAAACATATTAAAAAAATAATCATCCAAATTGGTGATATTTATTTATTTATTTCGAGCAACCATTTTCAGCCAACATTCACTTACAATAAATTTATAAATTATGTTAGACAAAAGGGACGCTTATTCTATTTAGAGTCAGTTACAGTGATATATTAGAATTTGGTTTTCTAAAATATCAGTTGTTCTGGCAATACGTTAAGAATCTTTGTTCGTACAGGCTGGACCAAGCAGCGGTCAAGGCCTAGTGTCATCTCTGATGAACTACTTGAAGCTGCCGCCGCAGCTGGTGAACATGTCGACACCGGCGTCGGCTAACAACAAGAAGAACCAACCGCCTGTCATTGAGGCTACCAACGGACTCGTGAACATTGCACCGCTTTGTAAGTTGTACTGTGATATGTGTACTATACAGTATATTGTTTCTGAAATTGTTTAAACATATCACTCGTGGATAGCATACACTGCTTTTCACTATTGATGCTTGTGACTTAGTAGTAGTACTTGTGTAGTCGTATGTTTTCAGACGATATAATATATGTTGTGGTCCCCAGGCGCGGTGTCGTGCGGCAACCCCACGGCGCAGGCGGCGGACGTGCTGCTGGACGGCGGCGGCGGCATGTCGGTGCGCGGCGCATGCGCGGCACGGCGCGTGCGCGCGGCGGCGTGGAGCTACCACTTCTTCAGCGCCGACGACGCGTCGCTGGCGCTCACGCTCACGCTGCCCTACGCCGTGCAGCTGCACGAGGTGCAGCTGCAGCCGCACCTCACCAGCCTCGCCAGTCAGTACACACTACACACTCGTTACAATACTGATAATGCTCTCCGTCACTTACACTTTCGACAACATACAACGTTTTAAGTGGTCGAGACTGACCTTTCATCGAAGATTTTGATACAATTTTGGTTCAGTCCATTGTTATCACTGATTATTTTGTATCAACTTTTCTGACTTTCTGTTTGACTATTTCATTTAAATTATTTTTTCTTCTATAGCGTGTCCCGGCGCAGTCGCCGTGGAAGCCGGATGTGGCGGCACTCTTGCCCCTCTCGGTCCCCCTCAGAGCACCGCGGGTATGACATTCATTCGCCTGGTGGTGGCTCGCCCTATTGTCTGCACCACCGTCCAGATCAGACTATACAAGCCGCGTGACTCGTCTAACATGGGTCTGCTGCAGTTGAGACTGCTGGCCGCTCCCGCTTTCAACAGCCATGGAGCCGGTCAACCTAACACGTAAGATTATTTTTTTTATTTTTAATGCGTTTCAAGTTTCCAAAATATTATCCTATATTGATACACACGAAAACTAACATAAACTGAGTGTCAATCCTATGAAGTTCGTGAAAATAATTGTGACTGTATTGTGATCTGTTAATTAGCATATAATATATTTGGACTATAATGATGTTTGTGTTCGCTAGAAGCAACAATTGGGCGTGCGTGGTAGCGGCGTGCACGCGCGGTGGCGGCGCGGCAGCAGCGCGACTAGCGGCGGGCGGCGCGGGCGTGGGCGGCGGCGCCGTGGGCGCGCTGTGCGCTTGCGTGGCGGGCGGGGGACCTGCCGCGCCGCACGCGCACCACGCGCTGCTGGCGGCCGCGAGGCACGCGCCCGAACTGCGGGCACCACTCGTCGAGGCACTGCTCAACATGGACGCTCACGCGCATGCACACGGTCAGTTTATATTCTAACTTTACCCTGTTTAACACCCATTTCTCGATGATAATAAATGTAATGTGATGTACAGCGTTCCAAGCGGCGAGCTCGGGGCGCGTGAACGGCAGCATGACGGCGGTGTGCGAGCTGGTGCGGCAGCTGTGCCTGCGCTGCGCGGAGGGCGCGGTGGGCGCCTTCGTGCGCTGGCTGGGCGCGCGCGCCCGCGCACGGGACCTGCCCTCCGCCGCGCTCACGCACACGCTCGCTGAGGTCAGCAACAGTTTAATAAAACCTAAATTATTTTTGTCACAAATAAAATTAAAATTACAACTGATGCTATAATCAAGAAAATAATTTTATTTGTAAATATGTAAACTACAAAAATATTGTAATAATTTACAGGTATTATGGTCATTGAAGGAGAAGAACATAGTAGAGAATTTGGAAGAACAGATAACGGACGAGTTGTTTGAGTTGGTCTACAAGTGGGTGAACAGCGTGCCCGATACCAGCCTGCTCAAGAAGTCACTCGATGCCAGTGAGTATAACATTATTATTACGACACAAACAGATTTCTGATTGCTATTACAGAATACTAGTTTATTCTATGTTTCTTTAACAATATTCACAAGTAGCCAGCAATTTTTATTGTGTCTGAAATATGCCACTAGATATCAGTCTAATGCTAATTTCATTTTTTTCAGTTCTATGCTCAATGTGCTACATCCGGCCAGAGCTATTCAGGCGGTTACTCGAATATATGGACATTCCTATGGACCAGGACGAAAGGTATTTGTTGTCTCTATAACAATATATAAACTATTTACCATACGAGGTACTAATGTATGTTCCGTGTTTACAGTATGGAGGGCCTGACGGACGACACGAAGGTGCAGTCCCCCGCGGGCGGCGCGGGCGGGGCGGGCGGGTCCAGCGCGGGCCCGGGCGCGGGCGTGTCGTGGGAGGCGCGCGGCGGCCAGCTGCAGTCCGTGGCGGCCGCCGCCATGTCGCCCGCCGCCACGCAGGCGCTGCTGCACTCGCGCCTGCCCGCCGCCGTCGTCAAGGCTATCGCAGGTACCCACTCTCACCTTATACACAGTACGAACTTAATAATAGTCTTTCTAGAAACGTGTTTCTTGACAATAAAACGCAATTGTCCAAAAAATTATAACAACGTTTTCCTTCACACCTGCAAATCAACAATAATCTTTGTATGAAACAAAGTAGCCAATCGATATAATGTTTATTGTTCGCAGATTTCAGTGAGGCTAAATTGGAAATGATAAAGGAACAGCAGCGCGGTGGCTCTCAAGAAGACGTTCAAATGAAGGAACCGGAGAAAGACTCTAAATACGGTACGAATACACGTAATACATAACTAAAATTGTATGAATTCAACCGCACTGACTATAATAGCCTAGCCTAGTATTTTGGTACTTTTTCAAATCTTTATTTAAAGTCAGATGGCACAAATCTGAACACGTAACCCCACCACGAAACAAAACAAAACTCATTATTATATGGCCCTGTTTTGACCCCAATTTGGGATTCTGGTACCTAATCTAGAACACGGCTAAGTATCGTAATCTGTCCAGGAGAAAAGCAAATCTCCAAATGTTCGCTTTTATAATATTAGAACGATTTTGTTTCAATCTGTTGTCTTTATATTCGCAGCTGATCTACCATCAATGAAGAGCGTGTGGCACTTGGTGGAGTTCGCGCGGGGCGTGTGCTGGTCTAAGCGGCTCAAGGACTGGCTCGGAGGACCCGGTGCCACATTCTGGCGGCCCCTGCTCACACTACTGTGCCACCCTAGACCTAATTACATGTGAGTGTTACGTTTTATTTCATATATAGATATAGACTTGATGGGACAGTTCGTGCGTAATTTGAGCAAAGAATACGGATAAAACGTCCATAAATAAAATTACGCAATTTTCCCTTTAGGAGAAGGCAAAGACCAAAGAATACGGACTGCTATTTGAAAATTATAACACTATGTTTTGTTTAAACATGGGCCAAAACTATCTCCATCTGAGATAAAAAAAGTTGTGCCTCCAACGCATGTGGTCGAGGGTTTGTACCCGAGGTAACACGCACTTGGCCAGCGAGGTGGACTTGAGGCCTAAAACCCCACCCTCATTCCCGGAATGATGGACGACACCCTTGCTTGCGAAGTGGGATGTTGGGTTAAATTTATTTACGCCTGTTGTATACTTTTGTTGATGGAATTTATTAAAATATTGTTACTTGTACTTTGCAGTTCATGGCAGGAGGACGCGGAGTATGCTCAGTTGGAAGAGAGCACGATACGTTTGTTCGCCGAGCTGATCGTGTGCCACCCCGCCAATCAGAAACTATTCGCCACCACCCTACACGCTATATTAGAATCTATGGAATGCACTGGTAAATAAGTTCATTTTACTTTATATACAAAGAAATATGATGATTATTTTATGGTTTCTTTTTTTAATGAGACGAATCTGGTATTTAGCCCTAATTAGATAATCTTGATTGTAGCAGAACTATTTCAGACATCGGTGTTAATTAGAATAGAAATTGTTAATTTTATAAAAATTTATAATATTGCTTAAAATGTTTATCATGCATTATTTGCTTCTGTATAATTTTGTAGACAACTCGTAATAGTATCATAACGAGAGATTTATAGACAGACGTTTGTTGTATGTATATGCTAACTGTATGTCGGTCTCTGTGCAGGTCCGGGCGGCATCTCAGGGTTCACGCGCGCGCTGATCCTGCGCCTGGTGCTGTCGGGCGGGCGCGCCTGGGTGCGCGTGCGCTGGGCCGCGCCGCTGCCCGCGCACCCCGCGCCGCCCGCGCTGCTGCCGCTGCACACCACCGTGCGCCAGCTGCTGGCCGACCACCGCCCGCCGCGTACGTATACACACACGATATAACGCATGGTTCACTATGAAGGGCCGACCTTTAGTTTTTACTCATTTCACGAAACATTTAGTAGCATTCTTACAGGAAACGCAGGACCCATTTAGAACTTGTAGCTTTGTTGATTTACTTGTATTGATTTAAAGTCATACCTATCACCTAAAACTACGATTTAACCAAACGATAGTCGTCTATAAACAAAATAATTAAAGCATATTATTTGATACCACAGTACCTGTGATGGAAGAGAGCACGAAGGTGTGCGTGAGCGGCGCGGCGGGCTCGAGCGGCGGGTCGGTGCTACGCAGCGCGTCCGACACCGCCATCACCACGGTGGCGGAGGCGTGGGAGCTGAGCCTGGCCGCCGCCAGCGCCTCCAAGGACAAGCGCGTCAAGGACGTCAAGAACACCTCGCTCAAACAACAGAACAACAAGAAACGACTGCCCAAGACCACCGACCCCTCTGTGCTCTCAGTCACCGACGGTAAATAGCCTTTCACTCGCGACTTTCTTCATATTAATTTGTATATAAATACAAATATTAATGTAACGTTATGATGCAGCAGATTTGATCGAGACGTCGATTCGCGTGCAAGTGCCCGGACTGGAGGGCTTCATCCCGGCCGGCACCACGCTGGCGCAGCTGGCGGCCGCCGTGCCGCACACTATCGGACCCCATCTCACGCTCACGCTGCATCTAAACACCAATGGAGGTAATATACTTTTGACATCATTACTGCTTCTTATATGACACGTTTTATACTTATTGTATGGACTAGTCTTATATCAATGTGATTTTCGAACTTCTGCAGTTGTCATTTCTCTAATTATTTGCATTTTTGATGTCATTGACTTAACAATCGTGTTGCGCTTTCTGTGTACAGAGTCGTGGTCGGGTCCGACGTGGGACGGCGGCGGTGGCGACAGTGGTGACAGTGGCGGAGCAGTGCTGCGCGAGTTCGGAGCTGTGGGTGGGCTGGCGTTGGTAGCGGCGCGGCTGCCGCGACCACACGCTCCTCCGCCCGCCCCGCCTGCTGTGCACAACAGCCACCACCATCATGACCTCGACTGGGTCAAGCTCGACGACCCTTACGAGGTCAATATATACACATTCATATTCCTAACACTTGCAAAAAGAAGCAGATCTATGATTTTTCTGTATTTCCAAATAAATACTATCATAATGATGTCGTCACGATTATAACGTAATGTGTATGGCAGGAGGTGGTGGAGCTGGGCGTGAACCCGATGGGCGCGGGCGGCGGCGGCGCCGAGGAGGTGGCGGGCGTGCCGGCGCACGCGCTGCTGGCGCTGGGGCTGCTGCTGAAGCTGCCGGGCTACGCGCGCGCGCTGCTGGCCGAGGGCGCGCGCGCCACGCAGCTGCTGCGCCTGCTGCTGGGCGTGGCCACGGACGAGGACGGGCGCAGCATCGCGCCGCCCGAGCCCGGCCGCGGCTCGCTGGGCACGCTGCCCTTCAGCGTCGTGGCGCGCCTGCTGGAGGCGGCGCCGCGCGCCACGCCCGCCGGCCAGGAGCTGCGGCGCGCGCTGCTGCAGCGCGGCGCCGTGCGCCTGCTGCTGGCGTGCCTCGCCGTCTTCACGCACCACAAGCCCAACTCAAACGACGTACGTATCGCTGACGTCTTTCCAGACTGCTCCACACGATTTAGACCAAATTTACAGATCGAAAGTTTTGTATACGTTACACGCTTTTGTGTAATATACTGATAGATGCCTCTAGCAATGTCGTTTGTATTTCTAATATACTAGACGACCCCATACTGAAGCGTCGTTATTGTATATTACAGAACAGCCAAGGATCGAATGGCTCGACGGGTAAGTCGGAGGAGAAGAGCCAGCTGTACTGGGCGAAGGGCACGGGCTTCGGCACCGGCTCCACGCAGCAGTCGTGGAACGTGGAGCAAGCGCTCGTGCGCCAGCGGACCGAGGAGGAACACGTCACCGTACTGCTGCAGGTATAACACCAACACTACCTTATGCAACTTGACACGTTTCTTATATTATATGTTGCGTTATTACAGCGTTAATAGAGCTGACACTTCATACGGAACATTTAAATTTTATCTAATGTATAGCATATGTCAGTCTACTGCGTTCGTCATTTCACACTGTTAGCAAACTTTTCAAGAGATATCTATTATTCTAAACCAAACAAAATACTCGATTATACGTGTTGTTTCCAAAAATATTTGAATGATTAACATGACGGTGTAACTGTTCAGGTATTAGCATCATATATGAATCCTGGCGAGAAGTGGCCGCCGGAGGAGGGCACGGCCGAGGTAGCGGACCGCGACCCAGACGAGGAGGAGGACCACGACCTGCCACAGGAGTTCATCGAGCTCGTCGCCAACAGCTCGCTCGTGCCCGCCATATGCTCTTATCTTAGGAACGACTCAGGTAACAAACTGCACTTGAGCCGCTAGGCAGTCGTCGTTAGCCATTAAGCACTTAGTGCATTGAACTGTACAGATTTGTAAAATATATTTCGCAATTCTTATCTTTTATTTCTTGAATTTCGCTCGAGGGTAAATCACAACACTGCATTGCGTCGACACATCGCTGACATTTACGACACTCGTTTTTGAATCTCGTATTGCTGGTTTTTGCGATGCGTCGACGCAGCAGTGTTAGAGCTGCGCCTTGAGGTCGGCCAAGTGTTATACTGTGTGTCCGTGCGCAGTGCTGGACATGTCGCGCCACATCCCGCTGTACGTGTGCGTGCTGCGCGCGGCGCGGGCGCTGCACGCGGTGCGCTCGCGCCGCCTGGCCGCCGCGCTGCGCCCGCTGCCGCGCCTGCTGGCGCTCATGAGCAGGACCACCAACTCCTACGCCACCAAGCTCAGGTACGTGCCTCCGTCTACCTCTACGACCACAGCTCGTTTCACGATCCATATCGAAAAGTTCTTCTGTCGAGTAACGTCCTCTGTTTGAGAATGAACACAAAACGAAACATAACGTTACTGGACATAGCGTATACGTATCGCCCTTATTCTTCTTGATTCTTTGTATTTGAAATTTGACCTGTTCGAATGAGACGAGTTCCTTATTTTAATACGAAAACGTTGGTTTTACAGAATGAGCAAGAAAAATATATTCGGTAAAATGACATATAGCCAAAGATTTAGCACGTCAAGTAATTCAGAACTATCGGAGGAAGACGAGGGACTCCCCGCTTTAATAGCAGATATTCAGGTGAGCTAACAATTAATTGTCTGATTAAAGTACACTATTAAACTATCTACCCTAAAAGAGATCTTTCTAAAGCATGTAATGAAAAGGAAATGTGTAATTCAATATTAACGAGTGGTTTATATAATGATAATGTAAATACAGGCGACGTCGGCGCTGATGTGCCGCACGGAGGGCGAGACGGAGTCGGGGCGCGGAGGCGGAGTGCCTGCTCCGCTCAGCGGCGCGTCTCGGGAGGCGCGCTACATCGAGCTCATGCGCACCATGCAGTTCGGTGAGGCCGGTCTCACAGTTTGTTTTATGATTTCTTTAGTCGAATCGAGATACGAGAATGTTCATGCTGTTAACAGAGACGTTCGAGATGATCGCGGAGTGCGCGGAGAGCGGGTTCCGCTTCCTGGTGCCGTACCACTTCGAGAGCATGGTCCGCGCGGCGGGCGAGCGCGCGCACCCCGCCCGCATGAAGCGCCTGGCGCAGGAGGCCGCCACGCTCGCCACCTCGCTGCCGCTCTCCTACTCCTCCTCCGTGTTCGTGCGGACCGACGCCGACCGCCTCGACGTCATGAAGGTATACAGCTGCGAGATACCACATAATATTATGTCATTCTTCCGTGTCGTTATGATTATTAACGTGTCGTGTAATTTGCAGGTATTAATAACCGGGCCATCTGACACCCCGTACGCGAACGGGTGTTTCGTGCTGGACGTGTACTTCCCGGCGGAGTACCCGGCGGTGCCGATGCTCATCAACCTGGAGACGACGGGCCGCCACTCGGTGCGGTTCAACCCCAACCTGTACAACGACGGCAAGGTGTGCCTCTCCGTGCTCAACACCTGGCACGGACGACCCGAGGAGAAGTGGAACGCACACACTTCCAGCTTTTTACAGGTATACCTCCACCTGATCACTATCAAAAAGATGATAAACGAGATTGTACTGTACTGCCATGTAAATTTGTGTTGTGTTTAATACGTGATGTGACGTGTGTGCAGGTGCTGGTCTCGATCCAGTCCCTGATCCTGGTGCCGGAGCCGTACTTCAACGAGCCGGGCTACGAGCGCAGCCGCGGCACGCGCGTGGGCTCGAGCGCATCGCTGGAGTACAACTCCAACATCTACCAGGCGTGCGTGCGCTGGGCCATGCTCGACCACCTGCGGAACCCTGAGCCCTGCTTCAAAGAAGTAAGACATCGGCTCACTTCTCTCATTATCACGCTTCATTTACCGTGACACCGTATATTTGTCTCGTTTATGTTACTGATTAGTGCAAATTGAAAATGATTTAAAGCAGCAATGTTTACACAGAGACATTAATGGTGACATGATATCTTACAGTGCTTATTATGACAGAATTAATTGAATTTTGATTTACAGGTGATCCAGACACATTTCTGGATAAAGCGCAATGAGATCATGCAGACGGTAGCGAACTGGATCACCGAGCTCGAGAGTCAGAGCGGCGACGAGCGC
The DNA here is from genome assembly GCF_050436995.1 of Anticarsia gemmatalis. Taxonomy (NCBI): domain Eukaryota; kingdom Metazoa; phylum Arthropoda; class Insecta; order Lepidoptera; family Erebidae; genus Anticarsia; species Anticarsia gemmatalis. Next base: position 8,791,998 of record NC_134763.1, on the reverse strand, counting down.
ACTCAGCGGAGTATACAGCTCAACCTCATGGCGCTCAAGGTATGTAGCAAAGAGCTTGTGTGTGCTGTGTGTAGCACGTGTGTGGCGAGTTGACAGCGAGAGTGACGCGAACGTTGTGTTACAGCGGCACTACGTGAAGCTGCAGGAGGAGCTGGCCAAGCTGCCGGTGCCGGCGGGGCTGGAGGAGCTGGACGAGCCGTTCCAGCTGCCGGCGGCGCCGTCCCCGCCGCCGCACGCCGCGCCGCCGCCCGCGCCGCCCACCAACGACGAGATCGACCACGACATGGAGAAGATCGTGTCGCAGGTCATCGACTGAACGGCTCCCTCACCGACTAGTGACACCACGTTTTCTACCATTATTACGAGTAATGTTTGTACAAATAGGTCCGCCGCGTGCCGCGCGCCGCACAATGAAAGTACAAGTAGAGACTCGGACTGTCACGCATTTACTTGTGCGCTAGTGTAGTACCGCGTGTGCGACTGCGCCCCGCTCATAGTACGTTTGTAGCGCGTTTATTGTTCGTAAACAATCTTTTTTCTTTTATTTTGTAGTGGAAGATTTCGGTTTTGATAGTCTTTTTAGTAGGCGTTAGGATTTAGTGGGACCTCTGTTTAGTTTAACACACATTGTGATACTAAAGTGGGCCCGCTCGGCGCCCGGTAAGATATTTAAGGAGGACTAGAGGTACGGGCCGACGGGGAGTTGTGCGGCGCCAGACGCGACCGTGGCGTGACCGGTAGTGGCGTGTACGTGTGTACACAGTCGGCCAGTGTCGCGCCACGCCGCGCCTTATCACTTGAACGCCATTGTGCTAGCTGACCTGACGGTCACACGTAGGCGACGATATGCAACTAAGTACATGAAATTATAATTTGATGTATATAACTTATTGTTTTAATTGTTTTGTATTCTAAGAATATATTATTATGTATATGTATCGCTGTGTTGCTCTATAAGAGTAGTCGCGAGGGGCTGATCTATACGAAAGATATATAAATGATGCATATAACTCATTCGGTAGTAAATGATGTACAGGCCTAGCCACCTGAGTGGTGTCATGTGGAGGACAGATGTTAGCGCTCGGCTCCGAGGTCGACGAGTGAGTCGTGTAACTAGAAGTTGGTAAATGTATGTGTGTATATACAATAGATAAATCACCAGTAGAGCTCTGTGTTTCTCACTGTACTTTCATTGCCAGGTAAGTTGGTCGTAGGACGTTTATTGTTATATTTCATTGTGAATTTCGGAATGTAAATAAAAATTTATGTTATCGCAATTTTTCTTTTTATTTTTTGTTGAATTTACATCTTCCCGTGTTATTTATAATAGACTGTCTGTATGTTAATTATTTATTTAGTATGTTAGCTTTATTGTTGTATTGCTGGGATCCAACGAGCCAGGCGTTCACTTTATTACGATCATATTTAGCTTTGTAATTCAGACGAACGTTCATTAAAAACAACATTTTGCTAATACGTTTTTTATTGTCCATCTATTTACATTGTCACAATTATGAAAGAATTCCACTTAGACATATTATTATGAGTCAACACTAGCCACCCTCTAGCTTATAGCTAAACATACACATTATGAGACACCTTATTGCATAAATAATTTATTCACTATATTAAACTCTGACTAACTGTGTAGAATCGTAAAATTACTCAAAAATAATCCATCACAGAGGAGTTTGTGACATTTTAAAATATTTATTTACATTTAATCGTTATGGAAATAATATTTGACTATCTACATTATAATCTATTGGTATGTTTGGGTGTTACCGACATGCGCAGTAGCTGCAGGTCGCCCGCGTTGAAATTCAACGTTAAACATTAAACACATTGAACTTATGGCACATTAAACAATAACAAAATTATCTGCTCAAGTTTGCGACCGACACATCGCACAGGAAGTAACAATAACCAACATTTTATCTAATAGTATTGTGGGTCGACGACACAAATAGATTACTAGTGTGTCGGGAATAACAATCTAGTTACTGACTACAACTGTATAACGAATAAATTGATTTAGTTCAACAGTGTACCGGTCACGATTTAAAAGCAACTACCTAAACATATTCAATGAAGATTCTTCGATGTTTACTTCTTGCGGTAGGGCTGGTCCGCTTGCAGCTCAGCCGTCCGCGGGTCGAGCCGGCCTGCCTCCACGCAAGACTTGCAGCAGAACCTGACAACAAACAATGTGCGTTTTAAGCGTTTATCAGGACTTCAGGAGAAACGTATAAGAATAATGCTAAGGCAAGTTTACAGTCTAGCATACAGCTGATTCTACAGAATCATTTTCAAGAATGTGGATTGTAAATATTGTAAGAACAAAACAAAATTATTTCAAACCTAGTAGTAATAAAAAGTAGAAATGTATACTTACTTAGAGTAATATTTGTGGTGGCAGTAGTTGTTACGCACGATCATGTCGCATCTCGCGAAGAAGGGATTGTCAGTACATTTCGGTGGCACCACAATCGCTTCTGTAAAATAATTTCAGAATTACACGTTATTTCTATACTAGTATTTTGTAGTTATTGCTTTTTCATGAATTAATGTTCTAAACGATTCGTCTTCAGACAGAGACTCGTAAAGTGAAACTACCGAATAATCGAAGGCACATGATTATAATTTCAGTTCCAATTACAACTAGATCTCTCTATTCTCGGCTATTCATCCCATATGATGGTAAGGTTAGCCTTCCTTACGCTCATTCTTTCGTCTTATTCGACATCGCATGCCTTCATTCTGATTTTGCTGCAACACTTCTTACCAAGTGGTCTTGGGTCTCCCTTTTGGTCTTTCTCCGTAGAGCTATATCAGTATTTAGAGTTGAAAAAAAGGATCGTATTGAGAGCCTCATCCTTTTTTTAAGTCGGTTAAAAAAGCAATTTTTTAACATCTTACCTTGTACGTTGATCTGCACGTTATCGGAGTGCGTGGAGAAGCCGTTGTCAGCGTGGCACACGTACAGACCACTGTCCGTGCTCACTACACGCGATATCGACAGACGGGATATGGCCGGATTACCTGTAATGCGAACAACACGTTATAAGCCAGTTCAAAATTGATTGTTGGGGAGTAGCTAGATCATTATGTAGGTACAGGTACCCGATTATACGCGAAATTACTTTAAAAGGTATTATAATGGTACATAGTTAAATAAGACTTGTTTTTACCACGCCTAAATATCCCTCAGATACTCTTAGCTTATCAATTGTTTTTATGACTGTCACTTTACGTAGCAGATAGGTTGTCTGATACTTTTTGTTATAATTGTGTTGGGAAATAACCTGCCGAGAAAAATCCATGTAAACACAAAAATATCAATTCGTCAGGTATTCCTAAAGTCAGGGTTCATCATCATCATCGTTATGTATATCTTTGACAGCTTGTTTGTGTTTAGAGATAATAACTAATTAGGGTAATGTCTCAGTAGGAATGAATGTTTTCAAACAAATTAATTAGGTACAACAAACATAATGTGTTCTTAGCTGCTGCCTGATATACTGTTGTAATGATTGTGGTGGAACAAAAAAATAATTGCGGTTACTACACTCTAATTGAGCTTGATATTCCCACACAAAATTTGTGTGATCGGGATAAACCCAGATGTATGAGTGTGCTTGTATTTTCAATCATCTGTTCGTGGAGTGTTTTAGTGCAGTTGATTATTAAAAATGAATCGAAACTTACTAGTTATGGTGATCCTGTCTCGGTCAGACTCGACGCGCACGCCGTCCTTGGTCCAGTACACGCTGGCCTCGGGGTACCCATCCACGTCGCACTGCAGGTGCAGCGCGCCGCCCGCCGTCAGTGTGTTGTGCTCCGTCGACACGTGCGTCCTCACCGGCACTGTACATGCGCATCACACGATATAACACCGAGACTCATTCGTCTAGTGATTTACGAGAGAATACATAAAGTTATATATTTACATATTTTTGGACAAGCTAGACACAGAATTTACAACAATTATATGATACAATTTTTGATCTGAAATATTATGGCTGCTACACACAGCGGCCTTACCGCCGGGTAAGGCCGCTGTCAAATTTTAATGTCCGAATCAATCGCTCGAATGTTAGCAACAAATTACGCCAAATTCGGCCAAGCCGCGTTACCCGGCGGCATGGCCGATGCGGGTGTGTAGCAGCCCTTAGAATGTTTTTTTTTACTAACATTTGAGAACTCTACATTTGAAGACTTCATTGACTATCCTGTATTACTAACAAACGTTAGTACATCAATACCTTTTATCCTGTAGATTTATACTTACATAGGTTGTACCCAGTTACCCACGGTACCTTCTATTCTAGTAGATAAATTGACATAATTATTATTTCGATTGAATTAATTTTAAATCTGTAGGCATTCACACACCATAACCAAAACATGCAACATGCTGAGACAAACCATTCCAGTATTATATTAAGGCTTTGCTCATTTTTGTACCAGTTCTTTCAGTTATTAACATTTAAATTCAATGAATGTTGGGTATTTTTTAAAACTTAATTTTAATGATGTATCTAATGTCTTTGTAGTATTGTATTGGCAAAACTGCGCTGGTATCAAGAATGAGCTATTGATGAATGTGTTACTTAGTCTAATCTTACCGTTAAACATGATTTCTCTCTCAGTGGTGGTGGTGGTGGTGGTAGTAGTGGTGGTGGTGGAGGTGGAGGGTCTGGTGGCGGGCGCCGGCGCGCGGGTCCTGGCCACGGTGAAGGCGCGCGGCACCAAGTACTCGTGCTCCAGCAAGTATCCCTCAGGTTGGTACGCCCGCACAGACACTGTCCACGAAGCTGCCTTGCCCACTCCGTTGAACGCTTGGCACGTGTACCGTCCGAGTGTGTCCACAGCGAGGTTTCTTATGAGTAGCGTGTTTCCTCTTATTTCATAGACGGCGTTGTTGAAGGCCACCATGCCACCGTTGTGATACCAGAAGACGCCGGGTGGCGGGAATCCGTACACGAGGCAGCGGATCACCAGCGGTTGGTTCAACTCTCCAGTGACCACGGCGTTCTCGTCTCCCGCGATCCTCACTTCCGACCTCACAGGATCTAACCAGCCCCGTTAGTTAGTGAACCATTGTAAGAGTTTGCGAATGCATCCTTTATTTGATGGCTCCGTAAGTGAATGAGTGAAGGTTACATTCAGAAACTCTATGTTAATTTTATCTACTAAGCGTAAAACTATAAGTTGGCAATGGTGGGACATAACAAATGAGTTAAATTCTTGATGTTTTGGGTATTTCTAGGTTTATAGAACACGTAATTGTAGTAAACATATTGATATCCGACGTTACAAATGAAACTATAGGTAGGTAAAGTACACAGACAGGTCTGAGTACTTTACCTAGACACAAATAGTTATAGAAGGAGAACAATAAATAAGTACCGGGATGCCGATGTACCGAAATACCCCAAACGATGTAAACAAATTAGATAAGTGACCAGTGACTGATGTTTAAAACTTGTCGATCACCTTCGTAGGCGGATGCTGTAGTCAGCAGTAGCACGAGCGACGCGAGCGAGACTATGATGAAGCGAGACATGGTGCTCCGAGTACCGCGACTGCACTTAATATAACTACACTGATAACTTATTACTGATACCCGCGGCCCGACCGATGCGTCTCGTGGACTTACTCCTACTAAATGCGTTCATGTTTTGATAAAAGACTATTGACTGCGAGTGATAGCTGTCGGCTGTGGGACACTAACATGCGATGTATTTGTCATGTTTGTTTGTTGTAAACTCACAGATAGCGGAATTACGTATTTTTCCTTTTTTTCGACTAACCTAATTACCTACCTACAACCACTCCGATAAATAGTATTCATTTATTCGTGGCGTTAGTGCTAATTTCTTATTACACTTCAATAAGTAAGTAGGTACTTAGTTAAATCCGTTTTTGTTTTATACAAACAGTTACTTAAGTGATTAGCTTCTTTACATTTGCTACTAAGTTGGTAGGTTTATATTTAGGTAAGTAATTTCTACACAAAATTTAAATTTTTAATCATTAACTTTGTTTTAATCGAGAAAATACAAGTGTTTTCTTGTTGTTGTTTTACTTGTTATTTGATTCTAATGCAAAATTATCTGTGTACGGGTCGTGAGTTTGTCAGTTAAACTAATTATACACCCACTTATCTACGAACAGATAACTTTAGGTCAAGTACGGCCACGAGATGTGCTTCAGCTAACAATATTGGTTAAGTACTAAAAGAGAGATGGACATATACGTATTTAGATCCGTATTTAGCCGGAGCGTGGGGGACTCAAAGGCTTACCTCTTTTTTAATTCAGGAGGACACCCATGCCCAGTATACGTATCAACAGTAATGGGCTAAATTTGTTTTTATTTACTCACAAAAACGCTATTATAGGTAGGTATATTATAGGTAGGTATAAACACAGTGTTATCACTAGCTATCATATGATCGACACTCAAGTAGTAGTTTACTTTTTGGTTTTTGTTTGTAAAATGAAAGCATTTAAACATCAGTTCCTGGTAGAGGTAAGTAAAGTAGAATAAAGTTAGTTTAAAGATCAGACAGTTTTAAAAGGCAACCAGAAAACCTCTAAGCTACTTTTCAATTCAATCCATAACTCTCTAAGAATTAAGTATTTTATACGGATGCACTATTTAGAACCAAAAGCTTGAGCTGAGGACGCAATTTGCTGTGAAAACACTTATCACGGTGAGACATTTTGCAGCAAGAACTCTTGTACATAGAGTTTAGTGTGTTCAACACAAGGGCCAGTTTATGTAGGCCCTTTGTATAAAGACAAGTGATGTCGTGTTCAGTGGTTTGACAGCAAGTTGCGTGTCTGTGCGTGAACAAGCGCTGAGCAGTGTTCGGTACTCACTCTGCACGATGAGGTTGATCTCTTGTGTGGCTCGGCCGAGTCCGTTGTCCGCGATACAGATGTACACGCCCGTGTCGTTGCGGTACAGCGACACGATCTCCAGGGCGCCGTCCGACGTCAGCCGGTAGCGGCCCACGTCGCCGTCGATCTATTCACGCAACACATGACGCATATACATACATGAAATCACGCCTTCTTCCCATAATAAAATTTTATATATGCGTATGTTTTAAATACTCTTGCTTTCTTACGCGGGACGATTGTCCCATGAGAGGTATCTCGCGACCGGTAAAGCGAATCCATACGATTTCACTTAACATAATTAGCGATATCGCGGGACTAATGTTCCTTCCGAGCGAAGTCTAGCAACATCGCATGTGTCGTAGCCTCACAGGACATGTGTCTGCTCTGCTAGTGTGTCCGTGGCTTAAAGGGCAATACTTACGGTGACTTCTCCTCGTTTCCAAGAGATCCTGGGCGGCGGGTTGCCGTGGAACAGACAGCGCAGAGTGGCCTTGCCTCCTTCAGTTGCATTCAAGTTAGGCTCCGGCAACGGTATCGGTTTCGGCGCGCTGGGTACGTCTAGCAACAAAAATATATATATTATATATATATATAATATATATATTTTATATATTATATTTTAATATAAAAATATATATAATATATTTATTAAAGGTAAAATTGTATTCTTGTATTTATTCTGGCGTGTGACGTCAGTGTTATATTAAAATGTGCTCTGTGATACATCGGTAGTGAAAGTGACTGCACTAAGATCTAGGCAAAATTACACGTATTCGTCGAGGAGTTTAACCCTTTGACCGCCACGATCGGCTGTACTCGACAAATCAGAACGTGCTCAGGACGCTTTCGTCGGTAAATGTTAAGTGAACAAGTGAATGTTCTTTCGCTTTTATATAAAATAGATTATTGTAAGTGTATTGTATATTGTACCTGGGGCATGCGTGGTGGTGGGCGGCGTGGTGTCGGTGGGCATGACGCACTGCGAGCGACAGCCGCGGCGGCAACACTTGCCGACGCCGCGACAGTCCGCGTCGTCGCGGCACTCGTCCGTACAGTCGTCCACTTCGTTCGTCATCGGCTCCTCCACCGGACATACACCAGGTTTCACCACTAAACATATAAAGGTATTGTTATAACGCCATAATACTTGCATATACTTGGCTTAAGTTATATTATTTACTCCACCATTAAAATCCAATGTTTAAATCCAGCACGGAGTTTAATTAAATAATATAATTAATTATAGTGTAGCAACATCAGCGTTTAAGCGAGCTGCATGTTTAAAAGAAATATAAACTCATGCCCGCATTGTCTAAAATCGAAGAATGATAAATGGGGCATATCTTTCTTTGAGGTTAATCTACCAGTGTCATTTAGTGCAGGTGAATAGATCGACGTAAAAGCAAAATGACACAAACAAATTAGTTAGTATGTATGTAGTATAGGTATAACGTACCGTCTCGGCACTCCTTGATGTGCGCGTACCCGCGCAGCACGGGGTCGTACGAGGTGGCGCGCACGCAGCGCTGGCCCTCGGGACACGCCTCGCCGTCGCACGGGTCCGGCATACAATCGCACCTGCGTACAACCGACAATTTGTGTTAGTCTTTATGGTCCAATAAACAGCGATTGGTTGTTAGTCTCGTCCCATTTACCATTAGATACAGTAAGGTACTAATTCTCACTCAGGAAAAAATTTAAAGGCGATATATTCTAAATTCATGGGGGTGGCCCAGTTATACCACTTCTAAAAATCTATAAGATAGCTCGTTAGATGGAATTTTCATTTTTTTTTCACACATTAAGTGTCACTTTATTCTGGTAGATCGTCTGACAAAAAATAATATATATGTAGACTATGGGAAGCTGGCCCATTATGGCGCTGTCTCCACGAGCGAGAGAATCGCGGCGATATTATCGTCGTGCCACGTATTTCTATACACTCTCTATGGAACCGTCTCCACACGGCGATAATATCGCCGCGATACGACGAGTGGCAACGAGCGTGCGAAACGTCAATACATCGTCGCTAGTCGGCCGCGACAAGCAGCGGGTCCGCCGCGCGATCGCGACGAGCGCGCAGCGAGCGCGCTGTCAAATGCAGCGTCATTTATTTTCAATGTTGCCTCTTGTTTCGAGAAGCTTTTTAAACAAGGAAAACGCGGGAATACCGTTACGAGTCGCCGCGGAATCTCTGCGATTCCGTTACGACTCGCGACGATACGCGGCGGAATTATCGCTCGTTCGTGGAGATTGTCCGACGATACAAGGGCGGACTCGTCGCGATTCTCTCGGCCGTGGAGACAGCGCCTTAGTCTTAATCAAATGCTAAGTCGTACTGTATAAAGTAAGCACATAGCTCAACATAGTTGATGAAACTCATTAAATGTGTTGATGTTATGAGGTGTCTTATTCTTCATCGTTTTTTTTTTAATCTTAACTCCCGCCAGTTTCTAACGAGTAACAAATAAATAATACGGGTATATGAGGTGTCGCAATTACCTCTCGCAGCCATCAGGAGCGATGGTCCTGTGCACGCCGTAGTCACAGCGCAGACTGCGACAGTGCGCGTCCTGCACCTCGCAGCGGTTCTCCACGGGCACGCACTCGCAGCGCACGCACCCGTTCGCAGTGTGTATGTGTTGTACGCTGAAGTCACACTGTAGCGCCGCGCACTGCTCCGCGAATTGCGAACATGCTGCACACACAAATAATTTGTAAATAACATGGAATTTGGAATCATGTAAACATCTGGATATAGTTGTGTGCTACTAGCACGGGTGTGCCGACAACGCAGGCAGACATTTTTCTACCCGAACTCGGAACACTATTTATTGCTTCGACTGTGTTCCCTTTGTTGTCGTCCCTGTTGTGGTCCCTGTGTTCCTATACCCCAAAATTCATCATCAAAGAATTTTGAAAATGAAACGAGCAAATGCAACAAAACACGTGTACAATATCCAGTAACATTTATAATCTTAACTTAAGTAATCAGTAGCGCGATTCTCTACAGTCATTACTGTCGAGTATCAAAAGCTTGACAGTTAGAATGTCCTACCAAGTTAGTTCCTGTGACACCCACTAGAGGCACTTATCAGATTTTCATATATTTTTTTTCGATAGTTAGCTGGTTGTCGGTAGTCGATAGTGGTAGAGAGTTGAGCTACAAGTTTGTAAAGTTTACCTTCATCAGTGACACAAGCGGCGGCTGTCCTCGGCTCCTGTGTAACAGGGTCTCTGTAGCGGCGCGCCACGCACCGCTCGTTCGCGGGACACGTCATCGATGTGCACGGGTCAGGCTTACATTCGCATCTGACAAACACATTATATAGTTAATATGGTTTATTACCAACCCTAGACAAGACAATAAACTTTTTTAAGTTATGTGTGTATTCGAAACGATAAGTCGTAAAATAAAACATCGTGATAAAACCGTGCATCCTTGTGAATTCTATAAGACAGTTCTTTAGGGCCTAACCCCTCCCTCATTCTACTGCCTAGCAGTTAGACAATTATTTTTATAATCTAGCATCGTTAATTATGTCTCACTACTAGAGTATTGTTCGCTAGTTCACGTTACCTTTCACATCCATTCAGCGGGTACTTGTTGACGCCGTAATCGCAGATCAATGCGGCACATTCTTGCTCGTACGCCTCGCACAGTTGATCAGCTTTGCCTATACATACAACATAATAAGTATAATGCATTAATATTATTATTTATTATCTGTAATTGGCCGATATGTACATAAAATATGCCTTTTAGATATCTGTACAAATAGATCAGATTTTGTTGGGACGTTAAGTAGGTGTATAGCTAATTTTTAAACCAGTCATAACATTACCTACATTTTTTTATATATATAGAGCATGTGGACAACATGAACAGATCATATCCATACACTGTACACATACAAGAATGTGTGATGTATCTACAATTTCACTTTGATTGAACATAAACACGAAAGGTACAAATATTTGAAAGCACACTTATCACTGCTTGTGTTTAGTGCATATGCGAGTGCGAGACAGAAATAGCAAGCGTGTGGAAGCTCTTGTGAATTATTCTGTACATGCATTGAAGTAGTTTAACTGCTGTGGTCTGTTATACGCATAAAAAAAATGTCTACTTAGATGTACTTGCCACCTCTAGTTTCGGTGATGAGTCAAGTTTTGTCTGATAAAAGACGTTAAGAAGTTTGGTCGTTTTCCAGCGTATACCATAACCGAATTGCTACATTATTGTCGTATTGCCAGTGACGGTACCGTTCAAGTATTAATAGAGATAAAGAATAAGAACATTTCCGCTGGTTGCCACTACAGTAACTAGACTGGTGTCACACTAAAATACGAGAGAAGTGTGTGTGAGTGTGTGTGGTGTGTTCCTGTGTGTGCGCGCGGAGCAGGAAGCGTGTGTTGACTGAACACTGAGCGGCAAGCGTGATCACGTAAGTACCGGGGATGCAGGTCTGCTGGCATTCTTCTTGAGTGAGGAAGTTGTTCTCGTTGCCACCGCAGCCCAAGTAGACGAGGCTTACGCAATCTCCCGAGCGCGGCGAGTAGAAGTATCTGGGCGCGGACGGCGCGGCGCAACCCTCCGCGTACCCAGTGTCCACGTGCAGCAAGCACTGAGGCGCTGCCCACCGCACAGTTAGTCATCAAGCGAGTTAAAAGCGAGTCTTTATGTTTCGTTAATTGCCCTCCACTACAAGCTTTGTGCTACTCGCTGGAAACATTTGTCTCCGGGTGTTTCCAGGTGTACAAGTAATTGTACTGCTCATGCGTCGTTGTGTTGCGGATTATTCACACGAAACGTGTAAATCGATCAGTTTAATCAAAAGTGTTTGTATGAGAAATATGAAAAAAGTAATGTTTCAGTGAGCAGGTAGAGAAGCTTCATGTGACTATTGCAACACATTCGAGAGCATAAGTTGTGAGAGTATCGATGAAGATTGTTCAAAATAACGTTAGGAATGGAAATTCTAAGATAGAAAGCAATTAGTTACTAAAATCGTTATAAAGTACTAAGAGTGTTGTTAGTAAATATAATGTGTAGTGTGTGATGATGGCAGGAAGGTTACCTGGTCCACTCTGCGCGCAAACGCTCTCGCACTCCTCGGCGGTAGAGAACCTGTTAGGTCCTCCGCCGCAGCCGCCGTATGTGAACTGTTCACAGCTGCCGGTTCTGGCGTCGAAGTAGTACTTCAGTATCGACGCGCGACATGGTCCAGGGTCCAGTTCAAATCTGCATACATCTGTGAAGATACAACGCATTATTCTGTGCTCATAACTATCAGATTTGAGACTGCAAAAATATCGCATTATTTATTTCGCAAGAACCGTAATCAATCAGTAACATGCATGCATTTTTTTTACCCATTACTGTCTCACTGCTGGGCAAGGGTTCCCTCCCAAACGAGGGAGCGGTTAGGCCTTGAGTCCACCACGCTTGCCAAGTGCGGGTTGGAGACTTTAGACCACGAATGCTCATTGCATCATTTAATGTCTTATGCATTCATTAGAGGTATAATTAAACGGAAATCAAAGGTAGTTAGGTGTTAAAGTAGCATGTAGTTACCAGTATGGTTGACGAAGGCGCCGCACTGTCTCTCGCACTCTTCCTCGCTGACGTAAGAGTTCGGGTGTTCACAGTTGCCGAACTCGCCGGCGACACAGCGACGCTCGTCGGAGTTGTAGTAGAACACCGTGGCGCTCTCGCCGCAAGGAGACAACGATGATGGAGTTATGCATCTCTCCGGCTGAACCACACATACATAAAAGTAACGTTTTATTGTCTTATTATTACCAGTATTTAAATCAAGACGATAAGGAGAACTAAAAATTATCATCAAACGCAATATAAAATTCGATATTATGGCCTTCAACGCAGTGGTCAAAGTGATGTCATGCCACTACCAGTGAATTGGATCGTGGGTTTGATTTCTACACGTAACAAATTGCGAACGGCATTCGCTGATTGTAAGTTTGCTGAAGTCTCCGCGACAGAAAATGATCTCTTAGTGCGTGAGTTATCTTTTCAAAACAGAATAAACTGAATGTGCCACGCAACTATTTCCTCGAGCTGTTAATATATTATATTTCGTTCGGTATTGAATGTGGCGTTACCTCCAGCTGTGGTCGTGCTATAGGTGCCGCAGTAGTCGTGGTGGTGGCAGCTGAAGGCTTGCATCTCGCCTCGCAATCCTCACGCCTCTCGAACCTGTTGAACAGTTCTCATTTTATAACACTTCATAATCTCACGATGTAGTTGACTTCTACGGCAATTCCAAATGACAACCATTTTCTTACTAGTGAACCAGTTGGGCTTTACTTAGAGCAAGTAAAAACACTGCGTTGGATCATATTAGTGCATCACTAACATTTACGACGCTTGTATGTAATGTGCTGTGAGCGTCCTTTTTGCGATGCGTCTACCCAGCGCAGTGCCGTGGCCTTGCCTTTAGCATTAAGCAGTTTGATTTACTTTTTAAAGCTTAAGTGGTTAATAAGACTTTGGTAGTGAATGTCTTCCGATTTCCGTTAACAGCTGCAATTAATATACTAGAACTGTGTCAGAACGCCAAGAAAACGAAGGTAAATTATAAATCTTAGTATTATATGTGTTAACAATTACAAGTGATGAATATTACCTGTTAGCGTTACCACCGCAGCCGCTGTACGAGAACTGGCTGCAAGTGCCGTGGGTGGAGTCGTAGTACCATTGATCCATGATCGAGTTGCAGTTGCCACCGTCCGCCGGCAGTGTGCAGACATCTGCCGTAAGAAATACAAGGATTATTTTCATTCTAGTAGGAGACAGGGCCCAGAATGGTTCAGGAATAAGTTAGAGAGAGAATGAATCTTATAAAGGAACCGAATTGGCGCTTTATTAGCACCACAGAGCAAACATGACTATCTCGTCAACAAGACATTATAAACGATGCATCTAAAACTGCTTATCTAATCTGGATCAAATTAAAATGGTAAGCACCAGCTTTATAAAAAGAATCATCAGAATCGGTTCACCCGAATCCACAAATAAATTGCGAATCTCTATTTTTCGTAGTTAGTATATTAATAAGTACGAACCAACGACAGCGTTGCACACAGTGGCACACTCGTCAAAGCTGGAGAATCTGTTTGCGCTGCCGAAACAACCGCCATATTCGTACTGTTGGCAGCTGTTCGTCTCTTGGTCGAAGTATACTTTAGGGACATAGTTGCGGCACGGTCCAGCGTCAAAGCGTTGCTTGCATACGTCTGTTGAGAATACCGACCGATTAGTTGTTTTTTAATACTCACTGCTGTAAACGTACCATTTAGGAGGTTACGACAAATTTTCCATTGATTTCTAATATTATTTAGAACGAACGAATAAAATTAAGAAATTGATAAGTAAACAATGTGTCGCGTGTTTAAATGTTTTAAGAGAAAAAATAAAGTTATCCTTTTTTTCTTTTTCAAATACGTCTGTTGCTCTGATACATAAAATATCAGGCATCAAATACATTAGCAGATTGTGGTTCGATATAAGTATATGGGACCTCTCCTAGTTATATGGCACCTCCAGAAAGAAGAAGATGGGACCTCTAATGGATTTGAGAGAGCGTTTTAAAATGTGTCGCGATGGAAGATGTCGCGTCGTGTAGTATAGTGTCGCGAGGTGTCGTGTAGTGTCGCGTTGTGTCGTATTGAGTCGCGAGATTTCGTGTCGTGTGATGTCGTACCGATGTCGGTGAATGCCCCGCAGCGGCGCAGGCAGGCCTCCTCGGACAGGAAGGTGCCGGTGCGCGAGCAGCGACCGCGAGTCTCCACGCAGCCGCGCGCCGCGTCCCACTGCCACGCCTCGCCGCTCGGGCACGGGAACTCCTCGCCCGATGGTACGCAATCATCAGCAACTGCCTTGGTCACCTGAATCAACAAAATGTCGCGATTTCCTAACATCTTTCGTACAACATTTATATGTAGGTATATTTATAGAGTGCCGAGAGAGCCACAATGAGCTAACGATCACTTGAGGCTAAGAAAATTAATCATATTACAGTTTGCGCAAAACCTATAGCTGGGTCTTCACCAAAGACGCGGAGCACGATCCGAGCACAAATTTGTGAAAGTATGGACTGACTTCAGAGCCTCGAATGAGCGCGTTTTTAGAAGAAATTTGTGCTCGGCTCTCCTAGCGTAGACGCAGCTTATGACGCAACGTTTCCTTTGACCTGTGTTCTAGATAATAAATACTTAGAGCTACAGAATTGGAACACACAGTTGAATGTGCGCCGTCGACCCGTAACGGCAAACAAAATGATTATAATATGCATCAATTGTAAATGACCAAGAAAATAGAGAAGGTAAATAAAATATTACAATAATTAAATAGTGTATACGTACGGGTGCAAGAGTGGTGGTGATGTTTGGTTTTTGAGTGGTCTGCACTTGTGGTGCGGCCTTGCATCTGCTCTCGCACGCCTCGCGGCTCTCGAACCTGAGGAACGTTCATTTTATTACTATACATATCCCAGTACCTACTTATTTTTAGCTTATAGCTAGCCTGTAGCCAAGCTCTGCTCAAGCTCTCGATCGGTAGTCGATAGTGGCAGAGAATCGAGGTACAGCTGTTAAGCCACGTCGTTGGGGTTTGTAAACCTTTAACAGGAGATTAACCATTAACCATACGATGAATGAAAGGTATCATCAGTAGTAAGTACCTGTTGTCGTTGCCCTCACAGCCGCTGTACATGAACTGGCTGCAAGTGTCAGCAGCTGCGTTGTAGAACCAGCGCGTCAGTGAGTCAGAGCACGGTCCTTCCGCCATCGGCAGTTGGCACACGTCTGTGGAACAAACCAGTCGAGTAACATGATGAAGCCGTAGTCAGAGGTTTCGTGATAAATTCGTATATAGTTTTGACATGTGTAGGCCAATGTTATGTTCCAAGTTTTTTGTCATTTGATTTTGGAGGCTCATTAACAGTTATGAACACAGATTATTTTGCAATGCGTTTCACTCATGTTTAATCTAAGTGTAACGATTTCTTAAAGATAAGCGCCACACGCAATATAACAATAACAGTAATAAAAAATTAAACATTAAGAAATATAAAGATTCTATAAAAAATATAAAGAAATTAACTAACTCTGAAATTAACTTGTGAAAATCGCGTGTTCGCATTATATTAAGATGAGAGTTTAGCCTAGAATGTCACTCTTCTGTATATGTATATTAGTAATTGTATTTAGTAGGAAGTAAGTACCTTGCACGGGGTGGCAGTAGTAGATGCAGTGCTCCTCGCCGGGGAAGTTGTTCTGGTTGCCGCCGCAGCCCAGGAACATGAAGGTGACGCACTTGCCGAGCGCCGCGTTGTACGCGTGCCGCATCTCCGGCGTGGCGGCGGCGCAGCGCGCGCCCTCGTCGATCTCCAACATACAGAACTCTGCGGGCGAATCACACCGTTACATACTATGTATAAAAGTGTAAATAATAAGCTCATGTCTCTAAACAACTTACTTTCAGAATAAAATCAACATAAGCTTAAAGCTACAGCTAATAACAATACTTCTTGTACCTGTATCTGGGTGATTGTAACAAAGTAGGTATACTTACTATCAAAAGAAAGAAAAAATCGGGGTAAATCAGTCAATATTTAACCTAAATAAATGGATTGATTTTGATTATCTTTAGATTATTAATTTACCTTCTCTCTTTGGATACGGTTCAGGTTCGGGTTCGGGTTCCGGCTCCGGTTCAGGTTCGGGTTCAGGCTCCGGTTCAGGTTGCGGTTCAGGTCCCGGTTGGGGCTTAATCGTGGTTGTAGTGGTGGTGGTGGTCGCGAGCTCCGAGCACGTGTTCTCGCACTCCGCCATAGAATCGAACTTGTTTTCATTGCCGCCGCACCCGCCGTAGTAGAATTGACGACATCTGGTGTGGGTACATTAATATATTATGTCTCGTGTTTGTAACCAATAGGCGAGCAAAAATTTATCTTTTACAACGAATTCAAGATTCCATCTTCAAGGATAGACTCCTATTAGTCGAGACAGCAAAAGCAAGAGTAATTAGGCAACAAGACAGTAGACTTATCCTTTGCTGTTAGATTACTGAAAACGTTTCACCATAATTCTTTATAGAATGATTTAAAAGCACTATATCTTCATCGATCATCATCTTAATTACTTATTAGAAATAATGATTCCACCATCCAAATACGAGTATATATGTAACTCAACGCTGACTGACATAGTGATCTATTATTGCATAGCCCGAACCACTGGACGGATCGGGCTGAAATTTGGTATCAACGGACAAAAGCTAGTTTAATTATAAAATTATCAAAAAAGTAGATACCTCTTGATGGTGGTGTCATAGAACCACTTCTCTCTGTAGTTGGAGCACTCGCCCGCTGCAGCTGGTAGCGTACATTTGTCCGGCACTGGAAATAACCAGCACTCATTTAATTTAGATTATTTCTAAACTCAAACTATTATTTATTATCACTGTCTATAGGAAGCATGCTAAATATTATATTATTAATGAGTAATTCCATTCACCACTACATGTTTTTTTCTAACTACCAGGCATCCAATCCACTAAATTAATGTTAATAATGATTATTATGTAAGTCATTGTAGGTATACATACATCTTCTGACATTATTATAAGGAATACTTTATGTATTCAATCCTCAAGATCCTGTATCGCAGCGAAGTTGACAGGACCTTTGGTGTCGCGAGTGCACTTCTAATTATTCTGAACAACTGTTTATTAAACTCATAAATACTGCTACCTGCCCGCGACATATTCTCCCATATAAGTAAAATTTACATTCACTGGGTGTAAATAGGTCTGCATCACTTTGAAAACACAGGCCTATTTATTATAGTTAGATTATAATTATTCTCTCGATACGGCTGGAAGAAATCTTAGTGTTTTTGTACATACCGTAAGGCGCGGGACAGGTTTGTTCGCAACTCTCCCTGGAATCGAACCTGTTGTCATTGCCCCCGCAGCCCGTGTAGTAGAAGGGTATGCAGCGGCTCTCACTGTCCATGTACGACCAAACAGCCTCCTTGCCGGTACAGTTGCCGGTGTCTTGTGGCGCTGAACACTGAGCTGTGTGTGCAACCCCGAGTTAGTACCGCATGCACAATACAACAAACTACAGGTTACTTAACTAACTACAGCAAACACTTCACCAAATTAATGTATGCATACGTGATATCATTACTTGTCTAGGTATGGTCCCACTGAACTGAGTATGGTGCCTTGTGTATAAAATTTGAGGCTGACCGAGATAGGTAAATTTTAGAATTTAATGCATCAGTGGCCGCAGGATTATGCAGCTGCTGGCGTGTCACGAAACTTTACAGAACTCGTAATTATAATTTGGATAAATTGTGCAGGCCAAGGCTCCTTACTAAGTTGTTGGACTATAATAACCCAATAACCGATTAGAATAGTTTTAACTAATGCACTAAGGATTTATTTTTGTAACTTATGGATGTTAACTACTTACTTTTAACAAGAAACAATACTCTTTACTACTCTACAGTCATGCTATGATAATGAAATAAAATGACATTTTCCAACCACTACTACTGTTTTAAACTACCATACCATTGCATGCGTGTTACAAATCGTAAAATAATTTTCATCTCTTGTATAACGAGACTTTCAAAATAACATGCTTAAATCTACCAAGTTCAATTCGCCAGAGTTGGCAGACAGGCTGTCAGCAACTGAATGAAAGGACCTTAAAGTCGGTTCATATCTAACGGAACATACGTGGTGTATTATCGGCCGCGTAACGCCATAGACAAATGTTTAGAAAAAGACTCGACCGTTCTCACTCAACCGATAATGCGTTTGATCTTTGATCTTCCGTCAGATGTGATACATCCCCTTATATCCTATTGGTAAAAATAATAATCGTGTAGTAAGTTAGTTACGTGTTTTATCATGCAGTGTAAGTACTTACGTTTGAGAGCGCCAGGTGGGTTGCAGCGCGTCTCGCAGGCGGCTTGCGTCTTGAACCGGTTGGAGTTGCCCTCGCAGCCTCCCCAGATGAACTGCTCGCAGCGCCGCGACTGAGCGTTGAAGCCCCAGCGGCTGAAGTTGCCCGCGCACGGACCTTGCTCGATTGACAGTGAACATACATCTGCAGGAAAATGAACGTTGTATAATAGTGTGTTTAAAGTCATCTGTAGTCGAGAAATATAATCTGGCTCTCTCAAAGAGATTTTCTTTTTAAACAAAGCTAAAACTACGTTTTCTAATGTCTGAATGAAAAAAAGGAATACAGTTGAAAAACATTGTGAAGAAACATAAATGGGTTTAGAAGATCTTCAACACATTTAAATTGCTTTTGAAATCTTTGACGCTTTTTCTTGTTATGCCCGGTTTCTAAACTACATTTAGCGGTAGTTTTTCTATCCAAACTATAATTTTTAAATGAGCTTAAACGCTATTGAATAGATAAACTACCGCTATATGTACCTTGGAAAGCGTGACTTGCGGTATTTTTTGCACTGCAACTTGCAAAAATTCTAAAGAGATGATGCTACACAATTACATGTATTTGTTATTGTTTACCGGTAGTTCTATCAGGTTCGCACTGCGCCTGGCACAGCTCCCTGGTGTCGAAGTTGTTGGCGTTGCCGAGACAGCCCCACCTGAAGGGCACGCACTGTTCCCTCGTGCTGTTGTATGACCAGCGTACCTGACTGCCCTCGCACGGTCCAGGCACCGTTGGCAACTTGCACGTGTCTGTGAACAACAACTTTATATTATTTTGTGTAAATGATTAAATTTTGAGTTACTAATTAATATTTTGTGCTTTCCTATATATTATTCATATTGTTTGATTTTTATTAGTCCTTTCCTTATTTCGGGAGAAGAGCCTTCCCCAGAAGACCAGTCGCGTACTAAATACGGTTTTAAAATAAAACGCATCAATTGCATACTTTTCCTCACATGAATTAGAATATGATTTGCATCAAATTACGTAATTCAAATCCTAGGGTAAAATGTATAAATTATACCGATTTTATATATTTTATATATTGACATCAAAGATTGTTTACCTCTAGGCGCGGGTTGTACACAGACATCCTCGCAATCTTCCTTAGTAGCGAACTTGTTGCCGTTGCCCTCACAGCCTCCGTACCAGAATCGTGAGCATCCTCCGTACGTGATGTCGTAGTACCACATGGCTGTGTAGTTGTAGCATGGACCAGGGTCCGTGGCCAAACTACACGCAGCTGATGAACAATACAGATTAGTAAGTGGTACTAATGTAAAGAACAAACGATGTATCTATAAATAAGATATGAAAGTTTTAAGATTCTAAATGTAAAGATAAAAGAAGCAGGAACTGTAGCGTGATTATATACAGCCGGTACTAAAGTGAATCGAGACTTTGGCATTTAAAATGTACTGAGAAATTAGTTCCTACGACACCCGCAAGGGACGCTGATCAGATTTTCGTACAAAATTTTTCGACAGCCAGCCAGCAAGTAGTCAACAGTGGTAGAGAATCACACTACAATAAGTAATAAGTACCTGTATTATTATCTATCAAACTTTGATTATGTAACAAAATTAAATTTGTGTCCCTATTTTGATATCGATCGGTAACTCGCTATACCGCAGTTATTACTTGCCTTGTGCATTTTCAGGTTTGTCTGAGCATCCTTCGAACTTGGGTCCCGCGGCATTGGTTCGTCCATCAGGGCAGCATCCATGCATGCTGGCGGAGCAGTCGCAGCCGGCTTCATCAGGTCCGACAGCCGGGGTCTGACCGTCGCCGCAGCAGCCGTACTTGGAGTACTGGCAGTGGCAGCCTTGCTGGTCCTGTCCCCTCGCGATAGTGACGCCGTCGGGACAGCAACCGAACTGGTATGTGTGACACGAGCAACCTTCGTAGTCTGGACCGGACGCTGTCGTGTGCCTAAAATTATATTGAATTAAAACAATGTTATTTTATCTATTACTGCAGCTATTTAGCTCAAGCTCAATTCTGTGAAAAAAAATGTTTTTCTTAGTTTTCTGGACCGTTTAGGTACGTTATCAATATAATTCCGTTACTGAGTGAATAGACAACACACAGCCGAAATTACTGGGCGTAGAAGGTTGAAATTTGGTATTAAGATACTTTAGGAAGAGTAAAAAGGGAGAACAACTTTTATATGAAAGGACAGTAATAAAATAAAATAATTTAAAAACGGGAAAACTAATGTCCAGGCGGACGAAATCGCGGGCGGCCGCTAGTATGGTAAAAATACTTTGTTGAGTTAAAATTTGTTTAGGCAATACCTATCAGGACAGCAGCCGAACTCTGTGTACTGGCAACCGCATCCCTCGTTGTTCGGTCCTCGAGCGACCGTCACCTTGTCAGGGCAACATCCATGCAGCGTGTGCTGGCATTCACAAACTATTCAAAAACATATGAATTAGTTGAATGAGGACATCACCTAGTTTCAGGACTGATGGATAAGTTTCCGATAACCTATCCGATAGATAAAGAGGCAGCAATAAAGAAACTTCTGCCAAAAGTCCACCGGATAGTTACGCAGGAGTTTTGAAACCGGGGCTAAATATGCAAAATCATACATAACGACAAACATTCATTTTTATATGAATAGAATTCTGAATATACTGTATTAAACCTATATTACCTTCAAGATGTGGTCCACCAGCCGCTTTCCTGTTATCAGGACAGCAGCGGTTAGCAGTAAGCAGACAGCAACCCTCGTAGTCTGGACCGTGAGCAGGAGTTTGTCCATCTTCACAGCAACCATACGCCGTGTCCTTACAATCTCCTAGGCAGCCCTTATTGTCTTCGTCTTGAGCTAAAAAAACAAACATATAATTAAATCTCGTTCTTATCGTATGGTTAACCTAGTGCCAAAGTTGTTGAAGCCGCTCGAAGGCTTTTGACGTGGCTTAACGATTATCTCAATTGATTAGAGCCGGGACCGACTGTTTACGTGCCTTTCGAAAGCACGGAGACGCCCAGTTTAAATACCACTATGCGGTCACCCATCTATGGAATGACCGCGCCAAGGTTTGTTTAGCCCACAGATCTTTTACCGACCGGTGAATGCCACGGCCAACATACATGTTCATATCAGCAATCCGTTTAAATATAAGGGTAAAAGCTAATTAGTAATTATATCAGCTGTGAATAGTGACGAGAAGAAATAGAAATGTACCTGGTGAAACGCCATCAGGGCAGCAGCCAAATTCAGTAATATTGCATGGACATCCTTGTCCATCAGGTCCTGAGGCCTCAGTTTCGTTGTCATAGCAACATCCAAACTGTGAGTCGAAGCAGGTAGCTGCGGCAGTGGTAGTGCTGACGTCAGTGGTGGAAGTGTCTTCAACGGAAGAACTGCTCTCAGATGTGGAGGTCTCCGCAGTGGTAGTACTACTCTCAATGGCAGTCGAAGTGCTACTTTCTGGTGTAGATGTTTCCGTGACAGTTGTGTTGACTTCTGAAGTAGTGGTGTCGGTGACAGTCGAGCTGACTTCACTGGTGGTGACTGTGGAGGACTCGCCTGTTGTACTCGTGACCGCTGATGTAGTAGTTGTCTCTGTAAATGACAAGTATACGGCTGACAAAAGAATCTCCAGTGTGGTCCAGTCATTTACTTTTTGCTTAATATTTTTTCAATTTAACCCTAACATTGACCTACATTCGTATACAATATTCCCTACTCAAGTCATAAAATTGTTGTTTATTACATAAAATATAAGCGACATTTGCGACAACAACATTTGAAATACTCACCACTCTCTGGACATCCTTTAGATTTCGGTCCTGTAGCTGCAGTCTCGTTATCAGCGCAACAGCCAAACCTAAGAAAGAAAATAATGATGTATTTATTAAAATCAACATTTTCAATAATTTTATTTCTGTTTCGAGGAGGTATGTAACATTGTTGATTATGATTTCAGTAAAAAAACAATGGTATTTAGATCTCTCTGTGTTAATTGTTATGTGTGGAAATCGAATCAACAACCTCCAGGCGCAGTTGTCACGACGTGGCGACCTTAACCACTGCGCCACAGAGACAGTAAAAAAATATTACATGGCAAAAGTACTTACTCAGATGCGACACACGGTGGTGGACATCCCTCATCGTCGTTTCCTTTAGCCGCAGTCTTATTATCAGATTTACAACAGCCGTAGAGCGTGCCCTCGCACGGTAAGACGGGACAGCCCTCGTAGTTAGGTCCTTGTGCCGGCGATACACCGTCCTCACAACAACCGTGTCTTGTTTCCAGGCAGGTACGAGGCTTGGGGCTACAACCTGAAGCAATTATTTCGTTATTAGTATGTTATTATCTTTTTTATTTGTTCCCCTACTTGGTCAGCGTGGTGGACTCAAGGCCTAACCCTTCTCTCATTACGGGAAGAGACCCTCGCCCAGCAGTGGGACAGTAATTTGTTAAGTTTATTACGGCTTTAAACTTTTGATTAGGATAAAATATATTTGTCAAAAAAACGTAAATATACCTCGAAAATTGTAAAACAATAATCTAATAGATGAGATCAATTTATTGTTACAACGGCAGAAAAAACTCTTCTATTAAAAATAATAGCGATATTACCTTCATCGAAAGGTCCCTTAGCGCGTCTCTTCTTGTCAGGGCAACAACCGAACTTGGTCTGTTCACACGGCTTCCTTGGCTTGCACATCTTCGTGGGCTCAATGGACATTGTACTTGTCCAAGTCCAGGTCGCTGTAATGAAAGAAAATATTTTTGTTATTTCCTCTTAACTTTCATAATTTCTGCTATAATTTATTACCAGTTACACAACACATGCTGTCGAAGAACTTAAGTCGTGTCTTTGAAGTTTTCCGACTTTGTGCGTGAGTAAATTTTAAAAGAAGCTGTCACAGTCATTATATATTTCTAATGTAATTTGGTTATTTATCATGTCAATTTCTAGTCTTATTATTTTCTATTATAAAATAATTGTTTTAATAAAATCTAGATACGTACTTCTACCAGTGGACAGCGACGGTTCTTCAGTAGTAGATGCTTCCGTTGAACCTTCTTCTGTGGTGCCAGTGGGTGTCGATGCCTCAGTTGAACCTGAAGTATTATAAGTTTATAGATTAATCTTTTACAAAACGAACGATTACAAATTAAAAACTGCTTCAATGAAGGCCTTGGATTTTACAGTCTTTGAACTTTTATATATCTTCAAAAAAGCAACGATAAAAAATAATACAGTTCAATCATACCTCCAGACGCCGCGGAGACTTCAGTAGTCGATTCACTCTCGCTTGTAGACAGAGATCCCGCAGTGGTAGTTGATTCGGTAGTTTCTGTCGTTGATTCAGAGCCACTCTTAGATGATCCGGATTCTGTAGTACTAGATCCTTCTGATGTTTCAGCGGTCGTTGTAGTTGCTGTTGAATCAGACTCCGCGGTGGTACTCGATTCAGTTGTAGCTGCGGATGATTCAGTGACTGTGGTATTGGACGGCAATTCCGATCCTGTGGAAGTGGTTGATTCTGCCGTTCCTGTTGATGTTTCGATGGTCGTTGCACTTGAATCGGGTACTGCAGTAGTGCTAGATTCTGTTCCTGTAGATGCTTCAACTGTAGTTTTGGCGGTGGAATCAGATTCGATAGAAGTAGTCGTTTCGACTGTTATTGTAGAGGTCTCAGTGGCCGTTGTATTTGAAGTGGAAGCGGATCCGGTAGATGTCGTCGATTCTACCGATACAGTTGTTGTTTCAGACGCATTCGAAGTAGAATCAGATCCTGAAGTAGTGGACTCGGCCGTTACTGTAGATGATTCAGCGTCCGTTGATTTGGCAGTTGAATCGGATCCCGCGGACGTAGTCGATTCTGCCGATGCTGTGGTTGTTTCAATGGCAGTCGAATCGGAGCCCGTAGATATCTCCGAGGTAGTCGATTTGGCAGTCGAATCGGATTCCGCGGTTGTAATCGATTCTGCCGATAATGTAGATGTTTCAATTGTAGTCGAGTCAGATCCTGCTGATGTATCAGTGCCAGTTGTTTTGGCAGTTGAATCGGTTCCCGTAGATGTAGTAGATTCTACTGCTACTGTAGATGACTCTGTGGCATTTGTATCAGAAGTAGAAGCTGATCCCGAAGTGGTAGACTCGGTCGTCACTGCAGACGATTCAGTGGCTGTTGTGTTAGAAGTCGAATCGGATCCTGCAGAAGTTGTTGTTTCTGCCGTCACTGAAGAGTCAGTAGTTGATATACTTGAAGATGAATCGCTCGCTGAAAGAGAAAGTAAATATTTCGTTACACGAACTGATTATTTGAGGAATGCTGTTATGGGTGATTGTAAATTTGGTTAAAATAACATTAGTGAAACTGTTTTCCTAATTCTCGTAAATTCTGAGGAGCTATTGTGATCTTAAATTTTACTGCCTTTATTAAGGAAACAGGTCTACATAAGATAGTTTATAATATTTGATAAACTGAAACTTAAAACAATGGATAAATCATATTATATGTTAATACGAACCTGACGTTGTAGTGGGAGGTGGAGCACGTGTAGATCCTGGAAATTGAAAACAGTATTATTAAGAAAGAATAGAAGAATAATGTCATTTGACAAAACATGGTTGCATTAATTTGTTCTGACTGCCTTTATGGCGCAGTGGTTAAGATCACCACGCCGCAACCATTGCGTCGGGACGTCGTAGGTTCGATTCCCACACGAGACAATTATTTGTGCGATCCACAAATAATTATTACGGGTTTCGTTGTAATTGTGTCCGTTGTTTGTATGTTTGTAAAAGTCCCCGCGACACGAGAGCAATTTATAGTGCGGGAGATGTCGGATGAAGAAAAAATTAGGATTGAAATAATAGAACTAACCAGTGGTAGAAGTGTCGGCAGAAGTAGTACTGGTGTCGTTAGATGGAGTGGTGCTCATGTCACTCGACGTAGTGATCGTGTCAGTAGTAGCGTCTGAAACAAAAGAGCTCGTTAATATAACTCAGCCTGAAAGGCATTAAATACCCTTGCTTGCAGTGCAGTGAGAGCCACGATAGTAAGTAGTTAATATGTTTGATAATATTTTTGACGTTTTGTGATCAATAATAAAGTCTAAATATATATATTACTAGCTGACC
This sequence comes from Anticarsia gemmatalis, assembly GCF_050436995.1. Lineage (NCBI taxonomy): Eukaryota > Metazoa > Arthropoda > Insecta > Lepidoptera > Erebidae > Anticarsia > Anticarsia gemmatalis. The sequence continues at coordinate 8,765,960 of NC_134763.1, read as the reverse complement.
CGCGCAACTTCGTTTGCGTGTATCCCGCTACTTCGACAAATACAGTCAACGCACCAACACATATTGGATACTAATTTTCAATTCACAATAACTTCTCTTTCCCTTAACCGCGTTTAAAATATTAAAATGTTTTTTGGTTTCTGTGACTCTTCTTTGATCGCCCCCCCTATCAGTTTTTGGAAAAAATATTTAAGTAATGTACAGATTTTTTTTTGTCTTATATGTATAGATCAAAGTCGTAGTACCTACTTTTTAATATTATTTATTTTTTATGTACCCGTACCGTGCCGCAATACTAATATCGTGATATCTCCTAAACTATATGTCTAAATAACACACTGTAAACTGCAAAAATAATCTAAATTAAATGCTCGTGATGATGAACTTACTTATTTTGATAAGGATATATGTATTATTGGTTATATCACCAGTTAAACATCACCCAACGAATTAAATGTTTTTTTAATACAGAAAAGTAGTTTTTGTGACTTAAATAAAAAAGCTGGATATATGTCATCGCGGACTTTTTTGTAGAACTAATAAAGACCAATGTTTTTGCTATACATTGTTCTTACTTGTATCCAACGGTATAAGCGGCGCACGCACAAATGCAATCTTCAATTAGATTTTTTTTCTGACTTCTTGGACATAAATCGCTATAACTCAGCTAATATAGTTTCAATGTATTTCAATTATATATAAAAACCTGTCGGAGAAAATACTCTTTCTATTAGTGAAAACCGCATCAAAATCCGTTGCGTAGTTTTAAAGTTTTATGCATACGAAGGGACTACAGACAAAATGGGCGACTTTGTTTTATACTATGTAGTGATTATGTATATAGTTGAAAGATGCCTGACTGACATAGTGATCTATCTACGCATAGTCCAAACTACTGGACTTATCGGGTTGAAATTTTGCTGAAATTGGAATGTAGTGTAGATGTTATGACCTAGGCATCCGCTAAGAAAGGATTTTGATCAATTCTACCTCCAAGGAGACAAAATAGGGGATGAAAGTTTGTATAAAAATTGTGTCACAAACCACGCGAACGAAGTCGCGCGCAAAACGTAGTCATTTTTTAATTATTCTTCATCATTATTTTTCGAGTTAATCTACCTACTTATGATTATTCTATTACTCGTCTCTGTCAAGATTGTAGACCCACACAGGCCTGGCTACAGCTTACTACATGTATACTAATTTTCAAGTAAATTGTAATCTTTACTAATCTATACTATACTATAATATTATAAAGCTGAAGAGTTTGTTTGTTTGTATGTTTGAACGCGCTAATCTTAGGAACTACATTTCCGATTTGAAAAATTCGTATTAATTGTATTAACAAATATGTATGTTTATGTTCACCTGTGGTACTAATGGTAGTGTTGTCGTCAGTGGTAGAGCTAGTGCTTGCGTCGACAGTCGGTGTGGTGCTTGTGTCGTTAGACGTGGTGATCGACTCAGCTGTTCCACTGGTAGCGTCTGAAACAGTAAAATATTAAGTACAACGTAAAGACAAATATTATAATGCTCCTGGCATTAAGTCCGCCTTTATACAGCTCTGTATACAAAGTTTAAAATAAATAAATAAATATAATAATATGAGAAATTATTATGTATATAATACTAATTCTTAAATACTATTGCACAACTCACACATAGTCATTTGACTCCCAACTAAGCATAGCTTTTATTATGATAACTAAATAACTGATAAACATACTTATATACTTCTAAATACATACTTATATAGCCAGTATATATAAATAACCAGGATTAGAAAAGATACTCGTGCTCATTACTCAAATATTTGTCCCCAGTTGGGATTCGAACCCACCACTCGCGGCGTTACGATTATTCCGGCGAGGTGACCACGTTAACCACTGAGCCAAACGTGCAGTTAATTATCGTTTTTTTAAACGATGAAGGAAAACATCGTGATGAAATCTTGCATGTTGGAGAACTCTGCAATACAGTTCTTGTAGGAACGCAAATTTTCCCAACACAAGCCACAGGAGTTGTTTAGTTGGAGTTGTTTTATTACTCAAATATATGTATACATGTAAAAGTACTTTCGTATTTGTGTATAAAATAAAGTATTTAAGTAAAGCTCACCTGTGGCACTGGTAGTGACTTTGTCGTCAGTGGTAGAGTCAGTACTTGTCTCGTTAGATGTAGTGATCGACTCAGCTGTAGCGTCTGAAACAATAGAGCCTTCAGTACTGCTTATAGATTGAAAGATGAAATCAAGAAATAAGAAAAAAATATATTTTTTTCTAGCGGTGAAGGAAAACATCGTAATGAAATCTTGTTTGCATGCTCATGCTGTAAATTGACATTAACAAGGCTGCATATATTTGATAAGCTCGTTGGACTCAAAGACTTACGCTTTCCTTATTACAGAAGGAAACCCTTTTCCAGCAGAGGGAGAATTATTAGTTGGCGTTATTAATTTTATTACTTTCTTTAGACAATTATCTATAAGTGCAAGAATACTTGTGTGTATGTATATAAGTATTTTTATTAGAATTCACCTGTGGCACTGGTAGTGGCGTTGTCGTCAGTGGTAGCGGCAGTACTTGTGTCGTTAGACGTAGTAATCGAGTCAGTTGTAGCGTCTGAAACAAGCGCCTTTAGTAGAGTATAAGATATAAACAAGTAGGTAACTATCTACAAAATTAATTTTCAAGATTTATCTCTATGTATGTATTTTGTGCATCCGTGTCTGTATCGTGCCATCCAACGCTTGCCCGACACGTTAAATCAAATCAAATCATTTATTCATTTAGCTCAAATGCTGACAATTATTATTGATACAGCAAGTGAATTTACCGCTGATTCGGAAGGAGGAGCCAATGAGAAAAGCTGGTAAGAAACTCTTGGTTACTCTTATTAATCGCCAAATGGTTTTAAAAATATTTCTATTAGGTATAAACCATTGTTGATGAAACGAGTTACCATCATTTTGGTCATGTCTGTCGTCTTGCACAACATGTTGAGCAATATTTCCACGGTATATTTACAAAATAAGTATTTTTAAAATATAGTGTGGAAATAAATAAATAAATCTTAAACTTTTCAAGATTTATTTGAAGAATATAATGTATGTATGTTCATTATCGCGGTATATTGATCTTACAAAGCTCACCTGTAGCGCTGGTAGTGGCGTTGCCGTCAGTGGTGGAGTCAGTACTTGTGTCGTTAGACGTGGTGGTAGATTCAGTGGTAGCGTCTGAAACAATAGATTTTTCTAGTACAATTCATAGACTGAATTATTAAAACGATTTACTAGCTATATATTGATCTTCAGGAGAAGGAATGCCGGCCGCATAGACAGATAAACGAAATATTGCCACCGCTGGCGTGTCAGCTGTATTATATCAGTATTTTAATGTTTTTTTTATTTTGGATTTAATTTGTTAATTCGATGATTAACTTGTTAATTCGGGGTTCCATTTTGTTCATTCGTTAATTAATTATTAATTTGGGATTCAATTTAAACTTCTTATTTTTAATTGTTGAAGAAAATCTTATTTTACAATAAATATTATTAATTATTATGCATAGTTTTTTTGTACTGCATGGTTTCATTGGTATTCACTACTTTCATTATAGAGCTCACCTGTAGCACCACTGACAGTAGTGGCGTTCCCATCAGTGGTAGAGTCAGTACTTGTGTCGGTAGTCGGTGTCGTGCTTGTGTCGTTAGATGTAGTGACCGACTCAGCAGTGGTAGCTTCTGAAACAATAGACACCTCTATAATAAAAATTTAACCCATTAATGTCCCACTGCTAGGCAAGGGTCTCCTCCTGTAATGAGGGAGGGTAAAGCCTTGAGTCTACCACGCTGGCCAAATGCGGGTTGGGGACTTTGCATGCCCTCAATAAATGTATATAAAAAAAATTAGGCATGCAAGGTTTCCTCACGATGTTTTCCTTCACCGTTGGAGCAAGTGATAATTATTTTTAATACACACATAACTTCGAAAAGTCATTGGTGTGTTGCTTTGGGTTCGAACCTGCGATTACTTGAGTGAGAGGTGTCAACTTATACTACTCGGCTATCACTGCTCTATAATAATATATAAATATTTCTCCATAGTAACCCGGAGTTAAGTAACTATTTTACTTTCCGGTGTATGGCAAAAGGCTCGCCCGTAATTCATGACATTATCATTGTGAATGGCAAAGCTTGAGTATGTATTTACTTATGACAATATATTATTACTAACCTGATGTAGTTGTAGGCGGTGGGGCACGTGTTGATCCTAGGAATGAAAAATAATATTTTTTTATTAATAGCACATAGTTGCAGCACACTAAAAAATATAGCTGCAGTATTTATTCCATGTTTTTTAAAACTGTATAACTGACCTTTACTGATGGTCGTATTGTCATCAGAGGAAAGCGTAGTAGCTGTCTCGTTAGACGTAGTGGTCACGTCGCTTGTATCGACAGACGCGGCAGTGGTAGCGTCTAAAAAAAGAATAACCCTTCAATTATTTATTTATCACATGTTTTGTGTTTACCTTAGTCTCGTAGATGTTCAAGCCACCCAAAATGCCTTGGTTTAACGACTATTATTTTATGTGACAACAACTGGGAACAACTTTTCACATGCCAGATCAGTTATCATTAAGTCGCTATTCGTTTATGCATTGTTCGTACCAGCTCACCCACGGAGCATTTAATCGACCTGTGAGCACAACTGACTATAAGCTCATTAACCCCTGAATACAAGTCTTAGAATTGAAAGCGACATAAATTACCCCTGCCCGCGTTCCCTAACAAGATATACAACATCCTACTAATATTATAAATGCAAAAATATGTGAGAATGTATCAATGTATGTATGGATGTTTGTTACTCCTTCACGCAAATACTACTGAACCGATTACAATGAAATTTGGTATACAGGTATCTGAAGATCAAGAATAAGACATAAGCTACTTTTCATCCCGGAGTTCCCGAGGGATCGGGATTTCCACGGGAAGGGTTTCCACGCGGATGAAGTCGCGGACGGTCTCTAGTAGTATCATAATGCTCACCTGTGGCACTGGTAGTGGCGTTATCATCAGTGGTAGCTGCAGTACTTGTGTCGTTAGATGTAGTGATCGACTCAGCTGTAGCGTCTGAAACAATGGATTCCATGAATACAACTTGTAAGATGGATTGTGAAAACAAATGACTAGCTATAAACTAATCTTCAGAGGAGTGCCGCACATACAGATAAACAAAATATTATCACCGTTGGTGTGCCGGCTGTACTTGAACCTAAAGCGTTACGTTGGCAAGAAACAGGATGGTGTATAGTTGGTGCCTTAGAAGATGGGTCGGCAACTGGTTTGGGATGCAACATGCGTCGACATCTCACCCATGAATCAGAAACAACTGGTAGTATCGAGGCTGTTTTCACAGCTACTGGGTCCACAAAACGTCTACAAATATAGTAGACTTATACAAGACTACATATTTGAGCCGTTTGTTGTCGAGACTTTGGGGTGTAGGGCCCGAAAACTCGTGTTATTTTCGAGAAATTGCGAAACGTTTGGTCAATGCTACTCGTGATCAAAAGGCTGCTTTGATTCTGATTTGATTAAATAATAGAGCTCACCTGTGGCACTGGTAGTGGCGTTTCCGTCAGTGGTAGAGTCAGTACTTGTCTCGTTAGACGTCGTGATCGACTCAGTTGTAGCGTCTGAAACAATAGAGCCTTCAGTACTACTTATAGACTGGAAGATGATATCAAAAATAATAATATATTTTTCTAGCGGTGACGTACCTATATGTATATTAATTCAAAATGATATAGTTTTTAAGACAAGAGTATATATGTGCATTTTTATTTATATTGTGATCGCGGTGTGTATGTTTATGTTTATAAACTTTACCTGTGCCAGCCGAAGAACCAGTAACTGTGACGTCAGCACGAGTGGAGCCTGTGCCACTAGGCGTAGTAACGTCTAAAACAAAATAACCTTCAGTACAACTCATACACTCGAAAATTAAAACATAACCGCTTAATAAAGTGAGGTCTTATTTCGCGTTGTTTTGTCTCAATATTTTAATCGCTTCTTTCTGATCCTACGACCGAGGAAAGGAAAACATCGTGATGCATGGCATGCCTGAGAATGCACAAACAGTTCTTGGAGGTATGTAAAGCTCCCAACCCGCAATTGGACAGAGTGATGGACTCAAGGCCTAACTTCTCCCTCATTACGAAAGGATACCCTGCCCAGCCCTGTGAGACACTAATGGGCTAAATTTATTTTATTTATTTTTAATAGCAAGGAGAGAGCAATAGAATAGGGTTACAGATCTCAGAAAAGATAGTAATATAGAAATAATATGACTCACCTGTGCTACCGTCGGTGACAGGAGTGGTACTTGTATCGTTAGTCGTAGTGGCGTTGTCGTCGCTCGTGTCGATAGTTGTAGCGACTAAAATAACAGTCAACCGTCAATATAACTCATACATTAGAGTGACAAATATGCACAGTAGCTCGATTCTCTACCTGAAGTAATTTCGAGTGAAGAGTTTGACATTTAAAAAGTACTCAATATAACTCATACATTAGAGAATTGAACCATTAGGTTTATTTGAGAAGCATATTACTGTAGTGCGATTCTCTACTCGAAGTACTATCGAGTGAAGAGTTTGACATTTAAAATGTACTGCAAAAATAGTTCCTACGACGCCCGTTAGAGTCGCTGATCAGATTTTTATACAAAAGCTACTGGTTTTTGGTAAACGATAGTAATAGAAAATCGCTCCTATGTAGCGCGATTTCCCATCGAGTAACTTGTATGTAAATCTTATCAGCGCCTCTAGCGGCTGTCGTAGGAATTAATGTTTAGGTACATTTTAAATATCAGACTTTAGAAAATTGTGTTACGTATGTATGTATATGATTACGGTATATTCTAATAGGGCTCACCTGTGGTACTAATAGTGGCATTGTCGTCAGTGGTAGCAGCAGTACTTGTGTCGTTAGACGTGGTGATCGTCTCGTTAGATGTAGTGATCGACTCAGTAGTAGCGTCTGAAACAATAGAGCCTTCAGTACAAAAATACAGTCGAATTGAGAACCACCTCTTTTATTCAAGTCGGTTAAAAAGACTGTATAATGAAAACACTGTTAGAATATTATAAAACACAAAGCCACAATAATCTTGTATATCTGAAACGTTAGGCAAACAAAACTCACCTGTAATGGTTGTAGCATTACTGTCAGTGGTAGATCCAGTAAATGTGACGTTATCTACAGCGGTTATCGAGTCATCAGTCGTAGTGTAGTCACTGTCGTCTAAAACAGATTAGTAGTAAACAGATATTTTAATTTTACTTGGGTTTGGTATAATTTCACATATTGTTTCTCAAGAAAGAGGTTAAAGAGACCATTTGGATGTTTAGGATTACTAAAACTTTCGGACTGGAAGGAAAGATGAGAATATGTAACATTGAGAGATCTATAATACTAAATTGCTAACGAGTCTTAAACGCGATGACAATTTTATGGTTTACGTTGCCTGTGACCTAGGATGCAAATCAGTGGCGCAGTGCTTAAGGTGGACGCCACGCCACTACCATTCCGTGGGATCGTGGGTACAATCCGACACGGAACAATTATTTGTGCGATCCACAAATTATTGTTTCGGGTCTCATTGTACTTTGTGTCCGTTGTTTGTATGTTTGTAAAAGCCCCCGCGACACAATAGTAATTTTTAGTGCGGAAGTTGTTTTTTAGATAGATTAGATAAAGTGCTTACCTGTTGTTGCATCGGTGTAGTCGAAGTCAATCGGTGAAGTAGTATCTAAAAAATAAACAATGTTCTTGTAATTTTCATGTGACACTAATAAAATGTTAGACCAATAATAAGAATTTTAAACTTGTGTTTTAATATTAACCTAGATATAGCTAATATAAAAACACATTATTACTACATTTTGATATAGAAAATTATACGTAAAAGCACTTTTCTAATCTTTAAAATACACATTTAGAATAACATGTTCAAACGCCCCTTTTTTCGTGTGACATCATTATTGTCGGCACATCTTGTCAGTCAGTGTTATATTTTCACTTTTATATAATTGTTATGAATTATTGAACATCAGTTGATGTATCTGTGAAGCAATTACATAATTATAAATAATATATCTTACTTGTAACGGAACTGGGCGTGGTAACGACAGGGATGTCTCCTCTGTCCTGAAAATAAAAACGATATTGTTAGTCGCATGTAGCATTTATAAACCATAGAAGAAATAAAATATGTTCTGTTTTTTTCGGTACAGTCTGACAACTTGGTATAGAGTTTTTGCTTCCACATTATATCTAGATTATAATTAACAATTATGTGTATTTTCTTATTAAAGAAATTGCATGAAACAGGTCACCGTCAGCTGTGTAAGGTGTGTCAGAATTATCTGTTTTACATGATACAGGGGATGAAATTCCACGTGGGCAAAGCCACGGGTGGCAAGCTAGTGCAATTTATATAATTTGTAGCAAACTTACCGTGTCAATGTCGAGGTCAGAGCCGACCTCCTCGTAGTAATCCTCCTCGCATTCTGGAATGTAGTCATCTGGCAACGTCACTGAAACAACAACATACAATTGATGTCATTTATAACTTTAAACATATTTTTGTTGCTGACCATACAAAATGTAATGGGTCGAGATAAAAGTGGTATCATGGGTTCTAATTACAAATGAATACGTCAGCCTAGCCTTTCTTTTATGTTGGAGTCGACTTCCAGCTTTAACGGTTACAGCTAAATTTATAAGTAGTGACTGCCTATCGAACCTCCAATACCCAGTTACAACACGATATCCCTCGGTAAGACTGCTTGTCAGAATTTCAAGCTTTTGACCACTGGTAACAACTGTCCAAGATCATTAAAAAGGACAGCCGGGACCCACATTTAACGTGCCTTCCGAACTCGGTATGTATATCACCCATCACCTATCTCTGAACAAAATCGGCGAGCGTGCCTTAACATGAGAATGCTGTTGTTACTATAGCCACTAGCTCTTAGATAGTTCTAGTAACAATTGAAGTGTGTGTAATATTTACCTGCGGCTGTGGGACAAGGTTCTAAGTTGCAGTCCTGTGTGGTCTCCGGCGAGATGTTCAGGTCGCAAGCAAGGGAGTTGTTAGTTCCCTGCAAGCACGCCACGACACGCTCCTGCGACCCGCCACCGCACTCCTTCGAGCACTGAACACGTAATGATTATTATTTATTCAGTTCTATTTTCTTGCTTTTCTTCTAGTTTTCTACTTTTCTTCATTAATATAAAAAGTAAGATTAATAAATGTATAATCACTTATATAATGTATGTTGGGACGCAAATGGAAACGCCGGGAGAGGACATTCTAGAAAAACATACATAGATCACATTGGCAATGTCTTGCAAGACGGTCAGGTGCGTAGTACTTGTAACTGTAAGTAACCAGCTATGTCCTTAAATATCCCAGAAATCAGAATCATCATCATCTATTCATGTATTTCATATGTTTAACGTTATTTGAAGTCCTCCGTGGCGCAGTGGTTGTGGTTGTTGTTACCACGCCATTGATCGTAAGTTAGATTCACACACGGAACAAATATTTGTGCGATCCACAAATAGTTTGTATCGCGTTTGGTTGCACTAAGTTTCCGTTGATTGTATGTTTGTAAAAGTCCCCGCTACACTACAGCAATTAGAGGTGTTGTCTTTAAAAAAAGAAAGTATGTAAACTCACAGGTCCCCAAGGAGCAGCATACCACTGCGCGGGGCACTTGTCGAGGGGCACGGTGCAGGGCTTGGTGTCGTTGTACTTGGGCAGCGCGGCGCACTTCTCGTCCTCCACCACGCGCACCGTGTTGTCGTCGTAGTAGCCGCAGAACACCTTCCTCGTCTGCACACCCGTGCCGCACTCCACCGAACACTGTGCAATACATACATTTATCAACCATTTGCCTTTAACAATTAAGTACATATGAAATGCTTACCACTTTATTAAAGATGTAGTTTATATGAGTTTTATAAATCTACGATGTATAAAGCATATTATATTGTGGGCGCCTCAAGTGACTGTAGTGAAAGTTGCACGATTTCTGCCTCACAGCGAAAATCGACCTATGTCAATTCCTCGTTAGGGAAATTATATTTTGTGATTAAGCCAAATAGATATAACAGAAAAAAAAGCAACAAATACGCCTACTTGCTAGACCTATGGTCCAAAACGTTACGTAATCTATTTCCGACATAGCATATGTTGGAGTCGGCTTCCAGTCTTGCTGGATGCAGCTGAATACTAGTATTTTACATGGGGAGACTGCTTATCGGACCTCGACAGCCCAGACGCCTGGGTATTAACACGATACCCCTCGGTAAGATTGGTTGTAAGCAATTTCTTCAGAAAATGGTCCAGGATGCTTAGAGAATAAACGTACTAAAAATCCCCGCCTCTAGGGGGGGCACCGGAGTGGGGGGAGGCGGTTATAAAGTTACCATTTTTTAGTTTTTCACTAATATCTTTAAAACGGTTCATTGTAGAGAAAAAGTGTCTTCATAATGAAAGATGATAAAATTGTCTACAACTTTTGTTATACACACTTTATCGAAATCCTCATCAGTTTTCGAGCATCACGCTTCGAAATAGTTAAACGCGTAAGCGGACTACTTTAAGACTACTATGCGTACAAGTCGCGAGAGTTTAGAATCGTTTATCTCATAGTTGTTGGACTACATAACTTCAAACTGTAGTAGGTGTGGCGTTACCTTGCTCCACTGCGTGGCGTACCACTGCACCTCGCAGGGCGGCAGCGTGGCGGGGTCGCAGGGCTCCTGCAGCACGGGCGTCTTGTGGTACGAACACATGGAGTCGTTGTACACCTCACGGTCTCGAGACACACAGAACGCCATTCTAGTCCGCACCGTTGATACACACGTGTCACACTGCAATGGAAACATAAAGGTTTTATTTTTGATTTTATACCAAAGGATTTCATGTAGAATTAGTCCATTGGAATGTTATATTTTTAGGTTTTAACTTGCGGCCGCCATTTGGGATAAAGGGGTCGTATCAGCGAGACAGGGGTGGCGACCCCACATACTTTAACTCTTGAACTTAAGCTCTTCTATTGAGCCCCCTAAAGATCAAAAGAATATATTTGTATAGGTATGCAAATTTAACTGCAATGGACTAGATGGATACAGCTACATACCACTATGTTAATAAATAAGTGTAATAATTTGTTTTGCATCAGATTTTTATGATTATCTTGTTTATCTTATTTTATACCTTTATTTATTAAACCACAGTGAGTTCACTGTGATTTAAAATTACAACTTGTCAGTGGCAGTTTTTTAATCGTGTATTATCCATATATACTATTATAACACTACAAATAGCTTTTACGAATGGCATACATAATACATGTTTAAGTAATCAATACATTTTTATTCATTGAATAATTACGTTTTCAGTCTTGCGCCGAAAGCAACTAATAGTTAAATACATATTATTATTCACAATTATAACCTAATTCTTATCTATTATAACGATGTATCAAGTATCCTCACCCCAGACCACTCAGTAGTGACCCAGTCGACTCCGACGCAGACAGACAGCAGGCACGGTTGCTCGGTGGCGGGCTTCTCGCCCTCACACTCGTGGTCGTCGAAGGTCTTCACTTTACCGTCGATGTGCTGGTGACACACCACCAGCCTTCTTTGCTTGCCTTCGTCACACAGCTTGTCGCACTGAGGATATCGTATATTGGTTAGAAATATAGCAGATAAAATAGAGTCACTGCAGTTTAGAGAAAGTTGTCGATGGCTCGAACCCGAGGCAATATACTGACGACTTCTCGAAGTTATGACAATGTGTGTATTAGAAATAATATCACTTGATCCAACGGTAAGGGTTAAATCGTGATGTAACCTTGCATGCCCGTGAGTTCTTTAGAACAGTTTTTGAAGTCATGCAAAGTCAACCTGCACTTGGCCAACGTGGTGAACTCAAGGCCTAAACCCTTAGTCATTACGGGAGGAGATCCTTGCTCAACAATGGGACAAAAGTGGTTTTAATTTATTTTTGTTATGTGTTAGTATTGTCTAGACAAGGGTTGTATGGGATCGACGGGATTCTAATTCTCTCTGGAATGCGATAAAATTGTACCAAGGAGTCGCTCTGGGCAGCTACTAAATCATAAAAAACAGTAATAAAAAATAATATGAATTACTTTAGACCAGTTGCCGACGAACCACGTGGGACATTCGACGTCTCTATTGCATTCTTGGAACGGCTTAGGTTTCGGTCCGTACAAGTCTGTGCACTCCTTGTCAGCCACTAGCGATGCCACCCTGGAGACAACATAAATCAAGTTTTAAAGTGATTTTATAAAAAGTTTATGAAGAATAGCTACCTATCTGAGAGACTTCGGCCAGGTTTTACCAGTTCTGGATAGGTCGCAAATAACTTAATTCAGATGGAATGAAGTTATGGCATATCTTCATCAAGACTAATGCCCGGTTTCTGAGGCACATTTAGCGGTAGTTTATCTGTTCAAACTGTCATTTTTATATGAGTTTAAACGCTATTGAATAGATAAACTACTGCTAAATATACCTCAGAAACTGGGAGTAACTGTAATGTGAGTTACTCAAATGACATGAGGAGATCGGTGCTCTGTTCAGACACTTACCCGTTAGCAATGATCCTCTGGCAGGTGACTTCTCGTTGCTGGAGGCCTTCGTTGCCACAACGTTTAGAGCACTCGCTCCAGGGAGTCTCGATCCACTCCGGTGGACAAGGGTCATCGTTGCACGTCTGGTTGGTGTCAGGCTTTAGTCCATCGTTACACAGACTCTCGTCAACTGCTCCTAGAGTCTCAGTAGACCGACATGTCACGTTGCGTGTCTGCGTACCTGTACATAATAAATCATTTTACATTTTAGTTTTTGGTTTCATTTGCTAGCTTTTAATTAAATTATTCGCAATATTTGTACGCGATATTATTTGTATAAATAAATAAACTTGAATAAATTGAGCCTTGACCCTTACAATATTAAGATAAATAGTTGAACACATAAACATTAATTTGACTCCGACCAAAATACTATACTTTATATACGTTTTATGGACTTTAAACATGGTTGCTTAGCATCGAGAAAACACGAATTTAAAAGATTCAAATAAATTCATTTGTTATACCGTGTTATTGGCGGGATTAGGCATAAAGTCAGGATTGCCACGAAGCTCAACAAAAATAATCGTTTTACAAAGAGTTGCTGAAATTAGTGGTAATAAAATACCCTATTAATATAGTTGTCAAGTCATACCTCCACCGCACGAAGCGCTGCAAGGTGTGAAGTCATCGTGACCCCAGCTGTAATGTTCCGTGGTCGGGGGGTGGGCGTTCTTCTTCGGCACGCTGTACTCGTACTGAATACCTACATTCTCGCCTTGGAAAAGTACCTGCAAGATTACATAGTTAAAGTTAGATATCTACATTTTTGAGGCAAAAATAATTATACTTTATTATGATAAAATAGAAACATGAGGTGGATGGATGTTTGTTACTATTTTGCGGAATAACTACAGGATCGATTTTGAAAAAACTTGACTTAGAGGAAAGTTTTCGCTCTGGGATATCTTTCCGAGCAAGGAAATCTGATGTCATCCGACAGAAAAGTCCTGGAAAATCTCGCTAGTGGTGCCAGACAAAGGAAAAGCGCCAGTCGAAAGGATAAGCTAGTCCTTATAACATTGTATGACGATGTCAAAAGCATTAACTTACGGAGAGATAGAGATCTTCTTGAATAGGTCCTAAACATCTAAGTTTGTCAGGTGCAGCAAATCCAAGCTGACTTCGTTCGTACGTCCACAGAGCACCCGCGATGGTCAGTGTTTGAGGGAAGTTGATGTGATAGTCACCGTTCAGGTAGTATCCGTTCTGACCTCGTAGTACTAGAAGTGAAATAATATTGATTTACATTTTTCGTTTAAAATGATGTGAGGAGAAGATATTATTTTAGTAAAGTTGTTTGTATTCTTACCTAAATAATTTGGTGAATCTTTTATTTCTTCAATGACGATCGATGTAGATCCCGCCGGTATCAGGAAAATGTCGTTGTAACCTTAGTGAAAAAGATAAATAAATAAAATTAGGAACAGAATAACACACTCATAATGTTCATAGTTATTCAACATGTCACACTTTGTTAAGAGCAATTTTCACACAAGTGGACCATAAGCAGTATTTTTTTAAACGACATGGTATGAGAAGGCACGGTGAAAGCCAATTAAAAAATTAAATCAGCTCACTTTAATGATTTTGTGTAGATATTAATAGTACTTCTACTAGAAAGAAGTAATAAAAGAACCTACTACAATTAGTGCCTATGTTTACCTTTCTGATGTTGTGTTGTGTAGAGGCCGGAGAAAGTGTGGCAGGACTCGCCCGTGCCGCGGCACTCCAGGCACTTGTCCTCCCGAGCGTTCGAGCCGAGCATCATGTCGCATCCGACACGCTGTCGTGGAAACAAAATAACTTATTAACTATTATAACTATCTATTATTACATGAAGTTAACCAAATGAATCTTGATTTTAATTAACAATCTGACACAGCAGTGCTTAAACGGCTATTAAAATAATTTGGGTTGATTGCATTAGCACCCCTAATAAATAATTAGCTTACCAGTTTGGGTAGAAGTAGTAAGTCAGTATTAAATCACAAAAACCTATCTATGGATTTCACTGATGGTTTTACAACCAGCCGCCTGCAGGACGTGAACCCTCCTTGGGAATAAATAGTGGAACTTTTATGATTAAATTAAAGTAAAGTATGTACCTCACAGGCGCCATTGACGCAGACATCAAACGAGTCTTCGTTACACCTGGTGCCGTCGATGACCTTCGCTTTGTGTCTGTAGTAGAAGCGCTCTCCTTGCGGCATGCAGTTCAGCTCGCACGGGTTCTGACCCTTCAGGAAAGGTATCCATCTATGGAATAAATAAATAAATAAATCTGTGTTACAACTATAGGCAAGATTCAGTCAAGTCACCATAGTTAAAGCTACGAAACTAGAATAGTTAGTGTTTATGAAATTTTGCCTCTTGGTAATTTCCCTGAGTAGCTAATTTTGCACATACTCTTTTTTGATGTGGAAATCTTTTCGGATACCCGGTCTTCTTAGGAGGTGAAATGTTGGCGGGTTTACTAAAAAACCACCCCAATCGCTGACCATTTGGGGAATAAACGAAAAGGCTCTGGGATCCAAAAGAACTGGACTTTTTCTTCTGCCTCTTCTGTACATCTTATACTAACCTTTGCTAATTAAATACTTGTATACGTACTTGTATTTGTATCCCCTGAACTCCTTGTCGTTGAACGCAGCGCACTGCTCCGCCCTGAAGTCAGGTGAGTCCGGCGGACAGTCCTGGGTCTGACAAGAGAAATACATCGTGTCTCCTCCTGTGCATTGTGGCTGCCCGTCTGGCCTGCAAACGTATATAGAATATTGGTTATATAAGTTGACGGAAATACCAGTTGCAATAACTCATACTTTTTGTTTAAAGTCCGTTAAAATCTAGACACAAAACATTAACTTTTTATAAATCATGTTTTGCAGTATACATAGATGTATATGGATAAGGCAAAATAAGTAAAGGGAACGTACAGTACTTCGTATGCATAAAGCTTTATCTGACACCTTAGTTCATGCGACGAGTCGTAAAAGTATATTCTTCAAGAATGAGAAAAACGTCCATATTTATATATATTTTTAATGACTGTTGACGAAAGCTCACCCAAATTGCAGACATATCCTCTTCCGGCTGGCGACTCCTCCACCACAGGTCCTGGAGCATGGTGAGACGTCCCCCCACTTGCCCCAGCCCGCGCCCTCTCCCCCGGGGATGATGTATGACGATGGCAGATACAGTCCCGCGCCTTGTCGCCTGTGTCTAGTGCGGTGACCGTTTACCTGGAAACAAGTAAAATAATAAATAGGTACAAAATAAAAATGGCACAAGTCTTTTTCATGACTGATAATGTTCATACCGAAAATGTTGTTCATTAATTACAATGCTATTGCACATTTTGCCATCGTTCACTTGATATCACTATCGACTTTTGACGACCGGCTAGCTATCGAAAAATTTTGTATGACAGTGTGATCAGCGCCTCTAACGGGTACCATTAGAAGTATTTAGCAGTACATTTTAAATCAAACTTTCGATACTCTACCGACCTTTTATTGTTGTACCGACTGTAGAGAATCGTGCTACTTAGAAATATGAGGTATAACCTCCGCATACAATTAACATTTGTCGTTAGCCATAGTTGTATGAGTATTTTGTAGTCAGCTTGAAACCACGGTGGATACGAGTAACCCAAAATGTCAGGCAGACTAAGGTACTTTTTAAATGACGTACAGCGATGCACGGTGGGTTCATAAAAACGTACAGACCGCCCGTAGCGCTTGTACAACCGCGGTGTATGAAGCATCTTCTACAAAACGCGCATCATCCCGTCTTAGAGACGTTCGTATTGAATGTTATGACCATAAACAACCTGTTAAACATTACTGATGGCTGTGATGTAATGTTCATGCCTTGCGCTGTATGTATTATTCGAGGGATTGCCTTTGACTTAACCAACTGTAATATTTGATATTCAAAAGTCCTTTTTTTCATGCAATTGTAACTATAAGTACAAGTTAAGAGTAGTTAAGAATTTGGAAATTTATTTTACCTAGTGAGAGTAAAGCTCGTGGACTTCCGGAAGAGTTTGAATACTTTTCCACATATTCTTCCTTTGCTCCTGACGGAATCGAATTCGAATTCGATTGAATCAGATTGAAGCTTATGTCAAATACTTTTAAATTCCAATCAAGCTCCTCTCATAAAGCTCTACACTTTTCGACCTAGTAGTAGATTCAGTAATTGTAACGACTATGAAAAAGATTGAACGATTTGATTTTGACGAAATTACAATAATTAAGGGGCTACACATTCCCGTAATAATATTAAGTACTTAGTTTCTAAGATATGTTTGTTACTACAGAGCGGAGAGCAGCGGCGCGCGCACTCATCAATAGGCGCCAGCCCTGATTAGATTTATGACTTTTTACATGTCTTACTATTAGTTTAAGATAGGGTTGCCAATGTATTAAGCTTGTGTAAAAAATTGTATCAATGTAATTCAAATTGTTTGAACAAATAGAAAGTAAATAGATAGTTAGGATCGTGTAGGTTCATATTCAGAACTTGATATTCTAGTATTTTTTGTTGTTATATTTGCTACCTGAAGAAAAATGTTTTGAAAGTAATTATTAAGGGATGATGCTTAGACATTGATTTGGTTATTTAATACAAAAAATATTGGTGGAGTTGTACTGTAACGCGATGCTGGTGGAAATTTGTATAAAGGGGAGTGAAGTTCGTGTCAGCCCTAAACTACTAACACGAATATAATGAAACAAGTCTGCTCACATGATCTCACGCTGATCGGAATCTTCAAATGTACAAACACAATTTTATCCATATTGAAAATATTGTATTCATAAAATACTTTTCCGATATTTACCAGATGAATTAGCGTTGTTTAAATGCATATGAATTGCTCAATCTAGTATGAATTACATAAATAGGAGTGACAAAAAATCTAGAATAACAAGTAAAATAAAAACAAATGACAAAATATTAAAACAAAAGAAGATCTGTAGAAAAAAGAATTCAATTTTAAATTAGAACAATAAAAACAAAATAAAAAGAGGTCGTATAATTTTGCTGAAATTGTAATATATTATTTTTTATAAACTTATTACTGGCAGCTAGAGTGATTTTTATATTTTTCCATTTCTTTTTCTTTTTTAATCCCAGCTAACCTAAATCATTTTTTGCTCACGAGAAGTAACGAGCTTCTTCACTGAATTGTAGATAGATTTTTATTATATTATAAACTCCCCAATTGTACTACTAATTCAATGTCTGCAAGCCATCTGGCTCATCAATCGTTCATCGTTTAGATCACTACAGACTTCAGCTGACAGACACCCGCTGTATCTATCAGCACAGCAATATAAGTCACTATAAATCTATATCAGTTGCTAACATAACCACTTAACAAATTGCCAAAATTATATTTTACTGCGGTTGAATATGGCGAATCTATTTAGCTCGTCAATCTTGGATATTATAAATTGGAGCATGGAAAAAGCAATATTTTATGAGTTCAGATTTCAGGCAGTTTAGGCTAGTTCGATTCATGTAGACGCATGTCCCGAACTTCAACTAGCATGGCAGATAGGAGTTTTAAGTGTTTTGCGATATATTTTAAAGGGCTTTGTCAAAGGCTTGTTAACTAATTCAGAGAGAAAGAGAGATAGAGTTTGACATTTTAAATATACAACTAATAGCTGTTTTTTGTGCGCCCACTAGAGGCGCTGTTCACAATTCCATACAACATTATCGACAGCTGATGGTAGGAAGTCCCCCTTTTTTGGACCGCTCAGAAGCTAGATAGAGAGATCGATTTCATATCTTCCGGATTAGTCTGCTATTTAAATCACTAACCAATGTTGCAAGTAAATGTTCTAAGAAACCCAAAATCAAAACACCCAAAAGCAAGCTAAACATTCATTGAATCTAAAACCCCAGTCTATTCTTAACACGATGACAGAGTGTTGATTGAAACATACTGACTCAGTGGCGTCGAGGCGCTCGTGAGCACATAAAGTTGATCGCTCGGTCAATATCAGTGTCAAGGCCTGCCGATGTCCCGAAGTTATGACACTTATTGTTACGCACGTTTACTTTCTGTTTTATTAGGATACTGATCTCGGGTGGATATTTCTGTAGTTACTGTATGTGTGTGATCTATAATCTCCGTGGCGCAGTGGTTAAGGTCACCACGCCGCTACCATTGTGTCGGGAGGTTGTAGGTTAGATTATCACAGGGACAATTATTTGTGCGATCCACAAATAGCTGTTTCGGGCCTGGTTGTACTTTGTGTTTGTTTGTATGTTTGTAAAAGTCCCCGCGACACAAAAACTTCTAAGTGCGGGAAATGTTTTTAAATATGGAAAGTTTGTGTGATATTGTAAATGGAAAGCGCTAATTTCTTGAAATTTTGTTTAAGAGGTTAAGTCCAGGACTACTGAGTGTGTTCGTAAACCTTTTATCATCTTCTAAAAATGCATGCCTTATAATTCTGAGGATTTAAATAAAAGTAATTTAAACTTATAACTTATTTATATGATTGAATTTAAAGTCAAGTTGTACTTACATTATGTGTGTAGTAATGATGCCTTGAAGCCGTCCATGTTATACAATTACTTAAGAAGATGGCTGCCACTAGCAGCGATCTGAAACAATTACAAAACACTTATAAGTATAAGAACTTATAAATCCATAATCTTGTACAATATAAATATCTCATCTTTACTACCTTTTTGGGTATGGATTTAGGAAATGCTACTTAAGTCATCGCCATAAAGAACACTGGCCATAAACAAAACCAATCCGAGGGGCGAGGACCTTATCATTTAAAAAACATAAATTCTAAGGCAATAAAAGGAAAATAATATCGTGTTATAACATCTAATACATCCAGAGAGTCCAATTACTGGTTATAATGGCGTGTAAATAAAAGTATATACATCATTGTATGTCGATAACATTCGTGATAAAGGACCCAGCAGGGAAGAGCTTGTCGGAGTGATAACATCTCTATTACGTCACGAGGAATGAGAGGTGGGCGACTAAACCTTTGTAGGTTCTATAGCTCTTTACAATCGTCACTTTAAAGGTGTAAAGTGTTGCGTCATAAATTTTAGTTTATGCTTATTTCCTCTTGGGAAATTTGATTTTTTGTTCTGGGATTTTGTGTAGGTTGAGTTCTTAGAGATATTGAAGACTGCCAGTGAATGCGAGTGATGGATTAACACTCGCTTACTGTAACTTTTCTAAAGCAAATTATGGCATACAAAGTTTCATCACGATGTTTTCCTAAAGGTTGTTTTACACATTTCTTGAGGGCAAAGTCCCAAAACCGCACTTAGCCAGCGTGGTGGGCTCAAGGCTTAACCCCTCTGTTATTTAGAAGGAGACTATTGCCCAGGCGTTGAACAGACATGGGAAAAAATCATTGCTGATTTAAGAATCAATTAAGGCCCTTGAAAAGATCAAAAACATTACCAGTTTTAATATCTTAGCAATTAATTACGATAAACAAACAGTTAAAAAGTTATTAATACTCTAATGAAGTCTTAAAGCACTACAAACTAATTAAAGGCCAATGAAAACCGCTCTACTTTTATGACTCGCGCGTGTAAAGGAACGTCGGAGTCCCACGGGACAGGGTACTGACGGTCCTCGATGAAAGCCAATGAAAGCTAAAAGTTAATTACACTGCGTGAATGAACAACGCGCGTTTGGTTCACAACTCGATACTAACTTTATTATTGACGAGTTTTTTAAACTATACGATACGGTAACGATACGATTTGGCAGAAGATAAGTGACAAAAGATTTTTGATACTATATTTTACTGTTTTTATTATAAGTCGCTAAAGTAAATCATCACACCAAAAGTGAAACCAACCAAAAGTGAAGTTTGGGTATCATATTAGAGAATTATCATATTCATATAGATAAAGTTATACTCCAGATTGCTAGCAATTCCGTGTAAACATTCACATTATACCAAATCGGACACCTCAATGACCTTATGTCTTTGAAAACAATAAAACTTTGCAACAGAAAACAAACAATATGACACGACATTCATTGCTTAGAAAATACCCATATTTTCCTTACCAAGATCGAATCGTACATAGTAAACTGTAGTACCACTTCTCTAACTCTAATTAACACAAGTAATCTAAGTAACAACGCATCATTGCGTTTTAATTCCGTCATAATCAGTCGTGAGGTGGTCATAATTAAGTTTTATGTTGCGTTCGATTGTCGAGGCGAATGGTGACAGCTAAGTAATATAACTTAAGTTATCTAACGGTAAATAACTACATAATGGACGAATTGTAAAATACTTACCGCTATAAAACTTACGGTTTAATCTTTATATTTCTATACTACAAATATTTACTATTAAGAAATAGTCTCTCTAAATAATAACAAATATTTACTGTAGAGAAAGACTCATGATTTTTGTTTTCTTATAAGAGTCAATTAATTGTGTAATTTTCGTCATTCAATTAACAAACTATCTAATGCCTGACCTACGTGTTTTAGTGTTAAGCATTCAATTGTTAATCTATACTTATAATAAATCTGTAGAGAGGTCAATTCTGTACATTGAATATATTTAAAAAAAAACCAATGGGGGATGTTTAGTAACGGATACTGATACCGAATCTGCAATTTAGAATTTTCTTTTCTGTCTGTCTGTCTGTCTGTCTGTCTGTCTGTCTGTCTGTCTGTCTGTCCTCCGTCTGTATGTGTCGCTATCACGTAAAAAGTACCGCATAGAATGCACTGAAATTTGGTATATGCATAGAATAAGTAGTGGAGCAACTTATAGGATACTTTTTATAGCATACAATTTCAAAGATTTTTAGAAAATTGAAAAAAATACGTAGAAATTGTTTGAACCTGCGTTTCCCTATAGAGACCATAGATGGCGTTACAACCCATTTCACAACATTCGCATAGTGAACGCGGCGCCTGCCGTATCGATACCTGTTGTTCGCACCAACCAATAGATGGCGTTATAAACCGCAACAAAGCATGTTTTTTCTAATTAATTTATTTTGATGGCTTTATTGTAAAAAAAATACCTTTGAAACATGCTATACATTTATAAGATTTTTAAACATAAATGTTGTATGATATATTACACAAAAATGTTGGTTTACGTGGGTCCGGTGCGATCGGGATATCCTAGATGGCAAACCGAGTAATTTCGTTTGTTGTCGTTGTTCGCCGCAACTGACAGATGGCGCTGTTGTTCGAATCACATAACCAAATTAATGTGGTAAGTTTTAAAAAATAAACAACGGATGATATAAGTATAAAAAATAATTACGTTATAAAATAAACAACGGATGATATAAGTATAAATACAATGGTTACGCGGTTTCGGACGTATCATCGCACGTATACATTATTACGCGTCTGAAGAGCTCCGGCGCAAATAGGACCTATAATAATATTCTGAATCCAGACGGGTAAGCAATGGTCAGTCTATAATAAGGTATTATATTTTACACTGTAAACTGCTACGGATACAGACGAGAGCGGAAAAGAAGGTAACCACAGGAAATCAGGCCTGCCTGAGCCTGTGTCACATTGTGTGCCCTTCGGGTCCCTTTCGTAAATAACCATTAGATGACAAAAGAGTTGTTAGCATTTTTATGTGTAGGTGTATCGAGTGCTTCGCAATTCGCGTGCTTAAACGAATAAGCAACAGTACGAAATTCACGCGAGCGGAGCCGCACAGGTCAGCTAGTTGATGAATAAATAGTTAAATTAGAGAGATCTATATTAAAATGTAGAACCTTAAGTTCCTTTGTAACTAAGGCCCCATGAAAATAAGCCTTTTTCATTTAACAGCAATGAACTATCCATGAAATGTTAGGTATTACCCGCGAAAAAAAAAGTATTAAAAGTATCCTATGTGTTAGTGTAGGTTATGAACTATGTGTTTACTAAATTTCATAAACATCCTTTCAGTAGTTTCTGCGTGAAAGAGTAACATAAAAACATACATCCAACCACTCTTACAAATTCTCCCATTCATAATATTATAGTAGGAATTATAAATGTAACGATATGTATCTGTCATATCCGTCAGCGTCAACAACTTCTGTCAAATCGAAGGTTATCCTCAAAAATAGAACTTCCGCAGATGTATGGTCTAGACTCTAATTAGGACCAAGGCTGAACTTTGTGGTCGTCGAATTTGAATATAACGATGCAAATGCGCACTTACTATATGATTCGACTGCACAATTACATCAGTGATTCATATCATGGAGTATAACGACACTCTATTAAGACTAGTTAGTTATATTATGTTCTTGACAGCCACCGGATATAATATGCATGTATATTTATTACTAACTCTACCTGACGCCACCTTAATCATCTGCAATAGATGTTTCCAGGCCAATGATGATGATATTTATTATTTATTTAATAAATATCTATTTTATAAACATCTTTATAATAGTTATTTAGTAGATGTCCCACAAAACTCCTGATGCAGTTTGGCTGTAGGATCAAAAAAAATATTAATATATGTTAATTGTAATTAATTACATTATTTCAATGAAAAAAGTGCAAGTGCTCAAAACATATTACTGAATTTTAATAAATTATTTCTTTTGTTCTTCTCTTATAATTTTGTTCTTAAATATACACAATTTCTATTCTTTTCTAATGATCTCTGGTAAGCCGTTCAACATATAGGGTATACGTTTATTCAGTGTTCTGTCACCATAGTAATTGTGTACTCTAGGTAGTACGAATATGTATTTCGGGACTACTTTGCAACACGATAATCTCAAAGTGCACTGACGCGATGAATTGTGATGGTAGTCATGTGCAAGATTGATTAGATCATTGTAATTGATGAGCTATTTAATTAGGTGATCGCTATCGGCTCATGATTATTTAAATATAAGATACGATCTTTTTGTCTAGTAGAGACTCTCGAGTCTGTTTATTTTGGTAGGCATATTGCGGAAGTAGATAATTAGTTATGCTTAATCTTTAATTGCTAGTCGTTTGCATTTGTTTTTGTTATAGAAATCAATGAGAATCCTTAAGGTAAATATTTGTCGCATAGCCTTTTACTAATTCACCATGCTAAACATATATATTTTGGTAATTGCACTGGGAATTTATTATTTACTTAAGCCTACTACGAAACTTTAGGATTTTTTACGTTTCATATATATCGTACGTGTAAAAATCATATTTTTAGTATACTTACATCTTTCTGAATACTAAAAAGTTCTTTGAACACTTGTCTATCAATCCTATAACATCTTAACTACAAAGGCTTACTGAGAAGTATTTCACGGAATGAAACATCAATGTATTAGTGGAAGTAAACAGAAGGCAAGTACAAAGGGTGCCGCTGACAGAACCGCGAAACTTTGCCAATATACCCACGAGATTACTAGACAGGGCAATGACCTCTGTTACGTAGTTTTGAGCACATTTGTAATATCTTTAATTCAGCAGTGAAAACTAAGTATCGTTAAAACTGTTAATTATAAACGTTTGTCATAGAAAATACTCAAACATAATTGTTACTTGAGAACATTTTATCGACAAGAATATTCCTATTAATGCTAAAATAATAAGATATGAAGGCATAAAAAATAATTTTAGTGCCAATGAGAAAGTTACCTAATACTTTTCTCCGAAGTGAAAATCTATGGTTTTTTATAACTCATAGATACTTAAAGTATAATAGAATAAAATCCTATAAAATCATTCACTTAAAAATTATATAGGCAAAGGAACTAAAATACATACAATTCACAATCTTAAACACAAACGGCAAGCACCAGCGTGATTTCCTACTATTGCACAAATAATAACACACATTTGCAAATTCACACTTGTCCTACGACAGGTACATTACTGTGTTTAAGTTAAACATTGTAATGTGAAAACCGGGGGGAGAGCCAAACGGTGGCGTATAGCAATTGAATAGAAAACTAGCTTTTGCCTGGGACTTTATCCGCGTGAAAAGATTTTCCGAAATAAAAATTCTACTCTATGTTAGTCTACTGTGAATTGGACTGTAAACTACGACTTTCAGTGGCTTTGCCTGATTAGTTTAACACAAAACTTTAACAATTTATACAATTGCACCTTCATCGGGAATTGCTCTATCTATTGGTGAAAGTCGGAAGAAAATCATCTCAGTAGGTTTTGAATGTATCGCGAACAGACTTTATTTTACAATATGTAGTGATCTGTGTGCCAAATTTCATCAAAATCTTTCCATGAAAGAATATCAGACATCACAAACTTTCCCATTTATAATATTAGTAGGAACTTACGTAATGGGTCGCTTGTAAGCTTGTAAGCATTGCTTCAGAGACAGTCCGTCGTTGATTAGTTTGTACCTAGACGTTTCCTCGTTTGATGTAACACGGAACATGTGGTTTGAAAGAAGGGAATGTTATTAGTTTTGGAATTGACTTTAGGTATAACTTGTAGCGGACGTTACGCATCTTTGACTCTTTTATGAGTTTCCTTCACTGCGCTTCACACAAGACGATCACAGAACACAACAATGTGGTTATGGATAAATTTTTGTTGCATTTTCTATTTTGCAGTAATTCATTATGTCTTTGACTTCCTTATATACGGTCTAAAGAATAAGTTTGTTACGGTAATTACACAAGTAACGCAGCTAAAGACATGAAAATGTGTACGGGATCGACAACTTTACCGAAAAGAATGGGTAGCCAAATGAACATTCTTACGTTTCGGCTAAAACTAAGCTCGAGCTCTCACTCTTTTTCACACTACAAAACATAAACAACAAATAAAAGACCTAGCAGTATTCATATAACATTAAATACTGTATCAATTAAGCTTTCGTATCCTTCATACTAGATCGGTGAATGTCAGCCACCCAACACCGCTTCCTCGCAGCTCATAATGAACCTCGCGCCGGGCAATGAAGTTCCGTTCATCCAACACCACGTAATGGCGACATCCGTTGGAACCTGACAATTAGCTGTAAGCCGATAGACTATGCTTCAATCATAACTTTGTTTATTTGTGGTGAATGTTGTTACTGACATTTCCTTGGAATAGCAAGTTTTAAACATCTTGGAGATTCTGCTAAATTACACTTTAAAGTGTCTAGTTTCGTTAAAAAGCTAGCTAAGCAAGCACTGTATGTTGACTTTTTGCTCAATGTCTACATTGCAGCCTTTTCTTTACTATAATTAACCGTGGCGTTCTTTGGTCTTTGCCCTACCCCTGTGGGAAAAAGGCGTGATTTATTGTATGTATGTAATAAACCGTGTTTAGAATAATACGTATCTTAGTACAAGATCCGAACTTTGCAAAGATAGAGCTTTACCTAATTGTTGTCTAAAGGAAAATTGAGCAATACTATAAAATGTTTGGGTGAGCATAAAGTTTTAAACAATCCATTATTCTCACGCATGACTTCCCATAAAATAACCGTTAAGCCACATTTGCATGTACGTGCAACATAGGCCGCCACAGGTGCATATAATTAATTTCGCCATGATATCACCATGACACTACACCTAATAATAAACTATCATAAATTTCGACGTTTGTATCCTTTTTGAATATTAATTTGTTATGGTAGCCATTGTTTGATAGTGGGGCGAAGTGGCGAACTTGCGGGCTGGCAGACAAACGTTTGCGCTACACTGCAAGTACCAGGAGGCCATGAGTATGCGGGAGCTTTGTTCTTAGAACGTTGCATTGTAGAATAGAGTTATAAAAGCAATAACACATGTTGTTTGCGGACATGTTATCGTGGTGTTGCAATTATGTTACGTATTTATGAGGATGGTATTAGGTTTCTATAAGGTTTTGCAAATGCTTTATCAAGTTTCGCAGATATTATGATATTTTTGTATTCGGGTATTAGTTCAGTCTAGTGATGGTCATCATGGATTCAGTGCTGGTATTTATTTTGGTTGGTTATCGAAAAGCTTCTGGACATATATAAACTTTGTCAGGATAGGTAGAGCTTTAGTATGTCCGGTATATTCAGCACTGCATTACTGTACCTATAGCTTGCGTTCAGGTTAAACGCGAAAAATTAATCAACAGCTGAAAAAAAGTTGTATGTAAATGATTATGATAAAAAGTATAATGTCGAATGTGGATGTTGCGCAAGCGCTTCCGACATTCAGTGACGACCGCCCGCGGCGCCGACGCCGACGCGTCTGCGACCGCGAACATTAGCATGCGCGGCGCTAAAAATAACAGTTCGATAATCGCCTGTTTGATATTCAAATGTTAGACTTTTTTCTTTTGCTGCGGTCTTAGATGGCGCTGATAGTGAAGTTAACTTTTTTTCTTATGATTGCTTGAAAATGAAAATCTAATCTTTGCTGCTTACTGTACTAAAGTGACACCTGATTGACTTTACTTGTATGTAATTAATTTAATGCATCACTTTAAATCGAGTGACTAGTAACATTTTACAAAAGCACCAGTCTTAGTATTTTTCCTCGGAGTTCACTTTAAACTTTACCCATCGTAACTTAGCAAATTTACACCTTAGGAAGCTAAGGCTTTCGTTACTCGTGCAAATCTCAAAAGTTTTTTCTGCTATAAGTTCTGTTGTCAAGTCCCAATTAATATTTAAAGTTTGTAGTACGATCACCCACTTTGCATGAGTGGAGACTAACGAACTGTCAACGTCCTCAGAAACTAAACGCTCTTGATTATATTACAGTTGACATCGATTGACTAATTGTGAACAAACACACACACAAACACACAAACACACTATAGGTAGTTATACAGGCCTAATAGAAACAATTGCTATTAATGTCTTTCGCTAAGCATTCCTTTGATATTAATCTCCATAATCGTCATTTGTTCGGCAGTATATTTGACTTAAGCGGAATAACAACGCGGTCTATTTAGCAGGATATTTGCGGTAAGCTTAGAGCCAATCCAGAGTTCATTACTCTTAGTAATTATTCTATGCATCTTGTCAAACGATTCTGGAAGGGTTGAGGGATGCATTCAAAACTTAAGTTTAGTTGTTTTTGGCAATTTGAATGGATAATTTCATCAAAAATGTTAAGGTAGAGTAATTTTTGACTGTTATTCAGTTGACACGCAGTAGTTAAGGATCTTTGGTCTTACACAAGGATTGTTAATCAACCATTATAATTATACTTGACGAATATTTTTCATATGAACCTAATATCTACGGTAAACCTAGACGTGTTGACTAACTGTAGCGACGAATTTGAAACAATAGGACTTACAACTAAATAATAAAATATCGATGTTGCATACAAAACATATCGTATGTCGCCTACTCGTTTCTTTGTCTACAATATTAATGTTACGCCCAATCATTTACACACTGTTTCCTATCACTCAGTTCCTTTTTAAGATATCTAACTTTCAACGGTTACAAATCTACGAATCGTACTACTAAAGTCAGCTGGAAAGAATTACCTCATGAAACATTAATTTAAAAAAAAAAACATATTGTAATGTTTTTTTAAGAATCAGAACTCTTGCTAAATCAGTAAAGCAGTTTTACTACTTCTAAATATCTATCGGATAGCTTACCTATCGGATAGCATTTTGACAGTTGTTTTCATGCATTTTCTGTCATTTTATTTATCAGATAGCACTTAATTTTAAAATGTCATAATAAATACTAGCTCACAGTCAAGTTACAGCATGTATATTGCATGTGCATGTAACTCTGAATTACACGTGTATTTTTTTATCTGCTACCAAGTTAATCGTGCAATGTATTACAAATCGTAACCGGCAAATAGACGCCAAGTCATCAGTTGATAAATCATTAATCTTATTTAAACTGTATGTCATCCAATTGAATTGACATTACGGAGTGAAATAATCGGATTATTTGTTAGTTTGTGTTCACGCCTGCGTCATACACGCGCGAAATCGCTTACGGATTGATGAGTTCATTGTTACGACGATTAACTTGAATAATATAGCGAAAGAAGACACAAGAATATAAATTTTGTAATGTTTCTTCGTTGTATGTTTATTACTCTTTCAAGCAAAACCTACTGAACGATTATTATTGAAATTTGTATAATGGATAGCTTATAACACATAGGATACTTTTTACTACGGGAAATCTTCGGATCGGATGTACAAGGCTTTCAAAAGCAAAAATTGTTTTGAACAAAACATTGTCACGCTAATCTCAAAGAAATCAGACAAGGTGGTATCACTTGCACATCTAAGCATTCTCATAATATATAAATATACAGATGAGATTATCTATAAACATATAGTAAATTTCTGTTAACACAAGTTCCAAGTGAGGAGATGTGATTCGAAACCTTGGGAACATCGTGATCGGATAATTCTCAATCGTCTGGTGTCGTATTGTATTAAGTTTCTGTGTAGTTAGAAATTCGACCACATTTCGTAAACTTTTAAATGTCTCCCACCAAAATAAGATTCCATTTTCTATTACTATTGCCTTTCCAGGCAACTTTTTTAAAAACCTATATTTTATTTGACAGCCTCCGTGGTTAAGGTCACGGCGCCCGCCGCTATCATTACGTCGGGTGGTCGTAGGTTTGATTCCCACCGGGAACAGTTATTTGTGCGATGCGCAAGTAGTAGTTTTAGGACTGGTTGTACTTTTTCTCTGTGGATTGAATGTTCGTAAAAGACCCCGGGACACAAGAGCTATTCATAGTGGGGGTGCTATTCATAATGCTTGCAGGCTAAAGAAAATGAACGATTTAAACACTAATTTAATAGTATCTGTTAAACGTTTAACGCGAACTTTACAAAACTGAGTAAATCTCAGTACATCCGGACATGACTCAAGGCAATAAAAGTAACATTAAAAACAAGCCGTTTGAAATAACTCGCGATTCACAGAAGCTTACACTATTTGATAAATGTAGCTCAATAATATATGTGTGTAGATTTTTCTCTCTCTCGAGTCCATCTTTCAATAACACTTTTGGTTAAGCACGTGCTAGGGTTGGCCATCCCCGCAGAAAAACATGTTTGTTGGCAAAAAAATATGATATTTTGTTCAACAATCTATTTTTCTAAATGCGAAAAATAAGCCGCGCTACAATTAGCAACTCAAGGAACATTTACTTCATTCATTTCCGGGCACCGACCCTGGCCAAGTAGTTGGGCTGTAGTGGTTAAATTTATTTTCAAAATTTAGGATAGGGATATTCAACTTAATCATATTTCTTTAAGTATAGTTTATTGTTTGAACACCAATTCATTCATAAAGCTCGCCTTATAAAAACCACTTTCAGACAAGTGACAGCCCTATTCGAAGCTTTTTTAGGCGCTGATCGATTGGTAATCCAGACTTTTAGTGTTCCTACGCGTGCACCCACGAGAAGAGGTGAACGTCTCGCCTCAGTCGCGTCACGACGACGTATAGAACTGTGTTGTATCTATGAGAATGATGCCCGTAGGCCATCAGATAAATGTAAGGCTATGACAAATCTAATGGAAGGAGATGAGTGAAAGTTTTCATGAGTCTATCGTCGAAAGTAGTTCAAAATTTGCTTGGTGTAGTTAGTATATAATTGCTTAAAGTAGGTACTCTACACTACTACATGTCCATTTGTTTTAGATGATAATCTAAACCTTAAGATTTAGACTTCTTTCAGTTTAACTGTTGGGTGTTACGTTAACGTTTAAAAGGTCGCTTCGTATAGAATATATTGAAATGAAAAGTTGCTACGAAGGTCTCTTGTGATTTTTTTCACTTACACTATTCGGCAATGGTCTCCTCCTGAAGAGCGAAGCGTTGCGTGTTGGGCTCTTCATGCCCTCAAGAAACGAGTTAAAGAACTTTTGTTGTTTAAGTAAGTACTTATCCTTATTAACTATCAGATAATTGTCAATTAAATGAAATGGAATTTACTGAAATATAATGATTATATATGAATGAAGTTGCGGACCATCATTACAACTGTAACATTAAATTTGTGTTCGACGTTCCTTAACTATTCTAAATTAACTATGTTTACGCAACACGGTTAAATGAAGATTTCAGCACGTGAAACTTTTCATTGTTTTTACATAAACAAAGGCGTCAATCGTAACTAGTTGTAGGGCGGGAAACTCGTAAACTGTCCTCGTTTTTGCAATAAACTTCAAAAGACGTACAGATGGAAATTAGACTGTTCTGTAAACTACAGATTTTATTATTAAGAAAAATAGCCAACAATATACCTATTTATCTATCTTTAAACAAAAAAAAATACCTTTCTTTTAAATATTTGAAGCTTTTGTTATGTTCCCTAACCTAAAATTTGGACCAGTTTCCGGCTGAAAAAATCTGTAACTTATCTGTGTTAGACGCAAGTATGATATGTTTTTCAAGGCATAGTAACGATTCTAAATAGGTAGGTAATTTTGTTCTTAACCATTGATTTTTGAGGTTTAAGAACAAAAGTAGCCGGGAGAGGACGTTCTAGTCTAGAACAAGGCATAGTAACGATTCTAAATAGGTAGGTAATTTTGTTCTTAACCATTGATTTTTGAGGTTTAAGAACAAAAGTAGCCGGGAGAGGACGTTCTAGTCTAGAACAAGGCATAGTAACGATTCTAAATAGGTAGGTAATTTTGTTCTTAACCATTGATTTTTGAGGTTTAAGAACAAAAGTAGCCGGGAGAGGACGTTCTAGTCTAGAACAAGGCATAGTAACGATTCTAAATAGGTAGGTAATTTTGTTCTTAACCATTGATTTTTGAGGTTTAAGAACAAAAGTAGCCGGGAGAGGACGTTCTAGTCTAGAACAAGGCATAGTAACGATTCTAAATAGGTAGGTAATTTTGTTCTTAACCATTGATTTTTGAGGTTTAAGAACAAAAGTAGCCGGGAGAGGACGTTCTAGTCTAGAACAAGGCATAGTAACGATTCTAAATAGGTAGGTAATTTTGTTCTTAACCATTGATTTTTGAGGTTTAAGAACAAAAGTAGCCGGGAGAGGACGTTCTAGTCTAGAACAAGGCATAGTAACGATTCTAAATAGGTAGGTAATTTTGTTCTTAACCATTGATTTTTGAGGTTTAAGAACAAAAGTAGCCGGGAGAGGACGTTCTAGTCTAGAACAAGGCATAGTAACGATTCTAAATAGGTAGGTAATTTTGTTCTTAACCATTGATTTTTGAGGTTTAAGAACAAAAGTAGCCGGGAGAGGACGTTCTAGTCTAGAACAAGGCATAGTAACGATTCTAAATAGGTAGGTAATTTTGTTCTTAACCATTGATTTTTGAGGTTTAAGAACAAAAGTAGCCGGGAGAGGACGTTCTAGTCTAGAACGACATACTCAGTAGTACTCGTAACCGGTGGTCTTGTATGACAACATGTATGGATGTGAATGAAGCCAGGTAAGTTAGTGAGGATCGTAGCAAGTGGCGTCATTTGGCCTCTGCCTATCCCTATAGAAGCGTGATTTCATATATGTACCTATGTTAGTTTACCAGTTAACGTTAAACTAGGTTTATTCATTATTTTATTGTTGAGTAAGTAATGTGACTGGCGTAACAATACCGGTCCTGAGCAATGTATTCTATTAACAATAGCTTTACAACAAACATGATTATAAGAATTATTATTGTGATGTTTAATCTCGTTAGTTATGATAATTGCGTATTAGAATTAACATTTACACTTACATTATTTGTAAGTATTATAATACAATACCAATGATTCACTAACATACAATATGGGGAGATAAAAATCAATGCTGTTTGTGTAAGTTAAAAAGGAGAATGGAAAATGTAATATATTATGTACATTATGTAAAAGAAAAATAGTATGTAGATTTATTGACCTTTTATTCTTACTCTGGAAAATCAATGCCCTATGTAAAATAATAATGTGGTACCTACATAAACATAAATTATATGTTTTTCGTTCAACATCTTCGTAATTAACTCCATTGCCTATTTCGAAGTCACACTAATCCTCAATAGATTTAGAGTTTTCCACCTAAAAGCACTAACTCGGTAACTAAAGAAGAATTCCGAACACCGACACGAGATTTACGATCGCAAACCTTTTACAATGTTTGTATTACGTCCGAGTTTTATACAAACAAACTTAAATAATAAAAAATAGCAAAAATACGACTTCAGTCATTCACAGTGCATTGAACTGGCGTATCGAAAGATATTTTAAAATGGACGTTTTGCTAATCATGATGTATTTTATGTCTCTCCGTTTACGGCTGAATTATTGTCTTTTTGGCTATATAAGTTGGTCTAATGACTCCAAATTAGCCGAAATGAGATTTGTGAATGATATTTTTTACGAATAGATTGATTGTATGAACTCATCACGTACATAAATCTAAACTACAATAATGTACGAAGACTAACAATAAAATAGAAAAATTTGCAAAAATAATAAATAATAAATATAATAAATAAATATTGTTGGACAACTCACACATGGTCATTTGATTCCAAACTAAGCAGAGCTTGTACTATGGTAACCAAATAACTGATAAACATACTTATATACTTCTAAATACATACTTATATAGATACATTAACATCCAGGCTCAGAACAAATACTCGTGCTCATCACACAAAGATTTGTCCCGGGTGGGATTCGAACCCACCACACGCGGCGCTACGGTTCTTGCGGCGAGGTGACCGCTTAAACCACTGCGCCAAACGTGCAGTGCAGCAAAATAATTGAGCAATTAGTAGAAATAATTCTTTCGGGCATCGTATAATTCGTGTGCATCGCTGTAGGTACATATGTGTGTAAACTACTATTAATTTCCATTACTGCACAAAAGCATGCAAAATCAAAGGGAAGAATCCTTAGTATCTTAGATGATCATGTGCTAGAACTAGTGATTGTTGATAGTCTTATTAGGTAGTAAGTGCATGTCAAACTTTCCATTTTACTGCCGAGAGTGCTACAGTAATAATTGTCTCTTACTGTATGAATGGAAGGCGTGTATCGTTTACGATAAGTTATAAAATGTTAATGTCCTTAATGTCGTGGGTGCACTTGACCGGCTCTGTAGATCATGATGATTGACTTTAAGCTAGATAACATTAAATTAATCTTCTAGATAATAAAACTAGTAATTAAATAGAATAGCAAACGATAGTGCCAAAAAATCTACTATAAGTTTATCTCAAAACCCATTTTTGTCTAAGAAAAGTATGCATAGAGCAAAGCTCCCGTAATAAGGGAGGAGTTAGACCATGAGTCCACCGCAATAACCAAGTGGTGGAGACTGTGCCTTCCTTCAAGAACTGTTCTAAAGGACTCTCTGGCATGCAAGGTGCATCACGATGTTTTCCTTCACCGATCTCGAGTAAATTTCTTTTAAAATAAAACAAATATAATAGCAAATAGGATTACTAAAGTCTATTACTTACTTAGATCGTTTTAAATGCTTGTTTCCTTTTACATCAACTAACTTCTGTTGAGCTCCACAGTTCATTGCACTATAGAACTAGAACGTATCATAAAGATGTGCTGTTGTATCGAGCGGTGACATATGTGCCTATTATGTTTCTATGTAGGCGGCGATAGATATAGCTTTGTATATAATAACTCAGGCTAAGTAGCTCCTTGCAGTCTAATGACGCTGTGAGAGATATTAATGTCCGGTTTCTGACTACAATTAGTCGTAGTTTATCTATACAATAGCGTTTTTTTCTATGAGTTTAAATGCTATTGAATAGATAAACTACCGCTAGGTGTACCTCAGAAACCGGGGGTAACAGACACTTTACGTTTTTAAAGAACGTGTTTAACTTTGGCGTCTAAATCAATACTGCTGTAACAAAATATAGTCAACCACAACTATTCTTCTTAAATCTATAGATAACATTATCAAGTAAGGTGTTTAAAATTTAAATAATCATTTAAATCAGGGTAAATAGGCTAAAAACTTTTTCGCTAATTTGATATTTACGGATGCCAACAAAATTCTTTTTGCCGTCGATCTATAAACCAAATTGTGTGTTAAAACGATTCTACAGATCATATTATTATTCGAATACATACAACAGAAAACGACACAAAAATACTGCAAAGTAATCTACATAAAATATATTACTGTGAACATACCATATTAATTTTACCAGATGACCGAATGTCCTGTCTACTATAATCTCGCTATAACCTATCTACTACGGTCAAATAGAGGCACGCATAATTATTTGAAAGTTTATATCATAAAAGTTTTGAATAGCAACAGATCTCTAGAAAGCCCAGTACTCTAGAACGGCGAGGTGTGGTGATGTGGGCGAATCTGCCTATTAAGATCTCAAGCCTCTATGACTATATTTGCATCAGTGATTTATTACCATCGTGAAATTAGTCGTATTCTAAAATGCGATTTGGTTAACAGCTTAACTTTGAAAAACAAAGTGTGACATAAATTTTGCATCATCACGTGTCGGTTTATTTATTGGTTTAGTTTCAAAACAGTGGATTAACGCGTTTAAGGTGGTGTTGTAAATAATACGAATTGTTAAAGCATCTGTACGAATTGATTTGTATTTTTAAAGTTCTATGCATAGCAAGTAAGTAATTGATGTTTTCATTAACCAACTTCAAAAAAGGACGAGGTTCTCAATTCGTCGATTTTTTTAATGAAAAGCTTATTTGTTACAAGTAGTATTGGTTAGTCTTATTAATCATTGAAATATAACAGACACTAATTAGTCTAATTACAATTATCATTCTATTTTTTCTATTTATTTTGGGTACAAATTAGAAAGTATTACTCTTAAATATTATAATTGTCAGTAGAATCTTATCTGCCCACATATTCTCGGTACATAATCCTTATACTTTCGACTGGCCGACTAGATATTATGTCCTAGATCCACAATAAGCATGAGTGATCAAATTATCGATAAAGTCAACAATACGTTGTTATGTTCGTATGAAGCTTGATAAAGATATGATAATGATATTGCAAATATACTTCGATTTATTAATAAAATTAAGTTTTATGTTAAAAAATATTCGAAAACAGTTACACATACAATTATGTATGTATTTTTCTGATTGGAGTAGGTAGAGACCAGTGAATCATATAATGATAATATACATATGTTTAATAAATGTCCTTAAAAGGGCAAGACGATGTAACGAAGGCAATAGAAATTAGAGAGTATTTTATTTTCTATTTCCTCCATAAAGTAATACGCTGATAAGTGTCAATCAGATAAAGCGACTAAGTATACATAAACAATATTTAATTATTATTTTAATAAATTACCAAATTTAACTAAATGCAATAAGCCAATAAGAAACATATGTAGTACATTTGAACAAAAAAAAACAGCATTCGAAATCATGAATGATTAAATTCTATGAATGAAACATATGCCAAATGCACGTTACAGCAATAAATATTATAAAAAAAACTGACACAATTACTCACTACACATATGCAGATCAACACATTGTTGTATTAACAAATGACAGTAATTAAGTAACACCCTCGTTGAATTAATAGGTTAAATATACATATGTATCCTATGTACAGACCACCCAAATTGCAAGGCACAGATGTACGAGGTCGAATGATGGTCTTTAATAAGGTTCAGTTTAAAAATATCTTAATATGTTTATCAATTAGTTAAAGGAAGGAATTTAGTTCTATAAATAGGAAGGAGTTCTTGAACTAATGATCGTTTTCGATTCGTCACAAACCAATTATACCTTACATTATTCCGCCAAACTGCCAATCGCAACTTTGTCTTCGTTTAAAGATTTTCCGCAGTGAAAAGTATTCTATGTGTAAATCTAGGGAATATGCTACCAGTGTTTCAAATTTCGTTACGATCCGTTAAGTAGTTTTTTAGCGAAAGAGTAATAAACATAAACACATCCTTCTCCGAAACTTTCGCATCTATACTAATCTATACTAATATTATAAAGCTGAAGAGTTTGTTTGTTTGTATGTTTGTTTGTTTGTTTGAACGCGCTAATTTCGGGAACTACTGGTCCGATTTGAAAAATTCTTTCAGTGTTAGATAGCCCATTTATCGAGGAAGGCTATAGGCTATATATCATTACGCTACGGTTAATAGGAGCAGAGTACCAGTGAAAGATGTAACAAAAACGGGGAAAATTATGATTCTCTTAAGTGGCGCAAGCGAAGTTGCGCGGGTCAGCTAGTTAATAATATTATTAAGACAATACAGCACATACCTACAAATTTGAAATGCAAGACTACATCCAGACTACCGCCGTACAACGCGATTTATCCTAATTTGATGAACATTTTACGTAGCAAACTTAGTTGATAGAGGACAATATAAAATGTAAGTAGTTACGAACCTATTTATTAATATACAATCATCAATGAATACAATAGCTATAAACGCTTCAATTCATCTGCATAACAACAAAGAACCTATCTAGATAGACTATAGCCTATAAACATGACTAACCACATGGACAACACATCACCAGATGCGCTCCCAAACTTCAATATGCCACACACATACACACACAGCAAAGTTCTTAATTGCAATTTAGGTTCCATTATTAATTCCGCATGGGAATTAGGTCTTAGCTTAGCCAGAAAGCACTAACAATTTGATTTATGGGTCGTAACCGCTATGGCATAGTCACCATCTAAAATAGCTGTACCATTTTGGAGCAGCTATTATTTTTATAGATTGGACTTTGGACAAAGCTGGCCTCATTCATGAATTTGAATATTGAATTAGAGGTTATGGATTCAGATAATACCGGCTGTTAGGAGTTTTATCAAGCATAATTTGGCAGTGATGAGTTGGGCTACAAAAATAAAGCCTTGTATGACTCCATAGTCGTGTTAATTCGTCGCAAGTTAGCCAAGAAACAGATTATTATTTGTTTAAATTGTCGCTTCACGAGTCAGCTAAGAATTCGTTAATTAAAATAATCTATTTCAATTTAGCAAAACTTCTTTTATTAAAGCCAGTCAAAGAATCTAACAGCAGAATAAATTGCAACGGTACTATTTCATCAGATTCCTGTTACCATGGCAACAGTACAACAAGAAGATGGAGAAACCTACGAGCTAAGAATCAACCCTATAATGACAACAAAAGCACGTTATTTAACTATAATAGCAACAATAGCAAATAACAGACACAAATGAAAGTAATTTGGCGCCTTTTCAATTTTGACAATGTTATTCGGACCTTATAGATTTTCAGGCAACATTCAACTTAGCCTGTTCGGTCGTAATACTTTGATTCTAGGTATTGTATTAACGATTTGTACGTGTACAAAATAAAACACGAGGAATTTCTTTGTTTCAGTAGTGTCTAAATAGTTTAAGCAGTTGTAATTGTCCTACTAAGCTTGGTATAGCGATATTAAGTGGATGCTCCTAACGCCCTAGAATATGCAAATGTACACGATGTAAAAATATTTTTTTCGTAGTACATTTTGTTATTGATGGTTTAACTGTCACCAAGAACATGGACTTATATCACATGAAATCTTATAAATCGGCTGATCTCCTAGAATCTAGGTAAAAGGAAATATTGTGTATTTCGTTCTAGCATTGCTTGCTTTTAAAGGTTCATAGTTACACCAATTCGTAATAAAAACAATAATCAAAAGTCCTAAATTTTGCCAATTGTCATGTTCGTTTCTAGGATCTAATTGTTCGCCACTTTCTTGTTGGCCGCCGCTCCCACGCAATCGTGTATTGAGCCAGCTACGAATCTTCGAATTGTTTATATCTCATTAATTACTACAAATTGTACGTGAGAACTTGTAAACTAAACATTCTTTGATATTGTACCGCCTCGTACGTTTGTATGAAATATGGGTATGTAAGGTCTACTCCACATTGAGCGTATGCGTTCCTCATGCGTGTGATCGACGCAAGCTTGTACGGTATTTGTACGCAGCTATCGCGCTGTGCGTGCACCGCGCACTGGCAACCGCCTCGCATGCAACACTGGCGTGCCGCGTTGCTCACACGCTCAAGAAACGCGCACACGTATAGTGAGGCCTAAAGTAAGTAATATTGATTTGAATTCATGTGAGTCAGTCATTTGCAGTAGCTGCACTCATTATAAATTATTTGTCTGTTTAAGGAGTGTTTTCAAAAGGTGTTAACGTACTGTAGCATTTGGTAATTGCTCTTTAATGTGTAGTATTGTTAATAAGGCAGGTTGGCGCCCCTTATTACTTAGTTTAAAAAAAAAAAAACATTTTTATTAGCACAATTATCTTATAGTCACATACCTGGTTTACAAGTTTTCGTATACAAAACACATGAATAACTACGTATTGTAATTTTCAATCAAACTATATTGGACTAGGTACTGATTTGTCCAAAGAAGTCGTATTAGCAAGAAAACTCGCATTATTTAAGTGTAATGTTTCACCGTTTGTGCATCCATCATGAATAAAGTTATTAAAGCTAAATTATCCCATTAAAGTGTAACTGTCGGTGAGTAGTGAGCCGGCACAATTTGTCGGCGCGATCAGATCGTAAACGATTTAATAGTACACCGAGCAGCGAGGTTGGAAGGCGTTGTTACAACTCATCCTCATGTTTTCTACAACTAAATCGAATAATTGCCAATTTGAAGATCAACTGTCTACGTTCTGTATGTTATTTTTAATCTAATTGTCAGTTTTGGGTCGTTCTAGTTTTCTAGCAAGAGATCTAACGATTTATTGGATAGGAACTAACTAAAGAGTGGGTCGGCTGCAGCCTATAATTGCTTAAGAATATTTTTAACAAAGTGATCGTTATTTGTAGAAAAAAACATACATGGGCTCTTTCTAGATTCTTATTAGTTTCTATGTGCAAAAGAAACTGCACCTTATAGTGGACGTAAAGTGATTACTGTTACTTATTCACTTTATAACTTACTTTATAACAATGTCATTTAATCTATCAACTGATAGTATCTTTATCTAAGAGACGCTACTTCTACTGTGGCTTATTTTTGGGTGCATCAAACAGATTACCTGTGAGTATAGTTTTAAAGGAGTTAGTCCTAAGGAACCCTAAAATAGTATATCTAATTTGTCGGAACCTAGATAGGTCACGGGTGGACAAGTCTAGACAATTTTGATGGCTCTAATCAATTAGTGCCGCGCAGTTATAGTCGACTGAGTCGGGCATCGAACCCCGGGAATGCCAGATATCAGGAACTTGAACTTCTTTGTTTCGTTTATGAGGTCAATAGCTTATTGTTCGTACATTCCTACTGAGATAATGATGAAAATTTATATCTGCTTATGGCGACTTCACGGTTAATAGTTCACGCAGTTTAGCTACAGAACATAAAACTACTATGTTGAAGAAATAAAAGAAATATAGAAAAAAATATTGTGTCATGTGCGTAGTTCCTTCTTCCTAATTTATTCTGGTTAGCTTCGTAGTGTTATTGACTGATTAATTTAGTGCGTATTGTCTAATTTTGTAAATGGTTTCGGTGCCTAGCTGCTATCAGTAA
The DNA here is from genome assembly GCF_050436995.1 of Anticarsia gemmatalis. Classification (NCBI taxonomy): domain Eukaryota; kingdom Metazoa; phylum Arthropoda; class Insecta; order Lepidoptera; family Erebidae; genus Anticarsia; species Anticarsia gemmatalis. Next base: position 8,725,775 of record NC_134763.1, on the reverse strand, counting down.
ATGATGATACAGTTCCTAAACTATTAAACAACTTTCTATCAAACGATCTCTTAGGAGTCTCGTACCCAAATCTATTTAATTGAATGGCAGTGATTGGTAGTTTGTTGAAACACTTGAAACCAAACATTTCATACACGTCAAAACTTTTTATTTCTCTCTAAAAAGCTTCACAACTCTCCTATAGTTTATACGCTAAAAAAAATATACACAGTGATAAAATAAATGGCCAGTTTTACTCATCCTGTACAATTTGTGTAACGCACCCGTCTCGTAATACAATGATTTATAGACTTATCGAATGTTTTTTATTGCGAATTTTACGATTATTCTTATTGTTGCGAAGCTGTTTAGTACTTTTACTGGAACTAGACTTCGAGCTGCTAGAATGAACTATATATAAAGATGAATTCATGCCCGAATTTTAAGATATCAGGAAGTCAATATTCATTAGTCTTGAGCATCGCTCTGGTAGTAATGCGTCGTTATATTAAATAAATATTTAGTTTAAATTAAAAAATAGATAAAGGAAGACGGGTAAAATGTCTAACTATTAATACCCTACATAATATTTGTATAGGATCATATATTCGTATAGGATTCAGACTCTCTTGAATGTCTATATCAACTACCCATTTAGCAAATGAAACCCTTCATCACTCCGTCCACATCCAACAAGAAAACTAACCCAAAACAACTTAATTCAGGTCCATTTTACCCACAAAGTTATGTATTTAATAGCTGTCTTGAATAAATTGGATTAAAAACGACCCAAAATATTCTCTACGTGTTTAAAACATCAAAATGCGGGGAGTTTTTTGCCGACGTCATTTATTTAAGTCGACGGAGGCACGGCCCTACTCGGGAGGTCTGTTTGGCCCCGTGTGTGGTTCGTAAAAAGCAAAAGTGTTATACCATAGTAGATTTATATTGACTACCTCTTTGTCGCAGCCGGTAGTATAACCGCCTGTTGGTTATTAGGTTTCGCTTTCGATTCCTGGGTTGAACATAGTACGTAGGTCTAAATATTGGTATTTTCTAATTTGTATTAGAATAAGTAAGTATATCAAGTATGAAAAGAGAATTAGTTTCAGGACAAAACTTGCTCCGTCTTTTTTCTTTCTATTTCCTATCGATATTACTTTTACGTGGTAGCTTTACATTAGCTCATTTACTCTTCATAAGGCAAGGTATTAACCTGGTTTAAATCTGAAAAAGTCGCTTAAACGATAAGTAAAAACGTTAATGAAATCGCTAATTCGTCTACCGTGATCTCAGGCGATTCGAGGAGTTACTGCCAATTTATATATTTATGCTAATATCGTTATAAAAGAGACATTATACCTCTGTTCTTTACAATAATTTAGCTTTTGCTAATCATATACATACATGCAAATTGGCTTTGAGACTTGATTGAAACATTATTTAAATTCTTTGTAACCTTTATCGTTTTTTCATTGTGGTAATTGATTACATGAATTAGGGTTAACCTTTTTGTAGGGTGAGTTTTTTCTTCCCTTTTTTGTCTCTAATCGGTACTTGCTCAGTGTGGTGGACTCAAGGTCTAACCTCTTCCTAATTTTGGGAAGGAAACTGTGTCCAGCAGTGGGACAGTAACAGGTTATTTTTTAAATATATCCTTATGGTAAGTGATGAATGATTGTTACTTAGTTGTTTGGTCAAAGTCGATGATTATTAAATTAAATTATTTATATATAGTATAGTAGAGAAGTTAACTATCTATTTAGACAATATCCGCGGCATTACAAAGTCAATAACATGTAGTTCGTTATCATAAGTTCAATGCTGCTACTATCAATTTGTTTGCAAGCGATGTATCAATTTATTTTGACAGCACGTCACTTGCTTGTCAGCAACAAATGCAACTGAACTGATATTGTGGAACTAAACAAGTCTTTAATGCAACTTTAAAGAGTCACTAGCATTTCACTCGTCATTTGACGGTGAATTTTTATGAGTAGAGCGTTACCAATTTTCTTCAAGATGCCTTAAGACTACGTAATAAAGTTCAAAGTCGTTTATCTCCTTAAAATTTTCTTAGGTTATTAAACTTTATTCATGTGACATTTAGACAGGTGTTGAATCACACATAGGGTCATCACCGGGTCCACCTGAGAGCCCTATCACCTGGTATTTGGGAGCGTACCTGTGGCAAACTGCCAGCCGCGTACCAGGCTACTAGGAGATAGCAGGAGGTGGTAATCTAAATCACCTGGCGCATGCGTCCCACCTGAATGCTACCTGTTTTCATAAACCGATTGAGGTAGACCTGCGCTAAAGGGACGAATTAAATGAATAAGGAGGAAAGGGGAAGGTCTAAGTTATATGGTTATATCGTTAACGCATGCGTTCTGAGTTACCTGACGTGTCAGATGTCAGGCTTTTCATTTTGGTGCAAGCTCAGACCAGTTTATGTCGTAGTGACTGCAACTATTGTAATATAAACTCAACTTCAAAAGTACACAATTCAAAACAACAACAAAGTAAAACAATGTTCAAATATCCCAATAATTATATTAACCACTTTAAAATTATAATTTCTATAGTGTCGAACTGGCAGTTGTTTGGCCTCGGGTAGGTTGAGTGATCATGTTATTTTTATGGAAGAGTGTGTATTCTCAATATTAACACACGTTTAGGCACGTAGAGCCAACTCTGCAGCAATAAATGTAACACTAGAAATTACGGTGAAAAATAAATCATTGGATAATTTTGCGCACATTAGAATATTTCAACCTTCAACGCGGCTAACCTCTCTCTCATTTCAGAAACAGATTCATACCCAGTAATTTGACAGTCATTAGTAAAGTTACCATTTGATTTTCATAAAAAATGGTCTAAGTTACCACTTATCAGAACGGTTTCAGGTGTCAGTTAGAGATTATATAAAAGAAACGTTTGATAAGTTCAGAACCACCAAATATTCTCGTTTACATTGTCAACTTGTTTTGCCTTGAAGTATGTTTTGTACGTAGAGTGCAACGACCTCTGTGTGGTGAGGAGGCTGGTCCTCGCGGCCACAATATTTCAGCAATAAAGAGGTAATTACGCCAGGCGGGAACACACGCCCTCGAGATTATAACCGGCCCTTGTAGACTAGGAGCCAGGGGAGATATAGCTGCCGTGTGTTGCATATTTTGTGTAGAAAGCTAGGTTAGAATAAGGCAAAGTTAAAACTAAGAGAGTTATAGCCGTGTATAGTATTTGTGTGATTTTTCGTAATTCTTAAAATTTGATAATGATTTATCACGGATGGTGGACGATAAGTGACAGTGCAAATAATTTTAAGATGAATCAAGTAAAGAAAAAGTGTCAAATGGTTCACGAACATCTATGAGATTGGTAAAAAGAAAATTCACACTCACGTAGATACAACTATGTCTCCAGAAATCTCCACACAATAATTCAACTTATTTCTATTTAATTGCGATATAAATAAATAGTGTCCGGTAAATAGCAATAGGCTTGACCCCTATTCCATGAGAAAGCAAAACGTGAATGTTGGTCTTACACCTCTGCCTACATTTATTTAACTGACGTGATATTATGTATGTATAAATAAGAATTCAAGAATGGTCATTAAGCAAGCTCCTCGACTAGCATGTAACAAGTAATAATGACGAAGAAACGAGACGTAGTGATAATGTGATGTGTTCAGTACACACGTTACTTAATGGTACATAACTCTAGACTCGGATTTATACGATACATGTCATTATGAGATATCTACAACATAATAAACAAATCGTAGGGAAACGATTTAGTACTGGTACTTTTTAAAACTGTTTTTAATTTATCTCTACCCTAGGTGCTATCACTGTTTTACTTATAAAATGAGTGTAAGCTCTGATTAGTTAGACAGTGTATTAGCATTTTCAATATTTTTTTTAATTGATATGAGAGAAAAACTACCACCTTTTACGCTTTTCCTAAAGTATTGTGTCTTTAACAGCTATGCATCTATGTATGTTAATGTAAGTATGTTTTCAGTTGCATAAAAGAGTGAGTTAAATACGATAGACTGTATGTGAGCTGTCAAACTTACTTACAAGTTACGTGAAGTTTTAAAATAGGTTAAATTGCAAATATTTTGGTGGAAAAGGCGTTACCAACAATTTTATAAACAAGCATTTGTCACATACAATATATTCCTAATTATGTATGAGCGATTTACTACATTTTAAAGAACTATTAATGTCATTTACTGCAGGTAATATACACAATTTATATACATTTTAAGCCGTATACATTGTAAATTGAAGTGTCCGCCGCGTTTTTAAATTATAAAGAACTATTAGTGCTACGCCTCGCTAGTAATTTATACGTAATTGAATTTTAAACCACTATAGTTATAAATTACAAATTGAGCAGAAAATTCCTTGTCTACTATAGGGTTGTCATAGCTCTACTGTACATTCAATTTACTAAATAATAAATAACGAAGATCCATTACTGACTGAGCATTATCACAATTTTACTTAGATCAGGTGTTTATTACCTTTATAATTATTGTTGTTTAACACAAAATTGCAATGAGATATTTGTAAGTAGTATGTATTTGATCTTATTTGGGGCACACAACTATGTGAAAAAGAAATCCGGTTTTTTTTTAAATATTTTGGTGTAATTTTCATATTTTTACTTAAAAAAACATCACAAAGCTATTCTACATTTTTAATTAAAATGATTTTGGCACATATGAATCCTTCCTTCCAATATGATACAAGATGTCAGCCCTAAAATCCATCTTGTATTTTATACAAAGAAGTCTTTTTGTGCATAAAACTACACCGAGCTCGTATTACGAGAGTGGCGAGCGCCACGCTGTGGTGTCCAACCATCGCCTGACCAAACTACATTTGTTTTACTCTTACATGTACCTGTTTAAGACACGAAACGACTTAGCCCTTGAAGATGACCTTTGACTTGAAAACTAAGCTGTATTTTATAGAGCAATGAACGTAGGTTAATGTGATAAAAATACTTACCCCCGGTTTCCGTGTACGTTTAGCGGTAGTTTATCTGTTCAATAGCATTTTTTTTGTATGAGTTTTAACGCTATTGAATAGATAAACTGCCCCTAAATGTACCTCAGAAACCGGGGGCTAGAGAAAGTTGATAAGTAAGCAATTGGTAAGTGTAAAATATTTAGAAGTAACCTAAACAAGTTGAAATATTGAAACTTTTTCAGTACAGCAACGATTGTAGAGTAACTTGCTATCGTTCGAGCTTGGATATTTTTGAAACAAACAATTCTTAGGCGAATTATTATTAGCGTGCGAATATTACATACAAAGACGATGTGTAAGTAATAGTTACGAAATTCTTTGCCTTCAGTATTTTAGTTATTGGTGACATGTTTGGGACTCCAAAATGTGAAAAACCCCCGGTTTCTGAGTAGATTAAGCGGTAGTTTATCTATTCAATAGCGTTTTTTTTAAACGCTATCGAATAGATAAACTGCCGCTAAATGTACCTCAGAAACCGGGAGTCAGTCACGTTTGAATGCATTTAACATAAACTAACAGGACAATAAAAAACTAACAGGTAGTACCAGCTTCTCTACTCAAATCAACAAAACTATTGCATAACATTAAGGTGTCATAAATCGTCTAATTTTCTAAATGAGTCCGTCCAATCTGTCGAGACGTTTATGTCCATAACATCAAACCCTTATTAAAATATTTTTACAACGCCATAATAATCTGTATGGCACCACACTCGCTGAGGTTAGTGATAGGGCTGTATCAATTAGTTAGAGGTTTGTGATTAGAATATTTTTTTTTTTTTTTTTTTTTTTTTTTTTTCTCGAGTCTGTGAGCAACTAGACGGACGTGTTTCTTGTTATAATAAAATAAATTAAATCATTCCGAAATTAAAAACAAGCAACTATAGAACATAACTCTAAAACAATACGTCATAAAATCAAACAGCATAATTGACCGTGTTAAATCGTTCTATAATATAAATAGTGTGAAGTGCAAGGATCAGTGAGTGTGGGACCTCCCCGCGTGAGTGCGGCACCCCCGCGGAAACGAGACGGTCGCTATTTTTTAACCCGCTCACTCTCCAATCGCCGACATTGTGCAGTCCACCAACTCAAATATAGCCATGAGTTCACATCAATCACCGAATAGCGGAAAATCCATAAGCGAAGGCGGAAGTATCCCTGACCTGAGAACATTTAGTAGTGAAGACTTGCCTAGTGTTACACTAAGAAAAAGGAAACAACCAGATAGCTGTGACTGCTCCAGTTTAATAGCGAGTTTTCGTTCTGATATGATGTCTTTACTAACTACAATCTCAAAACAACAACAAGATAATTTTTCGCAATTGCAACGGGATTTACAAGAAATGAAAAACGAACTTAAGATATCTAAAGAAAAAACAGACCAACTAACGATACAGCAAAATACTTTAAAACAAGACCTTATGGATTTGAAAACGGTATGTCAAACTAATTCACATAAACTTACGATATTCGAGAAGGAAGTAACGGAGCTAAAAACTTTTAGCGGAACGTCCGCTTCTAATCCGCTACCGCTTAGTTACGAAAGCACCATCCTCGAAGTACAAGAACGCTTGCGCCGAGAAAAAAACTTAGTATTGGCGGGTATACCGGAAATAAATAATCCGAACAAAACTATAAGATACGAACATGATTTGCAAAAAGTTATGCAATATATACACATTTTTTACCCTGAATGTCAACAACCAACCAAAATTAAACGGCTGGGCGCATACAACACAAACAAACATCGATCGCTTAAAATATCCTTTGAATCTTCGGACACAGTGAAATATATTTTACGTAACAAAAACAAACCGCCGGCTAGCAATATTCGTGTGTACTCGGACCAAACTATTTTACAGCAACAATACATGAAACAACTTCGCGATGAACTACATAATCGACAACATAACGGCGAGCCCGACCTTATAATCAAATATCATGGCGGTATACCTAAAATAATTAAAACTACTTCAAAAAACTAAATCAACTGCCTGTGAACACCAACATCACAACAGCTGCTACTATAACCAATGACTCGTATGTTACGTACCAGCACACCAACTGCTGCAAAAATATAACAATCTGCGCGAAGAATTCGTCTATGAAATTCTTTTATACCAACATCAGAAGCCTAGTCAAAACCAACAAACTGGATGAACTTATATGCATGTTAAAATCTATAAATACAACTATACACGTCGTGTTGATATGTGAAACATGGATTAAGTCCGATACTGAAGCTAAACTGCTGCAAATACCTGACTATAGCCATGTATACTCTTATAGAAAGGGGCGCATCGGAGGTGGCGTTTCGGCGTTTATTCATAAAAGTATAAGATATGAAATATTGGAATTATCTAGTAAAGGTCACAACGAATACTTATGGGTAAATTTGGAACAATATGCCTTAGCGGTTGGCTTATTTTACAGACCTCCAAATACAAACATCAATAATTTTCTTGAATTCTTTGCACCAATGTTGGAAAAAAATCATAGGGCCTTAGTTTTCGGCGATTTTAACATCAATTTGTTAAGCGAGGATCGAAATACAAATAATTATGTAACATTTGTAAATGAAATGGGATATAGATTTTTGAACAATTTACACAATGATTACTGCACTCGAGAAACAATAAATACAAAAACAATAATAGATCATTTGCTTTCTAATACACAGAACGAAAACTTTAATATGGCCTTAATTGATACCCCGCTTTCGGACCACAAGCAAATATACCTAGAGATATGCAAACCGGCCTTAGCTAAGATACAAAAACAGAAATATGAAGTGACAGACTACGATTTACTGTATAAACTAACCAAGAACTCTGAACTTTGCACAGAAATAAACAACTATGAACAGTTAGAAAATATCATAAAAAACAATATAAAACTGAGTAAAAAAACAAAATACAAAATACAAAATAAACCGAGAAATGACTGGATAAACAAGGAAGTACTCAAAACATTACGCATTCGAAATGCTTCGTGGAAGAAATATCGAAAGGACCCTAGTAACATTACCAAGGAATCGGATTTTAAAACAAAAAGGAGCATAGCTGCTAAAACTATTAGGACTGCAAAAAATAATTACTTCCATGAAAGTTTCAAGAAATGTCAGAAAGAACCAAAAAAGATGTGGGAACTTATTAACACACTAGCAAATAATAAAAATAAAGTCACAACTATACCCTCTAAACTAAATACAGAAAAAGGACTAATTACAGGCGGGCAGGAAATTGTACAATATCTCAACGACTTCTTCTCAACCGTAGGTACAGTTTTAGCTAGTAAAATAGAAACACAGGACACAATTAATAGCACACACAATATTACAACCATTCATACACATAACACAGCCAGCTATACACAAAATACAACAACAACCACATCAGTATTACATACATTACAACCAACCACAAATAAAGAAATAAATGATATTATAGATAATTTAAACAATAACACAAGCAACGGAATAGACGGAATTAGCGTAAAAGATGTAAAGTGCATGAAGCCTCTTATACTAAATAATCTTACTAACTGTATTAACGAATGTTTAAAGCAAGGAATATTCCCTTCCAGTTTAAAAATAGCAAAAGTATCACCGATACATAAATCAGGTCCTAAAGATGATCCTAACAACCATCGTCCTATATCTGTTCTGCCGGTTTTTTCAAAAATATATGAAAAAGTAATCTATACTAGACTCAATTCCTACCTCACAGACAATAACTTTTTTATTAAGCAACAGTATGGATTTCGACCAAGATCAAACACTGTATCAGCTGCAATCGATCTCACAACCAAAATTCAAACAGCCCTAGATAAAAAACAACTTGCCTTGGGTATTTTTATCGATTTAAAAAAGGCATTTGATACTATTTCGCACAAATTACTCTTAACACAACTTAGAGATATAGGAGTCTCAGGCGATGCATACAATATAATAAAATCATACATGAATAGATCACAAATAGTTAAAGTTGGCAGTATCCAAAGTTCACCTGCCTCACTGTCGTACGGCATACCTCAAGGGTCAATTCTAGGACCATTGTTGTTCCTCATTTATATAAATAGCATTAGCACTATCAATCTTACTGGTGAAATTTCCCTTTTCGCTGACGACACATGTCTTTTTTATTTTGGTAGCAACCTCAATGAACTTGTCACCGAAGCTCAAAGTGACCTAAACAAGGTGAGTGAATGGTTCACATCGAAATTACTCACCATCAATACTGCTAAAACAGCCTATATGATATTCGCGGCTAGAAATAAAAAAGTCCCGCAACAAGTTAATTTAACCATTAAAAATGATGTCATAAACAAATCCAATGAAGAAAAATATCTAGGTCTAGTTATGGACCCTATTCTAACATGGCGTAATCACATTAACAAAGTTAAAAGTAAACTTTCCCCCCTTATTGGAGCCTTGCGCCGTATTATTCCTTGTATTCCGTGGACGATACGGCCTGTCATTTACAATAGTCTCGTCAAACCACACATTGAATACATGATTGAAGTATGGGGAACCGCGGCCAAATCTAATATCCAGGAAATACAAATCTTGCAAAATAAAATTATAAAAACACTATACAATTTTGATTACCTTGCACCCACCACAAAAATATACAAAGACACACACATACTCAACATAAATCAAATATACGTTTATAAAACATGCATGTTAGTAAGAAAAATAATAACACAAAATACACATACACAAACACACTTTGTCGAAAAAGTCCAAACATACAACAGTAGAAGACACAACAAGTTAGAACTAATCCACCCTAGAACAAACTATGGCAAGAATAGCATTTTATATGCAGGAGCCAAACTGTACAATAGCCTACCGGAAGAAGTATTGAGTAGTAAAAACCTAAGTATTTTTCGAACCCGACTAAAACTGTTCGTACAACAAAATTGTTAACAAAAAAAATGTTTTATTAGGATGAAATTGTATATTCTTTTCTTTGTGTTACTCTATATAGAAAATTTATTTGCTCACAGATTGTTAATGCATGCTTATTTAATTATGTACAGTTCTCAATGTAAGCGAACTACTTGTTCTTTTTGAGAAATAAATGTCTTTAAACCGAATATGCAAAATAATGAATTAAAGAATATAGGTTGAAAACTTGGAATGGAATAATGAGGCACTTTTTTACAGGGAAAGCAGCAAATCTAAATATTAATGTAAGTAACCCTAATTAGTATAAGTAGACAGAAACCTGGGTTTAGGGGTAAAATATAAAAAAAATTGAACTTATACGTGAGGAAGTTCTTTGACGCATAGCGCACTGTCCCTTTCTTAAGTATTATATACATATATACTCTCAAATTTAATTATTAACACAAATGTTAACGTATTAAGTTTTAAATATTTACCGAACTACTCAAAAACGTACTGAAATTACACCAAAATCATCAAAATACCTGAGCTATATAATATAGTTATCTACACATACATAACATACGAGTATATTTCTCGCATCAAAACGTGGGTCCTAACAAACCCTGCCGGCCCTACAAGAGAGTGTAAGTCTAATCTCAAATGGTATCGCCTGCTCTCACGTCACGCATCCCTTTGTGAAGCTATCGTAAGCGAGATCTCGACCTTACAGCGTGTATGTTTACATTGTGAGGTAAATATCATTATTACGAAATTACTATGTTGTACTACCTTTGTTATAAAGATGTTAGCTTTAAAATGTGGTACATAGAAGTTTATATGAACATTTACTGTAACACTATTATCTACAGTTGGAACCATCGAGTATCGAGAGTTTGACATTTAAAATGTACTGCCAAAATCTATACTAATCTATACTAATATTATCTATACTAATATTATAAAGCTGAAGAGTTTGTTTGTTTGAACGCGCTAATCTCAGGAACTACTGGTCCGATTTGAAAAATTCTTTCAGTGTTAGATAGCCCATTTATCGAGGAAGGCTATAGGCTATATAACATCACGCTACGGTCATTAGGAGCGGAGTAGCAACGAAAAATGTTACAAAAACGGGGAAAAATTTGACTTATTCTCTTAAGTGACGCAAGCGAAGTTGCGCGGGTCAGCTAGTAGTTTATATGACGCCCGCCAGAGACGCTGAGCCGATTATCACTCGATAGTAGTAGAGAATCGAGCTACTGATTGATAACATTAAAAATCCGTTTGTCGTAGAGTACTGTGATGTTTAATTAAATAGATGCAAAGACATCTCTTGTTATGTCATGGTACCCTGATATTTGGTAAGTAAATACGGAGTTCGAGTTTGCAGTAGTTCACGAATGACATAATAAGTTAACTTTAAGTTGTGCAAAGGTAAGTCATCAAGTCAAAAGGAACGAAAATATGAATTTTAGGGTCCAGAAACCTATAATATGTTTATTATTTCTATTGAGAATTTCCTAACATCAAAGCTAAGTAAAGATTTCTTCGACCCATCGTACTATAAAGATAGTAAATAATAGTAATTAATTAGACATGAAATAAATTCTACAGCTAGTTAAAATTACTGTTTAGATGAATATTTCGATATGAATAAATACGACTACAACCGAACACATCCAAGGACCAATTCATATAACGATGCCTATCTCTATATCTTCACGGCGTATTAAAAAGACATACTTTAGCAGATAAAATCTGTGAGTCCTGACAACCGCTACTTAGGCTCAAATGTTCAAAAAGAGTATAAAACAAGTTATTTTAATCCACCCCCTCGGGATCCTGTTGGACAGAAATAAATTCGATGCTCACAAAAAATTGTAGACTAGTAATTAAGTTTTGTTCATTTTGGAAAGATGGTTTAAGTATTTGTTTTGATTTAGAAGTAAACGTATGTTTCGGAAGAACTTAGTTCACTTTGATTATAATTGTAAATAATCACTCACAGAATATAATAACTAATGTGTCTAGGCACAGATTTTTCATAGGCTATCTTTCAATTAATTGTTTAGGTATATAAAACTAGATTATTTTTAGAAGGTAACGTATTGTCGTTCGAGACACTTTTAAAGATTTGATTTTCATAAAAACGTATAATATTGTTATTAATACTCTGTGTTTGTAAATTATATTTCATTTTTTAAATTTTATAGCGCTAAGACACACTAACTTCATAGTGCTACCTTTATAACATAATATTAATAGTAAAAGGTAAATAATAATAGTGGGTAATTAGCACAGAAACAACACAAAGCAATTAGTTTTGGTTTGTTTAGTGCTAATATTAATATTGCCGTCATTTCGCCGGTGTTTGTGTTTGATCCTCTATTCACGTTAACTCTTATTTGCTGAACTAAAACCCATTGAACTGATCATAGACTTCTTAGTAATTGATGTAAGAAGCACAACAATCGCTGTAGGGTCGCTATAGCCTCCAAAAAGACTGATAAGAGAGATTCTTTCTTTCTGACGAGCTAGATCTTTTCGTATTTTAGAAACCACGCCGCGCCGTGAACTTTATAGCCAAACTTAAGGAACATTATTAACATACTGGTATCACACTATACTCTAAAGTAATTAAAATATACGTAGTAACGTGTATTTAGAGGAGCAAAATATATATAGACCAAAAAACACCACTTGGTGCGATCCTTATAAACTTCCTTAGCTTTATCTTGTCATACAGGACCGCCGCGCCGGTTACGAGTCCTACGTTAAGTTAGGAGCAAAATATCTATACTTAATATTATGAAGCTAAAGAGTTTGTTTGATTGTTTGTTTGTTTGTTTGTTTGTTTGAACGCGCTTATCTCGGGAACTACTGGTCCGATTTGAAAAATTATTTCAGTGTTAGATAGTCCATTTATCGAGGAAAGCTATAGGCTATATATCATCACGCTACGACTAAAAGGAGCAGAGTAGCAATAAAAAATTTAACAAAAAACGGGGAAAATCTTGACCCGTTCTCTCTTAGGGCTTCTACACACAATGCCGGCGGCAAGGCCACCGGGCATGGCCGCCGATTGTGCCGACGGGTTAACAGTTTGCCGGCGTCATTTGTTTCTAGCATTCGATCGGTAAATTGACTCTGGGCGGCTTGTGCCGGCGGCATTACCGCCGGCATGTGTGTAGTAGCCGTTATGCGACGCAAGCGAAGTTGCGCGGGTCAACTAGTCATTAATAAAATAATGTATCTAATAAATATCTTCAATAGCTCTGTTAAAAAGAGCCATTAAACAAGTGCCTAATATTTTTTTACCGGTAAAAAACGTTTCATCCATTCACGGATAATTGGTCGTCGTCAAAGGGATGCGGTGGCACTTCCTTCTCAGAACTCGGGGGGTGATATAAAAAGATCTTTTTCATCGTAAGCCGTTCGCCTTCTTGATCAAGTGTCGCCTTGATTTATTTCGAGTGTATGAGATACAGCTTCCGTAAAAGGGTGACTTTGTTAATTGAGGATGAAGGTATTAGGAGTATTTTTAAGTTGTTACTAGTATTGGAAGCTGTTCAGTTAAAGGATATTAGTGCAGCGTATGTCTTTTGGGTGATAAAATTATGAAGTATGTTTTTTACATGTCTATTAAGTATGTTAAGTATGTGTTTACGATAAATGAAGCTATTTTTGTGTGTAATCTTTAAAAAGATATTAGAGATATTTTTTATTCTTAATTTTATTCTATTTAACATGATAAGGATCAGGAGGACAACATCCTATTAATATTGTAAATGCGAAAAGTATGAATGTACTACTGGACATATTAACAGATAAGATTGGACCTGTATTAACACACATACGATACTTTTAACTCCGTGAAATCTTTTTACGCGGACGAAGTCGCGGGCAGTAGCTAGCTAGTTATACATATACATATGAATCAGTTCAGAGAGTACAAGCACTCAGTAGTAAACAGGATGCCAGCGCGTCACCACGCTAGCGTGTCTATCAATAATTGTGCCTTCACAACGTGATGCCAAGTACCAGGCAATCATGAGCACACAGTAGGTAACTCGAGTACTCGACACATATCCATAAAAAACAAAACAATATTGATCGTGGCGCAATATGGAGTATTGGAGCGGACTTCCATGCTGGAGATAACCCATCCGCCGCCCACGGGCTATATAGTGGTCAGGGACATAGCTACATTGTCACAGATTCGCATTGAATTAATGCCTTCAATGACATTTATTCATGGCAACCGTTTTAAAATGATTGTACTTCAATATTTTTTTAACGTGGTGGCTGCCGATAAATGCGACTGCATACCAATATAATTAATTACTTTAATTAAGTAATAACGATTTTAAATTAAAACCTATTACCAAGTACCGAAGAACCAGTGGTTATATTCAGTAGATTATTTATTTATTTGGCGCCATAATAACGTACTAACACTCTCATATCATAAAATAACTATTTAATTACTAATTAAAATCAATTACCGATATTTTCAAACACATTACGAATAATTTAAATTGAAAATCAAAACGACATATTTATTGCACCGTAATATAACTAGTAGTTAACTTTAAACGGGGACTTTGAAGTCGATAGTAAATCTGAACTTGTAAAAAAATGATAGCGCTATAAAATATGGAAAGGTGAATAGTCTAATAACAATAAAATTTGTATGGCAACGAAGTTATAATGAGTATGGCCTCACATCGTGTAGGGATTAGGTGTGATTTACGTACGAACTCCTCGGTAGTTCTGGACTCCTGGTCAAATTGTTACCTGTAAAGAAAGAGGTCGGATTAACTTGCGGTCAGTTTGATAACAAATTACGGTCAACTTGGTTTACAATACGAATTATATTCATCTAGAATAGATAAAATATAGAATAGAATAAAGCAGCATTTATGTAATAATGTAAATATCTAGCAAGTTAATGTGAAACAAAAATTAGACAGGCATCTATTTCCATTGTAATAAAATTGACTAATTAAACAAATGATAATTTTGAATTGATAAGTATACTCGATAATAAAACGGCCAAATATTTAAACAACACTTAATTTTAAGTAATGCTTAAAATTCACTTGCAGCATGAGAGTTATGTTAAATTTAAAATTGCGTGTCTTAGAATATTTGGCCATTAGTGTCAAATTCTCTTGTTTTCCCTTCCCAGTGATTCAGTTTAAAATAACTCGTCTAAACATATAATTAAATGTTTTATTATACTGGTAAAATATCCAAAACATTGTTTCACGTTTCATTGAAAACTACGAAAGAAAAGCAAACATTTTGGTTGAAAAAATATTGCATTGTTTGACATCGGCAAATGTATAACTACGGTGACATCACTCAATAAATAAAACAGCACTGACTTGAATAACTTGAATGTAAAAACGCTTAAGTTTGTACTGAACAAATAGTATTTTGTGAGTCATGCAGGCTTTCAGAAAATATTATATTTAGGAATATCACTTTTATCTCTTAACGAATTAATCTCTCTATATAGCCCACTTCTACTAACTGTTGCGTTAAGATCTCCCCATTACCATTGTTGCTTAGTTTTACAATATTGTGATATTATTAGACACTTCTGTAATTAAACGTAATTACAGAAGTTCACGAGAACCAAAGCTAAAAGCTCGATTAACGGATAAAAAAAATCTATGGCTATTTTGCACTTAGCCAACGTGGTAGACTAAATGCTTAACCTCTCTCTTGATGTAAGGAAACCCTTGCCCAGCAGTACGACACAGTAACAATTAGTTAAATAAAATCTCATATCTAAAAATAATGACTCATCATAGTAGGAACCTTCTTCTCTTTTGAAATTGAAAAAAAGGAGATAAAGCCAGTTTAAATTTAATTCAAAATCAATACTATTTAACTATTTTGCATATGTCATTCTACACATAATATATGAGTATCTATTCATTCGATGTATGTTTCCGGCGCGCGCCATATGTACTTCGCGTACTGTTATTTATACAAGTGTGACCGACTACGGCCATAATGTACATGTGGTGGCTATTATATGTCGCCTATGTGTCTGCTAACTCGCTTAGGATGTCTTCAACACTAGGCATTAAAGGCTAATTATAGAAATAGTAGATGCACTGCGTTTAATATTAATTTTGATACTTCAATTCTAGTCTATGTGACAGTGTTTTTTGTGAAAGTCTGACTGACAAGATAAAAATATCCTGCAATCTATCACTGTCCTGTCTAACTACAGTAACTACTAGGGTCTCCTCCCGAAATAAGATATGTATTTAATTTCTCTACCTATCTCAGGCTATGTTTAGTGTGTAAGTTAACTAAATTAATCTATCCTATCAGTATCCCATCATTGTTCAATTGCTGGGTAAATGTCAAGACACGGTCTCCTCCCAAAATAAGAAATTGGCTAGCCTGCAGTTCACACTTTTTTAAACACAAGTTTATAACACAATACGACATTATACTACTTACATAACTAATTTTGTCTCCAAACTGGAAAATTTTACGCGAAACGGTAAATAACACAAACGAACATCGAACCGGTTGTCAACGACCTTGAACAAACATCGTATGCAACCGGTCTACTTCTGGAGTTGTTGACTCGGGCATCGAATTGTGACCGCTACGTCCACACTCACCAGTTCCCGCCACTTAGCGACATGTGACTAGCGGAATGCACTTACGTTTATTTTATAAATTACCGTCAATTTGTCATCCAATAAAATATTGTTAATGTAAACATAGAGAATAAATAAACAGACTTATTGAAAACTAGAGAGCATTTAAGTGGATGACTAGTTAAATAAAGATGACTAAGGTCTATAAAACAGTCAAGCCTGACTTGCGTAGGTCTATGCTCTGATCTAAATTTATACCCAAAATAAGAAACAGAACGAAATCTATCTATACTAATATAATAAAGCTGAAGAGTTTGTTTGTTTGTTTGTTTGTTTGTTTGTTTGTTTGTTTGTTTGTTTGTTTGTTTGAACGCGCTAATCTCAGGAACTACAGGTCCGATTTGAAAAATTCTTTCAGTGTTAGATAGCCCATTTATCGAGGAAGGCTATAGGCTATATAACATCACGCTACGGTCATTAGGGGCGGAGTAGCAACGAAAAATGTTACAAAAACGGGGAAAATTTTGACCCATTCTCTTAGGTGACGCAAGCGAAGTTGCGCGGGTCAGCTAGTCGTATATAAAAACGTCAATAATATGTGTGCCAAAATAACAAAATACGTTTGTTATATTCTGTCGCCATTTGTTTACAACTATTATTGCACATTTACAATTTATAAAAGGTATTTTAACTAAATATATTATTACGAATTAGAAATGTATGCAAAAAAAAATGTAAATGAAAAAATAAAGGAAGAGTGCGCTAATAAGATTCTCACGTATGTTATCAGTCAAATTGACATAAAATATTGTTATTAGAAACCACGCTAGAGTTTATATCAAACGTTACAGAACATAAAACAAACGAAATTGTTTGTTACCTCATTTACTTAGCACTCATTTTTCGCAGCGTAATGTGGTTCTTCCGAAATTAAACATGCTTCTGAATCGTCAGTAAAATTACTTAACGCAATACTACAAGTTTGTATGCTAACAAAATTTGTAATGATTTTCAGTAAATAAAAATTAAATACAGTTTAAAAACAGCTCAGAAATATGAACTAATCAATCCCATTAACTCGTTATAAATGTTATATATAACTTGTTATAAATGTACCTTCATTTCTAACCAAATTATTTTCATTGCTCATCCCGTACAAATATTCTAAACACGATGTGTGTGTGAGTGAGGTTCCCGATAGAACCTCCATGCGAGACAAGGACGCACGAATATTTCCCTCCCTGTTCAATCTAACTCGCGTGTGAAAATATCCTCACATATGAGAGAGCTCAGGGAGGCTCTCAGCTATGAATTTGTGTGTTTACAATTTTTTTCAGCATTAGAAACCTACGTTTAGAACCACATGTGAGATGTGTTAGAAAAAAAACAGCGTTTGCTTAGCAAATTCTAATCTCTACACATACTCATGTACCAAGGCAGCAGGACCCGGTAGGAAGTTATCACATGTTGCCTCCCTGCGAGATATAACACACGCCATAGCCACACACGCATCGCATGTCGAAGGGGTTGAGCGTACGTGGCCCCTAACCTAAATTCACACCCACACTTGCGGGAGCGTGGAACGCCACCCTCTAAGCAGGTGCGAGCGAGATACCACTCGGTCTCGTATCCCTGGCGTTAGAAAGAGTTAGATATGGGGCACGGATTGCGGAGAAATAAGACAAGTTTGAGTCTGCGCATCTTGAGCTCGTTCTAAGGGTGAAAGTTCGTTCACCGCTCCCGTAGTCTGGGAACCTGGTAGTTGTTTTCCATTTTAGGACAAAACTCGATAAAAAAGGGCGCTCGGGTGATGGGGGCTGAGGGATTAAGCTAATCGTGCTTAGGGGTTGAAGGGTGCGTAGGCTCGTGCGGTGAGATGTGAGAGAGTGTGTGAGAGTTGAGGTAGGCCTCTGCTCGTGTGTGCGTAAGAAACAAGCCTGCTAACTTGTGCGAAACTTGGCACTACATGACTGTTTCAGTAGCAACTTACAACTAAAAGTTAAAACTACTCTACTGCCAGCCAACTCGTACCTACTCTACTTCATTGTACAAACATAATAACACCATAGTAACTTCATAATAGGCATAAACTTATTCAAAACACACAAGTCTCAAACTCATTTCTACATGCTATGATAACACAAATAGTGAAACGTGGGTGTAATTCACGTCTTCCATTCCCACTTTCTCTTTCACAAAGGAAAAGATACCTTTCCTTACTATAGAGGCTTTTGGAAATCGTCGATTACATCGAGTGACATAAGGTCAAAAGCCCCAATCAGTGTAACGCATCATAGCCTACACTGTTACAAGCTAATGAGGTCAGACGATGAGCACTGAACCGCGAAATGCGTCCATTGTACCGATTCAAAGTAAATATTTCAATGACTTAATTTGACTGTATGATGGGTTGTATGGCCAAACTGATTAACATTTTAACATAGATATTGAACTCGTTATTTTGATGACTGAGTAGAGGTGATTAGTTTGTGTATAAGAACAAAAAGGAAATTAGGTAGGTACATCAAGAAAAAGAGTTATTCTACTTTATTTTTATTTTCGTAGTCATAAATTATTTTACAAAAAAAAAGAAAGAAAAAAAATTACACGATGTTAAGTAATACCGACATTACTAAACAATTACCTAAACTCTACTAATATTTGGATAAGTGTAAAATAAATAAAAAATCAAATTGTGCATTACGATTCTATACATTCCATTAAACGACAGATATCAAAGCTTGTTTTGTGCAAATGGCTATGAAATTTTTACGCGCGTCTGTTTACTTGGCCCGCGGCCGCGGTGTGTACGGCGCATGCGCGGTCCACCATATTTGAATAACTGTCAAAATGCATTTGACAACTTGACGCCTAGTTGCTAGCGGTCAACTACCAATTATTATGTTTGAAGAAATTTAACGCAGTATTTTTTGTCTCACACGTTAAAATTGATAAAAAAATTGCATCTTCCGAAACGGGGAACTAACCGTTAATTATATGTAACAACTAATGTACACAGTTTTGTGATGCAAGAAATATTATTATGTTTAAGTAAGTTACGAGTATGTTCAAACTCCTTTAATCATGGATGCGACAATCAAAATAAAATTTAAGCTTATTTTGACAGTTTCGTTGTAAAGTAATTTCATTCACAAACAATGGTTCATATTAAACATACAAAAAAGCGGAGCGATTAGTAAATAATAGCCTCAGTAGATGAGCTGTAGAGAAAATATTTCATATACCTATATTTTCACACGCAAAGAATTGGTACCTTGTAAGAACGTTTTGAGAAGTATTTTGACCTGGAATTTGCAATCAACGCATGTTTCTCTTGTCCAGTGTCAATTTCACTATCTTGTTATCTGTACAAAGGTTATTATGATGACAGCCTATTATGTTTGTAGAGTTATTTGATGTGAACTCAATGTTTTATGAAGCTCTAGTAAGTGTGTTCTATGTTTATGCATACATATTTACATGAAATTACGCCTTTTTCCCGTAGAGGATAGGTAGAGACCAAAATACGCCACTTACTACAATTCTAACGGACTTCCATAGATTTCTTGTTATGTAAACATTTAAAAAAAAGGTATTGTTTGACAAGAGTATGGATGTGAATAAGGTAAAGAAAGTTTGTGAGGATCGTGATTGTATGCATCTATTTAAAAAGGTTATTGTTATCAATCAAAAAACCCTTATCATCTAAATTAATTTAAATTCAAACTAACATTTCAATGGAACTAATAAAATAAAAAAAGGTTTCACACCTTTTTATCGTATAGTCAAAAAACCTCGCCTTAAAATTAGCTTCATAAAGGCAATGTTAAGTAAAAGGGTTAAAAAAAAGATAAATAATTTCCCTTTCTAAAGAATGTTTGAGGCACGAACCCACAGGAATGTTCACTGTCCCTTTTCATAATGCCTTCTCTTTTATACACGTCAGTATAGATAAACTGGTTACTTTTTGATTAATGGTTTTACTATTTTTTATACATACAAAATATTATTCGGTCGTACAAAATATTTAAAAAAAGTTTGTAGCTCATTTTGTATGTAAAATTAACTGATTATTTTATAAAATTGAACATCGTTTATTACAAAACATGGTTAGTTGTTGCTAACTCGAAACTCGATTCATGTTTGTAATTTGAAAATAAATTTACGAAAAGTGGAGAGGAAGACTTGATATTGTTAAAAAAAAACAATTCCAATAGATACCATTTTTAGATAAACATTAGCGAACTCTTAACGTTGTAGTAACATGACCGTCAAACCACTTTTGAACTTGAAAACAGACACCTTGTACCGAACCCCTCACCCTTTTATTCCTCTCTGTCTCTCCCATACGGGCCCTGTTCGCCACCCTGTCTGGCGCAGAAAAGAGCTCTTATCGCATTCTGCTGCCCTGGTAGATTCAGCGAACTATTACGTCACCATCTTGTCAAGCCGAGCGAACCCTCCGTAGGCAAGCCGTGTCTGTTCTATTCAAGCCTAGTAACTTTGTAATGAAACGAACTTATGTAATGACTGTATACACAAAGTAACAATTTTTAAACATGACATAATACGTAATGAATTCCAAAAAATCTGGCGTACAATTTTATAGTTAATAAACATTAATACCATACTGGCTGAAATAATAAATCACCATGATCAACCCAAGCAATGACGTAACAAGATAACGCTAAAAAAGAACAAAAATAAACTGCAAAAATCCGTTGCGAGATCGGGAAACTCGTAAACCAATGTTCTAAACATCCTACTTTCTGTACTTGGAGAAATTAGGCTAGTGTAAGCAACTGTCCAGCCAAATTCATGGGACGACGTAGGATGGCAACATATGGCGGCTTCCCGGAATGTAATTCGCTCGAATCAAAAGAATGACCGCCTTTACGTGAATTTTTCGGAACAATTAAACTTTGGCGGATGTTTCATCAGATGGTGCATAAAGTAAGACTGAATTTTGCTTTCATCACGCACGTAGAAATAACTGCGGTAGGTGACTTTAACTAATATTATTTTTTTATGTAGTAGTGGTCATTAGTGGTGTAACAAACGAAAAGCTCTAGTTGGTAATCAAATAATAACGAACTCTGCCAAAACGGAAAGCGATAGTAACAAACAATCGTATGCTCTGTTTTGTAAACTTTATTTTATAGCGCAATTATGACAAAGGTCACAAAGCAACCCGAAACGAATTTCCGTTAATTAAATGAACCAACATTTTACGAGAACAACTGTAGCGCGATTCTCTACTTCTATCGAGTATTGACAACCGGGATAATCTAGAGATTATCGAGAAATTTTGTATGAAATTCGAATCAGCGCCTCTAGCGGGTGGCGTAGGAACAATTTTTGCAGGACATTTAAAATGCAAAATTCTCGATCCTTGTTAGAACCGATGTAGAGAACCTCGCTGCTGTTTATCAGAATATGCACGAATATTTGAAATGTTGTCAATATTGTGGTCAAATCGGCACACATTTATTGCTGACGGAGTGTTCGACCCGTTTTACTTTTCTTTAATTATTGTGTATACCAATACTGACACAAGCACTTCAATATATTCCAAGTTTAATGAAAAACAGAGCATCCCCATGACCTAATTTTACACTAGACAAGTTTATATTAACACGTATTGTTTATTTATACAAGTTTAAAACACTGGGGAGGTGTGAACGAGCTCGCTATTTATTCTTAAATTATATCTGCAAAGGTTTATTTTGAGATTGAGGTGTTTGTATGCGAACTCTTGGATTCTGCATCCGCCTTAGAATAAAACAAAATTTGTTTGGTGAAAGTGAATAAGTTGTATATTTTCTTAGCTTTTGAATAATACTAATAGGTATCCCACGCAATTGGGTTGAATAAAGAATGAATGAAGAGTAGAATGAACTAATCCTTGTTCATATTTGTAATGAATACAAACAATTGAGCCGTCTTCATAGATCAGTTAAGTCAGACACGTTGGCAACATAAAGTGCACTAATGTGTGTTTATTCTCCATTTTGCATTCAATGTAGGTGTTTAGTTTAAAGCACATTCTTAAGCATAAATTTAATTCGTTATACAAGTTAAAATAATTACTTTATTTTTTAGAAAAGTAAGGAATAACACCTTTTTTTAGCACGTATATCTACCACTATCAAATATCGACAACTTTTGTAAGAAAATCTCTCCTCAAGCGGAAGAAGAAGCGTAGAAACTGCTTTTGAAGTACATTTTAAATCTGAAACTTCACGTCACTACCGTCTATACAGAATCGCACAACTGGTTGGTTAGCAGCAAAATAACGGCCGAATATCACGGAGAAGAAGAGTGGTGAAGGAGTTTGAGGACAATGGGACAGCGTAGATTAGGAAATAAAAACCAAAAACAATTGACGTAGCTAGCAGGCATGTAAGCTTAATCTAACGAAACTTGATGCGACCAGTCAGTCTATACTATACGTAGGGGACTATTTTAGTATATTTTATAAGATAACAGTAATGTCCGAACCATCTGTCGAAAGTGCATTACACGGTTCAATATAAAATTTCTCCGTCAGTTGCGTAAGTCCCGCGCCGGTCCTAATTTTATCGACATAGTGTTGTGAGCAACGATTATGGTCCATTACACATAAAACCGCTCTAATTGGTCGATCAACACTCGGTTTTATGTTTTATCGTTATTTCAAAATACATTTTGATTCCCCATTATTAAGATATTACCTTAATTTAAGTATGAAAATATTATACTTTACGTTTAGTGTTTAATTTTTTTTTTGGTACTAAACTGTAGTAAAAGGTGCTTATGTTAGATTCAGTTATAAATTGATCGAAGGTTTGCAACTTTCTTCTGACTGAGAGTTTACAGAGACAGCAAAATGTTTAATCATTTGCCTCCCACAAAAGTACATACACTTCTCTCAAACAGCATAGAAATAATAACTAAATTAAATTTTTGAATGCCTACAGGATAATCGTTTTAAGCCATTTTAATTGATTTCCCAACCATATTTTAACACCAGAAAATTGCGTCTTATAAAATATGCATTTGCATCATTATGGCTTGTTGACGTCACTAACTAAATAATATGGAAATACAGATAAATACAGAAATACAGATAAATATTTTAACTAACTACAGTATACGTAATTTCTGCAGAAACGATAAACCAGCGGAAGCCTGATGTCGCGCTCTGATAACAACTAAACAGGGAGAAACTAATATTACTTAATGCATTATTTATTGCGAGAATAATTTGAATTCAATATCTTGGGAATTTTGTTCGTACAGTAACTTTGAACAGATACTGGCAAATTCACTTCTCAGAACTATTTTATAGGCCTTTTCGAATAATTTTTAAGTTAACAATGAGCATGAAAAACGAACCTTATTTAAACGAACGACCTCGGCGAATTTCATGCTGGTGTATTTTTTGCAATCAATATTATATTCCTTTCGATCGAACCCTCTCCTGACTACAACGAACACATAAAGTAAACATTTCTCCAATTTGGTGCAGTTATTTGGAATTAGATATACAACGATGAAAAGTAAGCGTCTTTTTCCCATAAGAGTAAGCAACTTCTGGATATAAAGTTATCGATATTCTACCAACTCTACTTTAAGAAAAAAGTTCCTGATTATACCTTGTTATCTTCACGCCTGATTGGAGTCTAACTCCTTGTTATAATTAGTGGCATTTTCTAAGAATTTCGTCTGCGGCTTTAGAGATTTTAGTTATTAACCTTAGTTAGTTTTGTTTAGTCAGTCTTGAATTTGTTATACATTTTCCCGTATTATTGTTAAAGATTTTAATATTATGTTTGAGTGCATTAAGGCAAAACTGACATGAAATTGAGTAAATATATCTGTAAATTTTGTCATATTAATTAAATATTTGTAGAATCTTTAGGTTTTGTATACACTGCACAAACACTTAGAGCTTCTAATATATTGCATTTATTTAGAATTAGTCCTAAAATTAGACCTTGAATTCCCTTAAGTAAATTTTACGGTACAATGTCACGGTACAGGAAGCAATAAGTTCAGGGACACATCAAAGCACCACTTTTACTTTAAGCTTGGCGTTGTGATTCGTAACGCGATTTGCTCACGGTAGGGTTGATCACTATACATACATGTTTGAAATTAAATTAAAAGTATCGCTTAAATAAGATACCTTTAGGTACCCCTTTACATATCCATCGCGTATAACGCCCTTATACAGTCGAATTGCACAGCACCTGTGTTCAAATATCGAAAACTTGCATTGCATCAAATGAAACTTAAGACACAAAATATGAATCCAAAGCTTGTTGACATTTTGAAACGTGATTCTTTTACCTGGGCACTACTAAATTGTCTTTAAGCCCTTAGGAAAATTGCATTACATTTTGTAAAATATATTTATAGTATTTTTACTTACACTTAAGATGTTAGTCGGAAGTGGGCTAATAAAATAAACATCTTTCGTCATTGTAAAGGAACAAAAAGAAAACAATATACTAAAACTTTGTGGCCTCACATGCGTGAATAATCTTTCTCGTAAAATGAAAGGGCGCGCGAATAATCCTCATTTTTACACTCCATAAGCCATTATTACCGGCCTTTTTATGGTTTTATGAGTTAAATATATACTTTAAACTCCATAAGGCAAGATAATATACCTTAAGACAGTTACAAAGAAAGATATAGACATATTTTCTTATATTGTTGTCTTATTCAGGGAAATACTCTCAAATACGTAGCATTTAGCTTTCAAACTATGACATGATGATGGTTATAAGTAAAAATATTAGATAGAAGCTCGCATTTCCCAATCCGTATTCTCTAGTTCGTCATTTTGTAAATAAACTTGATTAATCGTGTCCTAAACTCTCTGTATATCCACTCAGCAGCCGAAAAGTGTCCGTATAGCTTTTGGAAACTACTTAGCCGGGTGATACCCAGCAGTGAGACAATCTAACATCCACGTTACCCAACTATACACAAACTCACTGTTCTTCCTAAGAACTCATCTTCATCGCACTTCATCCAACATCATAACCAAGACAAGAGACATAAAACATTGCAACCCATTTACCATGATCTCCTTGCTAGTACGGGTCCCGGTCCCGGGCCAACTAATCACGTGTGCAGTAGAGCATGGTATTTTAACATGACACGGAATAATCAGAGTGTCAACTGTGATGAATACGCCGTCTACTTCATTCAACATGTGTTGGAGAATTTACTTCAGTTCCTTTTATTATTCTGTCGAGTCATTTATACAACAAAATTTGAGAAACCTGCATTGTATTTGTTAACTTTCTCATTTGATTAAATAATAATATTTTAAATACCAAATTTTAATAATAGTTAAAACCAATAAAGTTATGGTGTTGTAAGTAGCTGCAAGCAAAATAACATAGCTTATGTAAAGAGTAGGGGCCATAGTGATTCTTTTTATTTCATGCACTTGGGTGTAAAATACGTGAACATATAGATACATTTTGTAGCACAAACTCCACAATCAAAAATAAAAAAATATATATTTAAGTAATTCCCAAAATCCTATCGATTTTCTTCTGAGGTGTACAACAGTTTCCACGTAGCGTTACTTTCTCTTGTACATTTAATTCAAGTTCAACCTTTACAACGAAACAAAATTTCAAAATACCTTTCTATTTTAATAATTCCCAAAATCCAATCGATTTCCTTTCAACCCGAAACATTTCTAACGCAATTCTATGTAAAAGTAATTTAATAAGGCACAGAGCGACCGTGGGAGCGGCGATTACCGAGACGGCGCATTTAAAAGTGCATCAGCCGACAATCATCAATGGATGGTGTGCATACGGAGCGCCGACACGGCACTGCCACGTCACAGATCATTAAGATACGGCACGAGAAAAAACACGGGACGAGTTTGAGCATAATTATCGTGAGGTGATACCCTTCCCTTGGAGCTTGAGGTATTAGTTTTTGTCATCTGTCATTAGAACTAGTGATAGTTTTGCTTCTGACACTCTATTAACGTTGCACCATGTGTTGTAAGAGCTTTTTTGTTATTGTAAAAAATATTGAAAGTGCACCGAAAAAATAGAAAAACTTGTTCGGAATTTGTCAATCAATTTTGTTCTCCTCTAGAACTTACGAACATTCGTCTTTGACAGATATACTCAAAAGTGATGATGTAAAAGCAGCAGTAATCAGTACAGTATAAATCACGGTTGCATCCAACATTGGATGCGGTTACGAAATTAGACCGAGTCCAATTTTCTTTTGATTTTGTTTGATTAATTACAGAAAAGGCATTGACCCTATGCTTCTAGATGCATTTTGAAGTAGTGCTCTATTCCCATTATTAAACTCAAAAAACACTCTTTGGATATTCCACGATAGACATTACATCACACAGCTCTCAAATCAAAGTAAATTAAAGCTTCGATATTTATTAAATCACATAAATAATAAACTACTGCACATCCCTACTAACCGCAAAATAACAAAACGTTCCAATAAAACAAAACAGCATCGTTTTTTTTTGTCCAGTCACCTGCGTGCTCCTGTTTTGTACCAGGCGAACATGAGCGAACAGGATATCGTTGCTCCACTTACTATCAACTAAGTTTAGTTCGATATTCGGAAAGCGGGACGGCGAGCGCTACACAAAGCTTTATTCATAGCCGACTGAAACTTTTTTACACGCAAAGTTTTTTGTGAATCTACCGAATTCATTAGTTGATTGACAGTTAGACAACTTCTACAATATATCATCCGAAAACAAAAGAATTACTAAAGTTGAAACAAGATCAAAACTTCAGGATTAACGGGAAATAAGGAACGGGTATTTCTAGTCCTAGTTCCCAAGATAGTTATCTCGTCTTTATTTATAGCAGGGTAAGGTTCAAAATGGTGTTGTTTACGTGTGTGGTATCAAATTTCTGACCGTTACATCTATGGTCAGACCACCGACATTGGGTTTCCGACTGACTAGATACAGGTAATGTCTTCCAAGGAACTCGTGATAATTTTAGACGATACGAAATGTGAGACTGTTTCTACTATTTTCTTGTTTGTTGTTATTTTAAACATTAAAAACCAACTACGGTAACACGCAGTATCATTACTAACCCATAGCCTACCACCTACGTTACCTAAGTTCCTAATTATTATCCAGAATGAAAAATAACTTCTTTTAAAAGTTGCCAAACCAAAAGCTGAATAATCTGAATATAAGTATCGGCGCCCGAAACCCGAGTCCGATGTTACGAGCCGGGCTAATTCGAACCGACGGACCGTAACTGGCGCCTAAGTCCCATGAATACGAGCCAGCCGATAGTTTTTATACCCTGTCGGTCGCTAAGCTAAGACACTGGACCTTTTCATTGAAACTGCCTCTAATAAAAAAGTATATTATATGAAGTAGAAAAAGTAGGACCAATTCTGATGTTTCAGCGTGTATTGGCTTGCAGTACCCACATAAAGTACCATCTTATTTAAATAAATTTTATCCATTAATGTCTCACTGCTGGGCATAATTTCCTCCCGGAATGAGGGAGGGGTTAGGCCTTGTCCACCACGCTGGCCAAGTGCGGGTTGGGGACTTTCTTACACACATTTTGTTATCGATTATAGGGTATATTGTTACAAATTGAAAGAATTATATTAATCTACTATACACTCTAGCTCTATAATGTGAAAAATACCTCAAAATATTGTCTAAACATTTCTTTTTTGCCCTATTTCTTATTGGAATTTAGTCTTATACTACCAACAGATGCATCCAGATGGCAACACGCGTGGGTGCAAGTCATTAACGTAAAGTAAATAGTATTAAAATAGAAGGAGATATAAAAATAATATCAATTAACGAACGTGAAACACATTACGGGAGTACTTATCTAATTATGAGCATGAGTTTGGTTCTTAATGAGTTTTAAATATTGCTGTGTAAAGCTTAGAACTAACAACAAATTCTAGTTTTGTGAGATAACTTCGTCGTTTGCCAATAATTGGGATTAGTAGCACCTAGATCGAATAGAAAGAATAAAAGTAGGAGCACTTAGATCAACATAAAAAAAATTGCTCTTTAGAAATAAAGCCCCGCAAATCAGTTAGTCGAACCACCTTTTTTATACACCTTTCATTTTTTAATTAACCAAAGATAATTCGAGTACGTACTTTTTTAAACTATCGCAGTTTACAAGTTAGAAGCATATTAATCTGTACAAGTATTTGTCTGTAGATTAAATCACTTTCGAGCACAAAACTACTAAAAATCCGTTGCGCTGACGCATTTTAACACAAAGTTCATAAACCAATCAGCACATGTTTAGCAGTGAGTAATTGGTCTAGACCTAGTGCTTCTAACATTTGGTCTAATATAAACCATTTTGTTTACATCACTCATGTGATGTAACCCAGACCCCTTAAATATGGACTCACGCTTACATCATAGCATTTGTTTTGATATAATTATTTAAAAGTGTTTAACATATTTCCTGTTAATACACCTACGAAAAACCTTGATTTCTTTCAGATACCTGTTTTTCAGTTTTCGAAAATAATTCTTAGTTTTGTTCTTTAATAATACTAGACTAGATTGGTTTGGAACCACGTGTAAATCTTGAATTAATGCTTGAACTAACGGCATCTATTTTTTTACCTACGATACTACGTACTAAAAGAAATGTAAGTTTGAAAGACTTGTCACACTGTTATGATGCCCTGGTAACTAGAATCGTAAAATAAACAAAGGTTAATAATAAAAATGCATACTCGAGTAATTCCAGTTTCGAAGAACTTGCAATAAATGCAACGGTAAAGTAAATATCTTATTACCATAATAATTACCGTGTTAAACAACAAAAACCAGTGACTTACAACTTAGATTTTTAAACCTTACTACTTATAAAGAACTACAAAAAAATGTTTCGAATTTTGTTACTTTTTAACCGGCTTCACGCAAAGACTTATTTTTATAGAATTTAGGATACATAAAAAATTTAATAAACTAAACTAAAAATTACTTTCCGCGAAGGCTTTTCACTTCAGACGAAGTCACGAGCAGCACTTAGTACCTATTGTACCTTACAATGAATTCAAGTAGAATCACTAAAGCTGAAAACTCATGAGAAAATATGCGTAACTACTAGTTCTCATCAAATTAGAGTGCAGTTTAATTCTTATTAGTCATCAGTCGATGTAATGCTAATAAGAAACTCAAGCATGACGAATGTGTATTTAATTTATCGATCCGATGGAAGTAACACGTGTATAAATATCGTGTAGAGAACAAGCTTACAACGTTTGCTTTACGATATACATAAGTTTGCTGCTGACCCAGACTTAGTTCAATGTTTGAAAATACCTCTTCATCACTTTCGCTTTAAACAGGAAAAAATTGCAAACATAAAAATAAAAAGGTAAAAAGTTAAAAAAATAGGAACGTGAAGATTTGTCAAAGGGCTTATTACATATGTCGTCGAATATAATACAAAATTTAAGAATTGAGTAGTCTAAAGTTGCACACTCTAACTTATTAATGTTCACAAATCAGCTAGCCATATAAATAATATTAATTACATAATTATATTGAACTCAATCAACAGCATTTTACCCAATAATTAGTTTTAAAATTTTAACTAATAATTGCCTTTCGCACATTACACTATAATATTGGATTGTAATGAACATCAGAATCTTGTAAGCTTATTCTCTATACAATATTTACACAGTAGTAGAACATCATATTATGTAAATGAAAAGACAGCAATAAGTTGTTGAATAGACAGTGCTTGTTAAATATCGATTTGTTCTGAAACTAGGCCGAGTTGCAATGAATACTAGCTAATAGAAGTACTGTAACTAATATGTTTTAGACTAAACATAGCCGATTGCGTTACTTGCATTGTTTTATGAAATTATCTTTATTTTCTAAGTAAGTATATTTTAAGTTTGTATCACTATTCAAATTTAAAGGCTCTGTTATGTTTTCGACGATTTAAAAAATAAAAATGTTGAACGAGAGTTTCTTAAATATATTTTTATATGTGGAGTTTACTAAAACATTTACATAATCAAAAGGTTTTCAGGACATTTCAATAGCGTAGAGTTCTATAAAATACACAAATTACATAATTATGAGTTACCAGCAAAAACAAAATCAGATTTCGAATCATTTTAATGACTCTGGATGTCCTAAAAACAAAATACGAAATAACCCAAAGTTATTCGGATCACAAGACGCCATAGTTTAATTTACCGTAATATTTAAGTAAACTCGATACAAAGTTAAACATCTTAATGAAAAAATAAACTACTAATAAAATCAACAGAATCTTCCTGCAGAGCCCTGAAGCAGTAAATATCGATCAATAAATCAATTCCTGTAATCGTGTACATTTTTCAAGGCACGTGCGCTTCCTTCCTCGACGCAATGCATGACATGACTTAGTACTGGGGTATTTCTGGACATGGCAGTACAGGGCTGCCCTTATCACCGATTTTTTATATCTATAAAATGGGTACTAGTAAAATTTTAATTTATATAGATTAAGGAACTGTATTTCTTAATATAGATGCGATAATATAATTAGCCCAATTTCGTTCGGGTATAGTACAATGTCATTGTGATCCTATTGTTCCTATATAAACTTTGATCTGGCAGTTGCAACAATAAAAAAAAAAGATCTAATTTAGTTTAGTTCAAAAGTTATTTGCGTACATACACATTCCGGTTATTTATTCTTATTTATATCGATTATAAGTATCAATAAAATATACTTTTATAAGAAAGTCCTTCTGCCCAGTTCTGGTAAACACGTATTTTATTAGATAATAAACAGAAACTAACATATAACCTGCCATTAATTTATAGTTTCAAATGCAATAATTAATATAATTTCTTATATATTTTCTTACCTTTTCCTTAAAGCCTGTACGCAAAATGATTTACGGCAGTTAATTTATCTACTAACCCGAATTCTGCCTATACAGCCCTAAACAAAACTGAGAGTATTCTCGGTCACATATGGACGTACTCTTACAAGAATGTACCGACACAAGTAAATCTGGGCCGGCGGGAAGAGCAGTCAAAATGCACTAAACTTCATAATAATATTATTGTGTTGGTCGAGATTGAAGACCATTGATTCAGATTATTTAACTTCATATAGTCGTCATATATTAAACCTCTTACCCCCGGTTTCTCAGTACATTTAGTTTATCTATTCGATGGCATTTTTTTATATGAGTTTTAACGCTATTAAAAAGATAAACTACCGCTAAATGTACCTCAGAAACCGATGGTTACTCAATAACAAAATTAATATATAGACTTTCGCGATAAAAATCAAAATGAATCTTGTGTCGTAGATGACTCTACCAAAAAATAATCACATCTAAATAGTCTCCCATATGCGAATGCTATTCATATTTTGTACAGAAAAGTAGAAAGCTAACCCAAAATATGCACCTAACTTCCCTACTTTATATTTTGAATACAATGTTTGACATACACTTCAAAGCACGGTCACCCATATAGCCCAACATCGTCAAAAACCTCACAATGCTGATCGCGTAAATAACTGCAATAGAATGAACACCTCAGCAAACAGTTCTTTTCACCTACTTATGTCCCAGTTACACCCATATTTGTACGGATGTGTATATTATCGTCATTTCATTCATACCGGAACGTAGCCACTTATATTGATTTTTTCTTTACATGTCTCGTACAACCTGCGACTACTACTCGCAATTTATGTTTACCTAGTACCCAATGTTTATATTTCAGTGTGGAGACTGTGGGTTCCAGTTATCATAATGTATTTTGTTCTCCGTCTATCCTATTGTTTTGCGTATTGTTTTTATTTGTCTGTTCGAATGTTATTTATCTCTTTCATACTTTAAAGTTTATCTATATGTCTATCAAGTATCAACAGATGTAATTTTGATAAAAACAATCTCAAATAAACATTACATTATGGTACCTCCTTGTTTTTAAAACTATTCAAATATTATTGAGTAAAATTAGAACTGTTTAATGAAATTGAGGGTTTGTTTCAACCTAAAACATTATTACCAGCGTTTTAAATGCGCTCTACACGTAACTTTACCGTTTTTCTATCTCTCTTGTATACTGTAAATATGACAAAGCAAACAACAACAGGTGCTTGTGTGCGAAGCGTATCATATTGATTGAACTTGACACTCGGCAACGGATCCACCCCTTACCTGCCTCTATGTAGCTTTCATATTTATAATCAACTGTTTGCAACTTATGTCGTCCTGGTACGTTTGTTTACATTTCGTTGCAAGCCTTTCCATTTCATTCAATAAATTGTTTACAAAAAAATGTGAATGCGGGCAACTTTTAAATAATGCATTCGCTTGCTACGAAGAAATACTTTTGTATTGCTCACAATACACGAAATAGGAATGGATGTGTCTCTTTCTATACTGTGCGATTGTGACAGCATTGGCCATAATTATTCACTTATTTCATACCTGAAACAACAGAGAATTTTTAATTAGATTAGTTTATGAAAAATTAACAAATTCAATGTTAATCTCCGGTATTAAAAGCTCTCCTAATTAATACTGAATTTATCAAAATCAGTTGCAATTTATATACATAAATAAATAAATAGAACCATTCCCCATTCCTGGGCAAGGGGTTTGGCCTTAAGTCCACAACGCTGGCCGGGTGCGGGTTTGAGACTTACATAATTTAAAATTATATAATTCAAATGAAATATAATTTTCTTCAAAACTATGCTTTACGCGTAACAATGTTTAGTTCAAATATCACATAGTGGGCTATTCGCCAACTCACTCAACTTAGCCACAAGAGTTTCCTCACCGATAGTGTGAGATAGCTACCAAGCCAGTAAGCGCATATGGCTATAAGCACTGACAGATTAGTTACGAGGTACTATTACTAGTTGTGTATGTACGCTGTCCCTATATAATTAACGATGGGCCTCTCCTGACCAGTCACAGGGCACGCTTTCACTCACACTTGACCCCACGCATCATGCGAAGTTAACTATGAAATGTAGCGTAGGACATTTCCGTAAAGGATGGTATAGAAACTCATTAAGTTTATATATAATACACTTTACTCAAAGACAAACCTAGAAACTGAAAAAAAATATTGGAAAAAAATACACGAGCTCTATGTTAAAAATGGGGATTGAAAGAACTAATTATCAGAATTTATTTATTCTTTTGTTGTAGAGGTGTTATGAAATTGCAATACAGACTCATTTTTCATTGCAGTTTCAGAACACCAAATTCCTTTAATTTTATCACCAAAAAAAAACAGAGTTTTACAATAGTTGCCGAGTTCTTTAATACATAATAACAACGATTCTTTATCTTAATTACTAACTTAAATGCTTTTAATAATAAATAGTAATAAAATAATGTAATTTTCATTTGACTACCTATCAAAGCAGCATAAAACAAGCTACGAACTAAGTACAATAATAATTATCATGATGTGTGCGTACTTGAACAGGCAGGAAATCATCGAAGCCCACACATTTTGACCGTTTAGCATACTTTGGCACTAAGTTATATGAGCACTGGTTTTGAATGCTAACACTGGCTAAAAGGCAACGGCTATGAAGTGCTAACTGTCGTGATTTACAACTGGGTGACTGGGTAATCGTGTAAGTATGTAATCATTGTCACACAAATGATTTTCTACCGGATTTTCTTTAAGTAACTTTATGAAAAATATTCATTTTTCACTAAGCGCTTTTTTTACGTTTAAAAACTTTGTAGATACTTTTTTGAAGTAATCTAATTTCCCTTTATTAGACTCCATCCTGTGTTTAATAAGACATGACAATAAATTTCACAAAACAAACCATTTTTAATGAGCAACTTGACTGCTAACTTGTCTAATTCGATATGTACCGTTCCCGTGGTCCGACCGCTTTCCGTGTTTCCATTAACAATTACACCGTTTAGAGCCACACGGTACATACGGGAAGAATTTAGGTGAACTCCAAGACATTTTATATTAGCTTGCATCATACACGCCAGTTATGGAACCGTTTGTTTTCACAGATGCACTATAAAAATTGTAAACGTTCTACTTTGGCCTCCTATAAAAAGGGACGTTTCAAAATTTGCAGATGACAAGTTTTTACGAGTATATTTCGACAGTGTAAAAAATTTTGTTGTAAACACATATGGGTTTAGAAGCTTGTTGTTTTTTGTGCATCGGCGGAAATACAAATCGGTTAGAACAATGGGTTCACTTGTTTGGTTGGATGTTCGTCGCAAAGTTTATAATAGTCGGTCGTTGTCTGACGCCGGTCCCGCGGCCGCCGCGCGCCGCTCGCTCGGGCCCAGGATGTGACTCAAAGAACGTGACTACATAACAGTAAACGTTACGTTTGTATTTGCATGCAATATGCAAATTGTTGCCTAATATTCTTGTTAGTGCCCCTCCAGTTACAATTTATCGATGTCTCGATTTGATTCTCGAGTAACAATATTATTCGAATAAATATAACGTCAGTAGAGTCTTGCTCTGAAGGAAGCAGTATACATTTTATCATTGTACACTGGCCTTTACAATTAATTGGCAAATCCAGTATCGATTGGTTTGAACAAAATTGGTTAGACAATAATCTCCGCTGAACAATCTTTGTCTATTATTATGATACTGAAAGCTCTTCCGGTTATTTAAATCTAAATAATTCCTCCCCAAAAACATAAAACTGAACGTAAACAAGTAATGTTGACATTATGGTTGGCGGGTGTTGAACTCTCTCGTCTTGTCACGGTCGATGTTAATCGCGTCACGTTACGTCACCGTCCCAGCGAATATGTCACCCGTTGTACCAGGGCAGCATGGGTGCCGAGGAGCTAAGTGCAGTGACATCGGGACACCGATATAATACGACACGCACACGACGGTTACCAATACACGCGTACAGAGCGACTCTATGTATGGCGCTGGACTCTACATTACGTCGACGAAAGAAAAAATGCAATAGATTTTATGAGAAAGATTTTCATTACGACTAGTTATATTTTAGTTACTTAAGAAGATTAAATATACTTTATAAGCATTTCATTGAATAGGATTTTTCTCTCCCAGACGAAGATAGCATACATTTTTGCGTAATTTACAATTCTAATTGTGCGCTCGTAAAATTTACGCGTTTAAAGGGTAATTTTACCAACCGCACTTGCTAGACCCTAAAACAGCTTGCAAAAGTGCGTTCGTAGACGTTATTAGCGGCTAATAACATACTAACTAGGATTAAAGCCGCAAGATTTTAAATTGAACAAACCTCGGTTTTCCTTTAAAACAGGCTAGAAAACCACAATAGCGGGGCTTCAACGGAAACGTTTTTATATCAGGATTACTTGTTTTGCAATGTTGATACAATCTATGAACAAGTTCGCAGAATTTAACACTCGTCTTTTGTTGTTTATCGATTATTTTGTAAATGCAGTTTTTTGTCACGTCTCCAAATTCTATTGCAACTTTCTATGCCGATTTATATTTGATCCAATCTATGAATTGATTTTGATGTTCACGATTAAAATAAGAACAAAATAAATTTAGCTTAGTTGCAATGGATTAAACCTACCTACTTACAATTTTGGACTTAAAATTCATTTGTTACCATGAAGCGTAGTAAGAACGCTTTACAGGCGAGAATTAATAGTTAAAGCGAGCCTCTAAATTGTTTGAAACTAGTCATAATGAAGCTTGAACTTGGCTGTGTGAAATTCGCCATGCGTGTATGTGACAGCTATGTGAATGGAAGCATAGGATTGGTGTATGGACAGAGAATGCATTGCGCATGTGTGCGCGGTGCGGGCGTGCGGTGCTCTATCGCCCGGCAACTACCAGGCGATAAGAACGACATAGGAGTTCGCAGTTATGGACACGAGGGAGCCAAGAGAGCGAGACGTGGATGCGCGAAAGAGACAACGCATCGGTCGATATGTCGGGAAAACTAGAGTGGTGTGAGGGAAAAGTTTTGGAGCAAAGTTTTCGCGGCATTTTGTTATTGGGTAAGGTTAGCTCAGTTACATTTCCATGTTTAGAGCAAGATATTTTGGTAGAACATCGAGTGCAGTAGGCTAAATACAAAGCTCTTCAGTATTTTTTGCGCCGTTTTAAAAATAATACTGAACCAAACAACTGTTCAACTTCAAATAAATCAATAACGTGTTGTTTGCAATTGAAAAAAAATATATATATATATAGTCTGACTAATATTCTCATTTGTATGTGACATTAGACTTAGATATTGTAGAAAAAGAACAATAGACCATCAAAGTGAACTTTTATGTTAACTAACTAGAATATAAATGACTTTGTTGAATGAAAAACATACTTTTGAAGCACTTTAGCACTAGAATAAGTTGAATATGAAAGGTTGCGTGACGAATGGCACGACCTTATACACACATAGTCTAATCCTAAACGCATATTTAAAGAGATGGTTGATTCTCCAGAGCAAATTACGGAACACAAGGCATTTAGTACAAAAATATTTCATTTTTTTCGGTTTCCTATCTTAAATGGTTGGCTTGGTACTAAAACCTAAGTGCAGTGTGTGTGTACTGATAAGTTATTCCGTTCGGATCCCCAAAACTGATACCCTAGTATTTTAAAATTATTTTCTATTCCGGTCTGATCCCCCGTATATAAACATTATAATAAATTTAAATATTTTATTCCGATCGGATACCCTGACTGTCTATTATCACATTTTTAGGACAGTCAATAACAAAATATGTATACAGGTTCTATTAGATTATGTTATAGAATTAATATATATATTTTTATTAATCTCATCTCTATACATTTTGACCCAGAAATCTCCAAATCTTTCTTAGTATTTCAGGAACATGCAGTCTATTTAGATTTATTCATTTCTTTGGCTAGCTCAACAGTTGAATCCTATTTATTTATTTGTTTTATTTTTTTTACCCATTACTGTCCCGCTGCAGGGCAAGGGTCTCCTCCGTAACGAGGGGAGGGGTTAGGTCTTGAGTCCACCACGCTGGCCGAGTACAGGTTAGGGGACGTTGCATGCCCTCAATAAATGTATTAAACAAATTTTAGGCTTGCAAGGTTTCCTCACGATGTTTTCCTTCACCGTAAGAGCAAGTGATAAGTATTTCTGGCATCGTTGCGGCAAAGTCTGAAGCTTTTGTAATATATTTACCTGCGAAATAGGCTGTTGGTGTGTGAATGTATTGTCTATTGATTCCAAAGTAACCAATCATTGATGAGTTAAGTTCGTGATGTCGTTCTGAGAAATCGGTTATTAATGAGACTGTATTAGTCTTATTTCTACACTGAATATGATTAC
The DNA here is from genome assembly GCF_050436995.1 of Anticarsia gemmatalis. NCBI lineage: Eukaryota > Metazoa > Arthropoda > Insecta > Lepidoptera > Erebidae > Anticarsia > Anticarsia gemmatalis. The sequence goes on along the minus strand of NC_134763.1, from coordinate 8,687,882 downwards.
TGTGATAATTTTATATCAGTATTTAATAATTGAAATTTGATGTTTGTTATTTGATTTATGTTTACATTTTTTTTATTATATCATTTTTTTCAAATCCTAGTTTTAACAAAAGATCATTGTGCGATAATGTGATTACTGTTATAATGTTATATAGGTAGTACTTCTATTTCAAAAGACCAAAATTAAATAATATAAATCTGCGATGATTGTAACTCGAATCAGTTTTTATTTCTATAAATAAAAACTGACTCAATACTTTATAAGGCTTTTTACCCATAGATGAAACTAATGTGTATCGATAGGATTATAAACCCTAAGTTATATACTGAAGTCCGTCAACTTTTTGAGATATTTAATGTAATACCTACACTTAAAAATGTATAAAAATACCATATTTTTACCAAAACTTTTTTGTATGAGACTCACAAAAACTCAAAAATGGCACAGGTCACTCTTTTTTTTAAACTGATTTTGATCAGCGTCTCTTAAAATAACCCAACAGTAATCGACTAACAAACGTTTATATCCAAAAACCTTTGAACTTCTCTTTACAATTTTTTTTTATAAAGTAGTGAATAACATCTGTTTTTTATTGACTGTACTTATCCATTAAAAATAGGAAGGGGATCAGACCGGAATTAAAAAATAATATTAATTGGTAGTGGATCGGTTTGGGGGATCAGACCGGAATAACTCTATAAAACTTTGGCTCTACCTTTTTTTTTTTTTTCGTCAGGAAAACCCGTTGGTTCTACCTACACAATCTACATAATAAAGCGTACAAAATATATCACCGTGAAACATTTCTTGAAGTAAACAATCGAGATGTTTTTAGAGAAAGTTGTACCTTTTCCTAACGAGCTCCTATTACGTCCTACGCAATAACCTTCGTTCAGTTCATTCCTACGGTAACTGGATAATCGGATAATTAAATCCTAATACACGTAAATAATACGCCTACAACACAAACAATTAACTATTCATCTTTGCCTTTTATTACTGCAATGAAATCAAAGAAAACATTAAACCCCGTTTTCTGAGTACATTTAGCGGTAGTTTATCTATTCTATAGCGTTTTTTTTGTATGAGTTTATAAGCTATTGAATAAATAAACTACGGTTAAATGTACCTCAGAAACCAGGGGTTAGTAAAGTTTTCAATTAAAAAGATTTTACCAAACATGAAGAACAAATTTATTGTCTTTACACTTCAATAAAATCAAGTTGCCGAGTTCTACATTGTAACGTTTACACGAAATCATCCCTCTCTCTCTTCCCCCAATTTCTGTTGTAAGCAACGCCCCCTTGATTCCCAAGGGACCATGTAAAATTCGTGTAACCAGTACCAGGATAGCAGCCGATACAAGGATATAACCGGGTTTAAACTCCTGCGATAAACATAATTGGTCAGCTTTAAGCCGTGGCCTTTGCAGTAAACTACTTAGTTTTATTTTTAACTGTAAGATTAACTACGCGATGTTTTTACTCTTAATGCACTATCGAGATAAAGGGACAGCCTTTGATCGTAAAAGAGCACACTTTAAGCCCATTGCGTGACTCTTTCTTTATCTGTTAAGTCTTGGTTTATGCGCAAGCATTTAATTGTAATTGACATTCGATGATTCGACTGCGCGATTTGTTTTTCCAATTAAAATGGTCAATGTTTTAGTCTGTGCTTAATTCTTTACTAGTGATACAAAAGGCGTGTTTTTATGAACATAATAATACGTTTTTAGATAAGTTAGAAATGAAAATAAATTATAATACGGCATTTTAATTTTAACAGTTTTCTGCTTTTTTTCACGAAATCATTTGATTTCGGCCGATTGCTGGTTGTAAAACGAATTAAACTGAAATATTTTTACAAATTACAACTCCATTTCAAAACTTTTCGTTACTGTGAAGTAATACGTTAAGCTCAGCGTAACTAAATTGGGCGTAAGACGAGGCTGTCATTAGTTTTGTTAGGTTGGCAAAATAAACAGTACGCGCGCAGCGGTAATGGCGGTACGGCGTGTTTCCGAACGTGTGAAATATGGCTTTAGCGGGAAAATTTACGATTCGACAAGCGAGGCGATAGCGAAAGTATAGTGTGGAAACCCTCTGCAAGAGTAGCTAACTAATAATTTTCATCATCTAGTAATTTACTGCAATTTATAAGTAGCGATTCGACAGATTTATTATTGAGTACTTCAGTCTCGTAGCTGGAGGTCATTAGTTTATCGGTAAATGATGAGCCAAGTCCCGTGTTTTGCTAAGGTTTAAAGTGCCTACCTCCTGCGTGGTCTAAGAAGTGAAGCAAACGATAGAAATATTTACGAAGGTCAACATTGCTTCAGCAAAACGGGAGAGAGTCAAAGCAAATCTTTCGATACGAATACAATAAATATATTCCCTTTACCAAGATAGTGTTAATTTATGCCTCCACAAAAAAAAACAAATGTTTGTAGAGCCTTATCAATAATACAACTCCAAATAATAAAAAAAAAACTCTACCAACTGAAAATAGATAAAACAAATTAGTTTTTTTTGTTGCCAAAACTATCGAATCGTCTACGAAAGTACCAGGCGCGCAGTGGACGATAGAAGTAAATTCGGCTATCACATCTATGACATTACATCGATAGAGGAGGCAGGAAGGCGTGTATGTGTCGTTAAACGTAACGCGGCATGTCAAACGCATGCGCCCGCGCCGCGCTCTGCGGGTGATTTAGCGCGCATTGTTGGTAAACTGCGGTAGGGCTGACACGTTATGTTCATTAATTCACAGCTGTCTATCATCATTAACTCATAATATTAGCCATCTATTGTCCACTTCATCAAGTAATTACTGTAAACGATAGACAATTACTGCAATTTTTTTGTGTTTTTTTTTACCACAAATATTGATGTACACTGCTCTTTTCTTGTTTACTTATTACCTGTGCTTTACTTAGGTGCATATAATTTAAAATGATAAATTTTGAAGAGTCCTGTAATAAGTTTTCGATTATAGTAATTATTTCCTAGTATCAATCGGCAGCCCTGCAACAAGTGCATATGTCCACCCCCTAATGTGACAACATGTGGCCCCCGGCTGCGGCCGCGCATAGACACCGCTCCCATCATCTAGGATGGGACACTCTGACACATTGGGAACCTTTGTATTGACATAATTACTACAAATTACTGCATGTGGAAAGTGTTAAATGTGCAGGGGACATTTTATTTATAATTCATTTCATTCATTAACTATTTTAGATGTTATTGACTAGAAACAACATGTGATGAATTGTGATGATGAATGATATTAATGGTTCATTGATCTTTTGCAAGTTTACAATTAATTTAGGAAAGTACTTTTTTGGATTCTAAAGTATGTTATTTACACTTAATTATGTTCATATAACGCCAAGTGATGTAATATTATGCCTGAACCGTAAAATTTAACTAATTAATCCGTATTGTATATATAATACATTTTTTTTCTATTACTATTAATCATCTGCTAGGTAAAAATAAAAATAGAAAATTAAACTGCTCTGAAAAACATGCCTTCAGTAAGTCGGCTCAAAATGAAAACGTCAATAAATTTCTTCCATCCAAAGATTCGGTACCAGGGTAGCAGAAAACGTAGAATATGAACTTACGTATATCTCAGTGACAGTTATTTGCTCATTGTCCACAATAGCCATTTGGTGAGTGCACATTTTGCACGCGGAAGCGTACTTTAGCCGTATAAAAGCCAGTCTCCGGCCGTTAACGCGGCACATAGCTCAGGATAAGTTTATGCCGACACACTCGTTAACTAGCATACAAAACCCTTCTGCTAATTCTGAACTACCTACATCATTGTCCAGTTTACCACTGAAATTATAACAGTTTCTATTATGTTTGCCGTTTTGTATGACAAAATTTTATCTCTCAAAAAAGTAGTATACGATATTAATATAGGAGATTACGGCATTGTCAATGCTTACTAACTACATAACGCAAGTTCTTTAAAAACGGCATATTCCAACTAATGGTTATAGCTTCAAATTAATATATGTATACTTGATTAACATTATGTTTTTCATTATTATAATATCGCATGGAAACAAAAAAAAATTACGACTCCTGACAACTTTAAGAATCAATATTCGACCCAATTTATGTCTTAATCTTTTGAACCTACCGCCGACCAATATTCTACATACTTTCAATTCCTCTATATATCTTTACATTCATCAACTATCTAAAATATTTTTTCCAAAAGTATGCATTAATGAGCCAAGGACGCAACGCCCTTGATAATAACCTAAAGAGCTCTTCACCAGTAGAAGCAACAAACATTCCCTTCAGTTAATAATATAAACTAACGAGCGAACTATAAACATACTCATCACCCACGCGTTGCCGCACACCCTTTAGGGCTATGAATACTGTATAAACTATTAAAAGTACAATACTGGTTATATCTATCATATTTAGACGATAAATCATGATTTTATTAGGTTTTGTTTAGTAGTCAAGAGTAAAAAAAACTCATTTTAATCTAATAATTATGTGTGAAACATAATAATTTGGTTACTCCCAGATTTCTAGATTCAACCATTATCTTATACTATATTTCACAGATGATGATTCGATCAAAAGGGAGTTCGACCCTTTATCGAAATTCACACTATGAAAAAGATTGCATAACACCAGGTCCATATAGTAATCCAAAAGTCCCGTTATGTATTTAGAATTCATATGAAATATTTTACAAATTGACACATACTTGGGATTACTATAGATTCATTGACAAATCAATTTAAATAATCATATAATCTAGCTTATGTGTAATAATATTATAGATTAAATTCATTTTTATTACGAATAAATTAGAATATTTCGGACAGCCCTAAGCTAACGGCATTCCGATTCCCTCAATAGCTGTTTCCCTAGTAATCGACTCAATCCAGTAACGATTGGCGATCGGCCTTGACCGATTTGGATCAGAACAGGTTGCCGTACGATACTCTCTGATAAAGATCTAGACATCTCTGAATTAGGCAGAGCTGTATAAGTTATCTTTAAGACTTTATACAGTTCCGTAGAATTTGTAACATAAGCGCAATGAAAAATAGGAAAAGCCTAGATCGTTCCAAATTCTGAGTGATATTTTTAACCAAAAATATGGTGTTTTAGCCGAGTGTAGTGCAAATACGAGTAACTACCAAATCCAACTATCAAACAAATGTAGCCAATTTTCTATTTCGAGTAGCGTTGCGGCTATATTAATATTTGTAACGCATAACTTATGGCAAATATACATAAAACATTTCAATGATTACTCTCTGTGTGTAAGATGAGCCTAATTGCCGAAGTGCTAACTTTCTCGTGAAAAATTAGATCGAATGCAAATACGCATTATCTCCCAATGTTAAATAAGCACTATCCCTAACGATGAACTTTAAATATATCGTATACATATTTTTTTCAAAATTAGTTTTTGAGATCCACTTTCACTAACTTTTTTGGCCTTGAAATCGTCATAAAGAGTAAAATTATAGACATATTACATAACTACGTGATAATATTAAAATCCCTTATGATAGTATATCGTAAATCCGCTCGCACAGTTATAATATCAAATTTTTCGTTTATCATTATGAAACAGCTATCCGGGCGGATAATAATATAATATTATTAGTTATTATTCAATGTATATTTTTACAAATAACCATTAAATCACTCGCATTATTTTAAGTCAAAAAACTGCCATTTTACTGATTATTAAAAGCACAAGTAAGAGTTACTTCTCATTTATGCGTTTTTCTCTACAATAGGAAAGATTTAGATCCAGAATAACGTTATTTTTGTCCTGAATACTAACAACTAATGTCTATTTTTCACATTATACTCCTACATTTGAATAAAATGCAAATAAAATTAAATATCACTAAGTTCATAATATTATTTGTCATTAAATCGAAGATAGGTACCTAGTTTTAGTTTACAAACTACAAAAAGATAGAGCAATCTTACAAAATATTGATTCTTCTGCCAGACCTTCATCATAAATAAGCATTCAATTTATCTTATTAGCATCGTATATTATTCTAAAGTTAGGCTGAAATAATACCAAGAACGATGTTTAATATTACCGGGAACCACGCAACATCTTTGATCGAGTTACGAGGAAGGATACACAAGTTAACACAGAGTTCATTGTAATTTAGGCTAACTGTAGCCATTTTTAGATGTATATTTAATTAAATCAATTAATTAGCGTTATTGTATCGGTACAAATACAATTTACACTGATGTAAGTGTAGATCGACAAAATATCGCTTTAACAATCGCACCAAATTGTTGCAGTAAATTCTAAGACGATTTAAATGTGAACTGTTCTTAATTTTTTGCGTAAATAGTAAAGAAAGATATTAAAATAATATTTGATATAATAATACATTTATTAAATTTATAAAGTAAAATAAAATATTTTAATAATTGTCTCTATGTCTAAATAATCAGATGTTAGATTTTTATTCAAAAAGTCAAGCAAGACCCACACGCGTTAAAAAAAAATATTTACATAAATTACCATATTTATAAACCCCATTTACGATAATAAATCAATTTCATCAAATTTAAATAGAATTATTTATAGATTTTGCTATATTTTGTCTAAAAACCTAAGATCTAAATCTGGCTAGCTTTTGAATCGCGCGCGCTAACGTTAAAGTCTAGATTTTAGCAAGTCTCTCAGTCTAAGCGTGTCTCGTTTGTACCTAGAATTACCAGGACGGCAGACAGACGAGGAGCCGTGTAAGTACTAGGTTTACTTTCAATTCCTACTCACACATACATAGCAGATAAACTGGAGTTTAGGCAATATGTGTGTAGTCTTCTGTTGCTAACACACACTTCTTACACAATGAGAATTAATTTATAATTAGTAAGGTATTGTGTAATTTCTATACAATTGAAAGGAATATTAGTTAGGTTATAGAGTGCTAAGACATTTTATAAACAAACTATTTTTTTTAATATAATAAAGGACTTAGCGATACCACAAGTTGCACTTGTTGCCAGATGCAATAATACACTGGCATTTCCTTGTTTATTTTTTATTAATAAGTATTTATTTCTTTTCTTCTATCATTTACAATGACCTTTTCATTGCGTAACAATAAGTAAGTATACTGTTTCTATTTGCCTGTTTTATTTTAAAACATAAACAATGGATTGTGTAATCATAGAGTTATTAAACTCGCTGTCTATGACATGTCACAATTTATGGTGATTGCAATCTGTCCTTATACCTGATAGGTATTTAGGTATTTTGTTAGGTATATTTACATTTTACATAGTAAAACTGCATTTACTAATTTTATTTATATTATAAGACAGTACCTAACTAGAAAAAAATAATTCGGTGTCTATCCAACGAAAGTCAAAAGAGAGAAATTTTATAAGCACAAAATTTCCTATAATTCATAAGAGATTGCTGATTAAATGTTCACGTATAATTACTTTAGTAATCCTACATTTCCTAGGTAACTAATGTAGTTTCAAAACCTAGGTAGTAAAACGAATGTGAGCTAGTATTTGTGGCTGGCCCGTTTTATTCAAAACGTCTTTGCTTCACCGTTCACAACACGATATTAATGGTATATTGTTTTCTGTTATTACTACATATCACTTTGCTTATAATGTAATCTGACTACAGACACACATTAACAATGGTATAAATAATATATTTTTTGATGACTGATACTTTAGAGTAGCTGAACAATTTACCTCTTTAGTAAACTGTAGCCCTGGTGTTCCTTTATTCAAGCAGACAGGTCACGGCCAGTACCCAAACCACAATCAATGGCCGGTTACAACTAGACCTACAATATTTTGGTTACTAAGCAAGCCCTATTGACCCTTTAGAATTTAAACGTACTTTCTATGTCAATAACAAAAAAAATAATAGGTCGGGTGTGTCAAATAAGTTCTTAAGATCGTGCTTTTAAGCTAATACCCGTCTATTAATTCGACTACCGACCTACGACCGCTTTAGACCGTGGACTGTGTGTACTCGAAAGGTAAAATTAATCGTCCAGTAAAAATAATAAAGATTATCTTTAAAGTATTACAATATGTATGCATTTATTTCCAATGGCAACTTGCAGTGTATCTGACTGTATCTGTACAATTTGCTTTACATCGATACTGTTTTCTTACAACGTATTACTGAATGAATTACATGTAACCTCCTACATATTCATGATGCCCTGGTGATTCGGTCACGTGTTGCGACAAACTACGAGAGGTGTTTTGTCGTTTAGCGACCACACATCGACTTTTATTGCTTTCCATCACATTATCCGACCCTTTAAGTGCATTTAAATCGAATCAGATTTAAATTCACAGCACGATTCAACTACAACTTTAAATTTAGAGTATTATTTATAGTTAATTATTAAAATATAATATTATTATTCTAAATATATTTGCCAAAAATAACGATTCAGTTATAAAAAGTGGAATATTTCTTCTGACGGTTATACTGAGTAGTTATTTCAGGTTCTGAAAGAAATGAGGTATAACATATGACTATATCTATAATGGTGTGTATTTACAATATTAAACATTTGAAAAGCTTTGTCTATCTTTCTCTAAACGTTAATACAAGCTTACACAATATCCTAAACACAACATTTCTATGAGCTTCTCTGTTCCGCGGTTCCTTACTTAGTTTGTTCAACCGCCGAGTTAAAAGCTTAACATTGTCTTCATACACAAAGAGCTTTAGAAAATTACCGAAGAGAACATAACAACAAAAACAAATACACGCCCAAGCCGAAATTGAAAGCGAAATTTCAAAGAAATCGCGTGCGCACAATCCTAACGCTACTGTTTGCAAAAACTTTAAAATAAAACCCCATAAGTGTATGGGAAAGTAAGCTCTATTGCGATGGTATTGTTGTGTTATTAGATTGCGCGGTGAAGAAAGGCTTTTCTGCCGTTATCTAAATCTTCTAAGCGTTTAATTATACGGACCTGTTGCCACAAAACCGACAATGAATTAATGCATGAAGGGACAGAGAATTTCTCCTCTCGAGTCGTCGGGATCTCGTATAAAAGGAACAATAGTCTTTAGTTTTAATCTTGCGTCGCTTTTAAGTATATTTTTTGGCGTCCTGAGATCAGGTTTGTGTGGATTTACGAGCTACAAGGAGCGACGTAGGGCTGCCCCGAGATAAGCGCTCCCGCCAGTTTATCAGGTGTAAACCAAAATGGTTAATGTCTTCATAAAAACGAACATTTTATACGAAACGATATCGTGGTGGCACAATCTGTGTTAAAAGAATAAATAAGATATTTGAAACACTACCGCCGATTTTATAATCGTTGCTTTTCACTGTATTTGAAAAGTCGGTCGTATGCGTTTATATATACTTTTTTTTTAATTAGTTCAGTGCATCTGTATAACAGAAGAATACTATTTCACACCGAAGTTTACTTTTCTAAAACAAATTATCAAAATAGACCTGAAACTTCTAGAAGTCTAATCCTTCAGCAATTGCAATCGTGACACTATACGGAGACCTGAGAATCTAAGTAATGTCCGTTAATGCTGGGAGTAAAACAAACATTGCACTTGTATTAAAACGATTAAACATGACAATAAACAGGTATCAATCACTTAAAAATATTATTTTACTTCCATAACTACCAATAATAATTGCAGTTTAACAAAACACTACTCTTGGAGGATACTGAAGCTAAGACCATACAAAATTGTACATATTATAATGTGGTTTTTTGCCCGTGGTGACCCTGGAAGACCCTTGTCTCTGAGCTCGCCCCTGGCTGACAAGCTGGCGCACCACTTGCGTGCGATTCTGATCGATGCGCGTACGCACTTTTCGTAATTTGACGAAATTAAACCACGCGTTCTCATTATTCTTAGTTATTTTCGGCTTTAGGTCTTTAGGTAATCGCCTTGTTATCTAATTAAAGTGATAAATCTTTGAGAAAGTATTCGGAATGTGTGCGGTTTAGTTTCTAGTTCGAAATGCTTATTGAATGTGCTATGTTTATTTTATTGCGCCTTTATTTTAAGCCTAATAGTCTTATAATTTAAAAAGATAAGAGAACTTTGTTAATAATGTTAGATTCTTTCTAAATAGTCATTATTTCCTTTTAATAGACAATGCAATTTCATCGTTTATAAAATTTATTAAGTTCTATGAGGAATAAAACACTTACAATATTAATTAACTGTCGGCAGATAAATATACCAAGCGCCTGTTGTAAATATCAGCGCAATAAATAACTCATGTAAAATATTTGATCGTAAACAACAAACACACAAGTCGCCGGCCGGTGTTTAAAATAACAATTATAATTATAAAGTATATAGTTAATTAGATTTATTTTGCTATATATGTACCATTTAATTTAAGATATTTAGTATCTATGAACGTGAAAACTTTTTATCACGTTTTTAGTACTTAATGATTTATTTTTATAGTACAGTATTGCTATGACTTTATCTAAATAATGTAAATATTTTTATATATCTCCTAACTATATCTACTAATTACGGTTAATTAATTTGTAATTTAATTTTATAACTGCATTGTAAAATTATACTGAAAGCTGAATATTAATTACAACAAATTCTTAAACGTCTAAATCGATATAAAAAAATTTGAGGGTAAAAATAAATAAACCTGTATTGTCCAAAAGGGGTAGTATTGTGGTTTATAAAAAAATACTTTATAATATATTCTAAATAAAAAATGACTACCTACCTTAAGTTAAAACCCGTCATGATCAGAGCAGCATCCCCGAACACACACTGAACACACCACTGTATAAGTCAATGGAACACAATAAAAAAAAATAAAAAAAAGTTTTTTTTTTATTTGAAGATTCTCCGGGCGGTGGAGCGCGCACAGTGTGCCAGCGCACCAGTGAAGTGAATCACTGAGCGGCGTATACGCAGCCTCTTTCGTGACTCGTGTAGCCGGAACCCGCAACCCCCACCACTCATCGTCATTCATGAAAACCGCGCTGAATGGAGCTTCAACAGCTTTTCAAACCTTTCAAGAATAATTGATATTTTTTTTTTAACGTCATGTCGAGGACAATATGGCTGGTTGAGGTTGCAAAAAGGTTTTGAATTATTTGTCATGGGTTGAACTTAATATTTAAATAGAGTCTGATTGCATTTTAAATAGGTCGTCTTATGGTGTTTATGTTAGGTACTAAATAAATAAAAGTGCCCATTGACATTTTTATTTGATTCATCATAGTTCTACCATCAATGTAGAGACCTAAAAAGAGTTAACTTAATTCTCTTATGACCAAATTAAGTAAGTAATTATGTATTAGACCTGCCAAATCCATTTAAAATATTGGACTTCGCAGTTCATCCACGATATTTTTATTTAGGATATAGGTGTATTAGCTTTTGTATTTGAGTTGAGTATTTCTGTGCTTAAAGTTAAAAGCTCAATGATATATTTTATTGTGCAATTCGTATTTTTGCCAATATTTTAAAGCTCATTACAAATAGTTAAGATTTTTGTAGGTTTCCAGATAGTCGAAATATTAAAAGATAGAGCTACAAATTATAAATTAAATGTAATTCAGGGTTTTAGCGATACTTTAAATGAATTACAAACTTATTAACTACTAATAAGATTCTTATAAGATCGTCAAGTAGGCATTGCCAAAATGTAGATAATATCCTTCACTCACAAATATAGGTAAAGTATACCTCCTATCCCCAGGTAAGGTAGGTTTTTTTATTTATCCCACATAGGAAATGATGGAGTCGGAAAAACAAACATAACCGAGTTGAATACTTGTTTATTGTTTACATTTAACTGTATTGAATAATATCTTTACCTTACGTTGTCGATCACGGTGGTATATAAAACATAAGGCCTGCTATTAGTCATACTATTGTATAGTACATAATGCTTGTACCTAACTAAATACCTAAGGGAAACTTTCCCTTTATAAACCGCGTTTGAAGAACTGTCATTCTTTGTAGCCTTTTTTAAAGGGATGCTAATTCTTAACCTATTTTTGGTCATTGTTGATAATTTATGACCTTTACTCCTATGTAAACTAGAAAACCCAAGTAGAGTTATATTAATAGGTTAAAGTACTTTTGTAATACTCGTTCAACTAGGACTAAGCACTATTGATGTGACTAAAACATATTTTGTTATCAAATAGGTTATGAAAACTTTCAAAATGCAATTGTTCTAGCTAAGTATGTCTTTGTACCGCCGTTCTCTCTTCTCACTCCTTGTCTACTTTTAGCCAGCTTTATTTGCTGGAATCTATCTCTGGTCTAGAGACTGGTCCAAGTAGGCTGTGACTCTAAGCAATCAACGTAAGACACAGCACAAACTTTTTTTTTCAAAAAGACATCCCCGCTTTTTGAAGTGTAGTTGTTACAAACATACAAATAACAGACACAAAGTATTGCAAGTACAACCAGACCCGTAACAACTATCTGTAGATCGTACAAATCAATCCGTGTGGGAATCGAACCCGACCTCCTGACGTATCGATAGCAGCGTGACCACCTTAACCAATGCGCCACGGAGGCAGTCAAAGACTCAAAAGCATCATCAGACTTCAATTTCCAGGTCATTAACAAACTCCTCGTGGTCCATCGAGACTATCTTGGTCGTCCTTGAGTGATAAGATTGATAAGAAGCGTGGGCTTCACCTATCATAGTAACCGCAAATTTTGGCAACATTTCGCAACACCTACTGGTATCTAGGGTAGTAGGAAGCAAATGATCTGTTTGCGCAAGCACCGAGCGAGCATCCGTTGCGTGGGCCTTATCACGCATCCGTCCACGACCAACGAAGAGACTCCACTGCTATTGATTTTTTTAATTAATTCTACATTCACAATTAAAAACCATTAAATATAGTAATAGAATTAGGTAAATGGATGGAGGACTATCATCTCAGTAGCGCGATTCTTTAAAATTGTAACCATCGAATATCGAGAGTTTGACATTTAAAGTGTACTGCCAAAATAGTTTCTACGACGTCCGCTAGAAGCGCTGATCAGATTTTCAGACACAATCGATAGATAGTACCTAGTAGAGAGTCGGGCTACGGTTGACAATTATTTGAAAGCCAGTATACTATACATTGTTTTTCCCCTTAGATTATAGTGATTACCACGCCATGTCAAAGCAGCAATGTATGTGGCGATTAATTTGACGTACACTAGTTGTCAACTGAGATACGTGATACGCATAGGCAAATTTTGGAATAAGTGCTACAAGTGAAGTCCTTTTCAAAAGTATTGCATGTAGACGCGATAGATATAGCTAAACGCATCATATCACAAAATTTGGGAAACATTTTAGCTACCTTTGTGTTAAGTTCCTGCTTTTCCATGTTTCAGTACAACCAACTAAAATTTCAAATAGTCTATAATCAAATTACTTCCTAAGTCGTGCATACATCAGTTTTAACTTTCGTCTGAATCAGATGAAAAAACGGTTAATTTTATGTCGAAGTTCATAGTATTAGTTAGATTACTAATCAAGTACAATGTATTTATTGTTGTTGACTCATTGTCACTCATGATTGCCTAATAGTTATACTATGTAGATATATGCAATCTACATAGTATAATAAGTACTCTTTTTTTTCAGTAGGTCACGAGGATTCATTGTTGATCAGTGTTGCGTAAAATTATTATAATGTATTTCATATTTTATTAGCGTTAAGGGACACTACACATTATTACTTAAAGTTCGGAGAAAATCAAATTTCACTGCTAATTTTCTTATTTTGTACATGTACAATGCTAATGGCCTATTCAGGAAATGATGTCATATTTCATGAAAATTAATAGAAAACAAGCTGTAACATGAAAATGAATCCTCTACTAAGGATGATTTTGGGCTGAAATACCCTGCACATTTTAGGGTAAAATATCTTGTACAAAATCTTCTCAATAACTCTACTTTTCCAAGTTGGTAAATTTGTAAATTAATCAATTATACAACTAAGTAGGACTATGTGGGCTTTAACAGATAGCATTTAGCCGCTGAATGGCGAATTTCCACACAATCGGTCAACACACCAACTAATCTAGATTATCTATATGTCTTATCTATAACACAAAAAATTGTAACCTTCAAATATTCGCATTAAAATATTCGTACTACCCCTCTATTTCATAATCATACTACAATTAACTCGTGGGCGTATAATAACTGCCTAAACCCATTTCAGGATTTCATTCAGTTTGGATAATATGTGAAAAAAAAAACGTTAAATTATCACGTACCAACGTCCGTATAAATTTATCTTTGCGATTATTTTAAATGCCTATTATACGAATTATAATTGTATCACTAACGGATATGTTAATTCATTATTAAAGGAAGAGGCCTGTTTGGGTAAACTTTAAGGAAAAAATATGTTAAACGATTGATGGCAAGAGCAATGGTAGCCAAGTGGTATAAGTTTGGACAAGTGGTTGCAGGTTCGAACTCGAGTCAACACACCAATGACTTTACTAAGTTATGTGTGTATTAGAAATAATGGCTAACCCCTCACTCATTATGGGAGGAGACCCTTGTCCAGCAGTGAGACAGTAATGGGTTCAATTTATTTATCATGATGGTAATAGTTCCGCCATTGTGACATGTGTCTCACGCTGTAAAAAGCTAAACGTGAAATGCGAAGTGTGAATTTCGTACAACTCTGTCTGTCGAGTACAACAGATGTAAAGTTATAGATAGATAATGAAATAAAAATATTTTAAATGTATTTTTCACTTGTATGCCTAATTGATAACTATGTATTCATACAAGCTGGCATTCATTAATTTAATAAAAAGCTCTACACTGTATGAAGGTATCAACACGATGCAAAGAACTAAAAACACGATGCATAATTTAGTTAAATATAACTTTGATGCATTTAATCATCCTGTCAAACAACATACAGGAGATTACGTAATTTATTGTCTTAGCAAATTTTCTAAAGTATATTTCAGTACAAGTTCTGCATTTCGTCTGAACGTCTAAACATCCTTCGGTCCTAAGTAGTTTTAAATAACAAACTGATCTAAAATTGCACAGACAAAGCAGCTGTAACTAACTGTACAAGTATTTATTACGCTTCTTAAAGTTATATATGGATCTTTTCTTGGCTATAAATATCTTGTTACTTTTTTTTATTTTTAATATTAAACTTAGGTGCTTAAATTGTTGCCCAAAAATTGTATAGAGAAAGTTTGGATGTAGATATAAATGACCAATCTTTTGAGCTCGGATATATTTAGTAAACAATATCCTATGTGTTAATTTAAGTTGTAAACTGTAGGTGTACCAAATTACATGAAAATGTATTTAGTAGTTTTTGCGTGAAAGAGTACCAACATGCAAACATACATTCATCATCAAAAACTTCCGCGTTTAAAATACTTATTAGTAGGATAGGATAAGGTCTTAACATGACTAGTAAAACTATTGTAGGAACAAGTTTCGGGAAAACAGTCTGAAAACAACACTGGCAACAATTTCCAAAGCTTAATCCGCAGCAAGCGCTACATCCTCGCATTTATACAAGCCTGGTACTCGAATCCGTACATTGTATCAAACGAGCGTTCAACATAAATATCAAATCTTTCATTACGTGAATTCTATTTTAGTTCGCCAGATAACATGACTACATGAACAAGCGTGTGTCACTGACTTCCATACATTATATACAGACTCATACATTACTGAACACAATAGAATTGTATGTAATATGCTACTCGAAATACATTCAAATTGATTAATTGAATAAACATTGTAATTCGATTGTCGAATGCTCCTAGTTTTTATTGAAATTCATAACATCCATTCAATTCATCAAGCAATTGCAAGACAAAGTGCAATATTATACCTAATAATTTATATTGTACCTACTTATTTTGCAACTATGCTTTATACAAAAATATGTATTTGATAATGTGCCTATTTCATGTTGAAATACCGACAAAAAGTTTCATAAAGACCGATACAAATTAATAAAAACCTATTAGTGTTCCACTACTGGGCAAGGGGTGCCTTCCGGAATTAGGGAGGCGGGAAGGGGTTAGGCCTTGAGTTCATCTAGAATCGTATAGAGTACCCATAAAACTCATAACATGACTAAATTATAAGTCAGATTCGGCTAAAACAACACAACGCTGCGCGCTGTCCATAGAGTTCACTTCACCAACATTAGCACTTTCGCCGTTATTCAAATCGACACAACAAAAAAAACAGGCAAAAAAAAAAAGTAAAAATGTCCAAACTACTAGGAAATAATAACTCGGATTAGGTTTTATATTGTGTTGATCCAAAATTCATTGTAGCTGAAAAGAGAGGTCGCGAAGTAATTATAATATAGCTGTCTCCCTTACATCAATGAAACGTCCATGTAAAAGGTTACTGCCCTGATTTTACTCTCGGGGCCTTCTCGTTTCTATGTGAACCTGGTAGTTGTTACAAATTATGTAACGTCTCATAAATGCTCTCAAATTTTTGCCAGGCACTTTTTTACCCGGGTGAAAGAGCACGCTCGGGTTTCTGGAAAAGATTAGCTGCCGTCTGTTGTCTGGTATCAAAAGACTTGTAAGAATATTGACCTTTGCATTGAACTTACCTATCATTGATGATAGCATGATCATCGTGTGTATTTTTTTAGAAAAGACTTTTCTTTGTCTTCTGTGCCGATTTGATGTTACTTGTAGGTTCTATCAAAACCAAATACATTCCTGATCTTATAAAGTTCCTGAGCGAAATAATTAGCTTTAGCTTATAAAACAGTCATAACTCCATTTAGTGTGCAATTATAATCCCAGGCATTAAAAGGAAGTAAGTATTTTTGATATATTAGAGTCTAGGTCGAGCCCATTTTAGTTCTAAATCTCGATTTAACTTACATTATCTCAAACGATGTCATTGTTCTGAAAACTAGGCTGCAGTGCTTCTTTTTTATATTTAGGCTAAACTACCGACTAACTTTCTATTCAGTATTCTCCACCGTTACTAATATTTTTACTTGCACTATTGTTACATAGCATACGCTTCATTTTAATTTTAGCTAGATTGATCTGCTACAGTTCAGTTTTTTACAATTAGTTGTGCTTATTAACAAATATACCATTCGAAAAGATCACTCCACCATTCATAAAACATTACAATGTTGCTGTAAACGGGATCTTTACAACCCTTTACAACATTTACAACGATTTTGATATACATTCGTGTCGGAAATCTTCATAACAAATACCTCCTTACTATTTCACCGTCATTAGTACTGATTGAAACAATTTACCGCTTGTCTACCTCCTCGACAGACTAGGATCCCGATAGGCGCTGTTTACTTCGCATGCTTGCAAGAAGCGCAGAGTGATCATAATCAGCCAGCATTCCTTTCTGACAGGCTATCGGAATACCACCCAAAACACCCACATCGTGTACACCACAAAATCAGTTACCTTGGCAACGGAATTGACCACAAAACTACATTTAAAAATATGTCCTATATGTCATAGATAAGGTTGAAAATGAAGGACGTGTTTCAAGCACCACTGATGGTTTTACCTGCTCGCGCGTTATGTTATCCTAGTAGAAATGGTTACGTCACCGCGTTCAATTCGGCCAACTCCACGTGGTTATCGATCCCAACCACCAAGTTCATTGTTTTTATCGCTATCCTGCTCCCACCGACCTTTCATTGTGGGGTTGTTTTTCCATTCGTCGGTGTGGTTGTTTGGGGGTGGAGTCTAATGATTAGGCTTTTGGGTTCGGTAACGTTTACAGTAGTATTTCAATAAATTTCGCTTGTTGTGTAATTTTTATTTAATTTAAGCAGATGGTAGTTAGAGCCTAGTAGAGGTACTACTAGGCAGCGGCTCCTCTAACTACCATCTTGGTGTTTGTTTGTTTGTGACACGTGCTTACGTCATTGAAGGATATCCTAATTGACACTTAAAAACAAAACATGTATATTTCAAAAATCCATTACTTTTTATGAGCCCCCGCCTAAAACGGTTAGAACAGACACAAATTGCATAAGTGCCATACGGGAATCGAACCCAGAATCTCTTCATAATTTTATTTGTGTCAACTGCGATCTGCTGAAATTAGAAGTTCCTAAGTTCCAATATGAAACTCACTCTCAGAAACAAGCTTCATGTGTAGTGTAGTCTTGTAAAATCATTCACTGTAATGTTTGTGCTACTTGTATCAGAAAGTTAAGTTTAGCAAACTTCAAGTTAACCCTGATATCTCTTGGCCGTATCTGTGAGCCTAGTACGCGAGAGCCTGTCTCAGAACCGGCGCGTGCCATTCGTATCGGAAGCACCTCAAATTCGCAAACGTCTGCCCGCAATGAAAGCCACCCGCGCATTGGGCTCACTGGGCTGTCTCCGTCAAATGATTCGCGAGGTAAACTTGCCACCAACACACACCGCTGTGTACCTAGTATGTGTATGCTACGGTTAACAGACACTGCGGCGCGGTAGTCACGCCCTCCTCGCGTCTCATAGGTGGGCAAATTCCTGCGAATCTTCTCTAGGACATGATGCCCTGGTGTCCGCACGTCACTTACATACGAGGGACGCCGTTCTTTGCATAGTGTTGGTTCATTCATTCCCCTCCCCCTCGAATGATCAATGAAAATAAACTCTCGACAGGTTAGGAAACAGCATGTTGTCTTTGTCGAGCTATCATAATTCAATTAACTTCGGTAGAGAAGAAGATATTCGGTTCACATTCGCTCTTGAAGCGTTTTTATCAATCGTGGGTACCTAAAGTGAAACTGAAAACGGCGCTATATTTAACTGATAACTTAGCGTTCAGAAATAAAACAATTAATTAGGTCATATCCAGTACCTAAGGCCAAGCGGATAACATTGCTCAATGCCATAGCAACCAGAGTAATCGCATACAATATTGTTGCCCTTTTACTTGCCTTATGAAACCTAGTTCAACGAAAAACATTTGTTAGAATCCAGGAATTATTTAATTAACCAAATTAACTAAGTCAAAATTATTTTCTTTTGTATCTTTCTACCATCTTTTCTTTTTCAAAAGCGCCCCTGAGAATCTCATTTATGACTTTTCTTACCTTAGACACTAATAACAGATCATTAAAGTATTTTATTAACATTTTTAGAGTTCAACCTGATAGTACCGGATGGCATGATCTCCAAATAATCCAATAAATCCTAATATCTAATCGTAGCCGAAGTGCATACGACTGCTGATCACGTGTTACTGACTTTTTTTTCCAAATTTTAAGCCACGTTGCTCGATAACTATTACATAGAACTCCTTATTACAGGGAGAAGTTCCATCAAACAAGGAGTAAACCTGTCCTTTCATCATTTCAATTGTTGATTCCATGATGGAACCGACTATAATGTAATGGAGGCGTATCACTGCCTACACCTTCGCGTTTAAGTACCGTGATATATTTTCGAAATAAAACCATGACATTCTACCACTTAAGTCAAGTTAGTATCCAACTATGGCATGTCATTGTTAGGTGATCTAAATGAAAACACAAGATCGGTAACAAAGTGTCCGCCGCGGTTCGTATCGTATGAACGTGTAACGTAATAGCAGGAAGCGATATCCTCGCGTTGATAACTGCCTGGTATAATGGGGTCATATCACTGACAATGTTACAAGGATGGACTTGTTATATACTATGAAGGCTTGTGCGAAATGATTGGGTTTGCAAGGGTATTTTATTTTTAAAAAGAGTTTGTATTAGGATAGTAATTTTTAGAGTTGTTTGACCCTACGGATCCACTTTTCCAAAATATTTTTCAAAAACAAATAGAACAGTTTTGTTTCATTGTAATTTAAATTGTTTGCTTAAAATAGGCCTAGAGTAGAAAATAAACATTTTAGCTATGAAGTAGGAAAGTTTTATCTTAGTTCTATCGGTCTATTATGAACATAACTAGTAGCTCTGATTTTGTTCTTAGACTTATATTATGACTGCACAAATTATGTAAGTATGGTCTACTGCACCAATAGTTATTGTTGTGGGTTCCATTCCTGTCCAGAACAACTTTGTGTCGATATGAGTATGAGGGTGAATTCAATTTCAATTATTACAAAAACAGTCGTTTGTGAAAAATATCTCAAACTTTGATCTTTACACAGAAATCGAAACATGAAGAGTTTTCTAATCTGGAGTAGTAAAATCAGTACAGTTTTATATTCAACTGGGTACTGTGTAAAAGTTTAATTTTAATTAAAGATCTTACTGGTCTTTGCTCTATTAATTATAAAAGGCGCTAAACGCCTAAATAATAAATGTCATGTATTTTTCCATCTGCAACAACTTGCTTTCAAAACTATTAAGGCACTTAACACTCTATTTCAGCTAAGTTTGTCTATTTATAAGTAAATAAACACAAAAGTACCAATGCGTATGAAATTTATTTCAAGTCTATATACAAAAATACAATTAATTGAAAACTTAACATAAGTACAGAAGTATATTTTTTACAATTAATCGGTTCGAAGTAGTCCTGTCATAAATACTATAAATTAAAACCTAAGAATATATTAAAAAAGAAAAGAGAGCGACATAGAGCCACCTAATAGTTAGGCAACTTATTATCAAAAATAACTTTATTAATCTGATTTACTATGACACTAACTACTGAAAAGCGAGTGAAAACTAGTACATTACCAATAATATTAACAAAAATGAACCAAAAACTATACAAATATGAAAACTAGATAACCCCCATTTATTACCCCAAAATGTAATCAAATAATCAATATCGAAAATATGTCTCACAAACTTAATGCGTTATATGCTCTTTTGAAAATTACATATTTAATTGGGCATAATATTCTTCAATTTCTGCCTGAACAGAACGGGCGTCTTCATCGTGTGATCGTTTTCTACGCCTGCAAGGTTCTGTGTTGCAGCTCTGCTTGGGCAGAGGCACCTCAGTACGGCTGCAGTCTGAAGACGGCTCGCCTCCTTTCAGACATTTCACCTCACGGTGCTGGATGCCACCTCCGCAGGCTTTTGAGCACTGCAGAAACAGAAATATGTTAGGTTAACGTTATACCTATCTACTAAAAGAAATCGTACGGGTATGTCCAACTTTCGTAAAAGCCGAACTTATTATTTTTGACGCTGGAAAAACATCCCTTCGCCCTATTTTTTTTAAAGCTTTAAGTGTCCAAAGATTAGATTAGATACCCACTGGTTGCCGGAAACTTAGCCTGCTACGTTGACCAATGTAACCTGCGTTCAAGCATTAGGCATTCTAAGTTGAAATGCGTGATCACGTTAATTTTTGTATCTTAATATAGGTATACTAGTACTTTTTGCTCACCAGAATAGCGCACCAATATCGTAAACACGATCACTACATAAAAGTTTCAGATGCAATTTTTTTTTTGAGCTAGAACTCCTCCCTTTTTGGTAACATGTATCCAAATTTATCATTACCTACATTTTTCTATACCGATAAATAATCTAATACGCATCAAGGGTACATCGTCACTTCTTTGAACGTCCACTTACCTTACCCCACGGCCCAGCAAACCACTGCGAAGGGCATTGTTCAAGTGGTATCTCACAAGGCATCATGTCTGCCAGCTTCTTCTCCTTAGCGCATCGTTCTTCACTGATTTCTGTCACGTTAGTGATGCGATACTGTCCACAGAACACTTTTCTGGTCTGCACGCCCTTGCCGCAGTCGACTGAACACTACGCAATAAATAAACTAATGATATGACTACATTTTCTAATCGCGATTTAAGTGTTTTACTTAGAGCAGAACAACGTTTGCCGGGTCAGTAAATAACATCATAAAAAATAATGTCTGAATCTGTCGTTTCCCCGTTAACTCAAAAGTAACTGATGTATACTTTTTTAGTTTTCAATTACATACGCAATAGAATGTAAGTTATAAGTGTGGCACATGTGTATGTTTTTATAAAGGTATAGCTCCTAAATGGATAGACCAAACCCAATACACACAATTTTTTCATAAGATAGTCTATGATTTTTATTTAATCGGGGTAAATATAACCTCCGAAAAACACTAAGTAGTTAATAAAGTAGAGTCAAAAAGAAGTTACTAAACCACAAAATTCCTGACATGATCGAGATGATTCGTAAAGATTTATCTTTGTTACCTTGCTCCACAGAGTGGCGTACCAGTGCGCCTGGCAGGGTGGCAGCTTCTCCGGGTCACAAGGCTCCTCGGTCACTGGTCGCTTGTGGGGATCACAGAAGCTATCGTTGTAAACCTTCTTAGATTCAGACATACAACTCACTTCCCTGGAGCGGATTTTTGAGAAACATGAGTCGCACTGCAGAACAGCAAACATTATTAACATTCTTGTTTAGAAAAAAAACAATAACTTCTAATAGAAAACACAAAGTACAACATGGCCCGACACAACGATTTGAGGATCAAACAGTTTTTTTAAATGTCAGCCTATTTGTTTGTCACTAATTTGAATACAATTTGCACAGTTCTAATGCAACGACAACGACGTGACTAAACTTTTGAGTTTTGATCTTATTTAAGAGTTTATTAGTATAGTATAATTCAATTTAAATAGCAATTAAATAAGCACTGACATTAGTCGATCTGTTGTTGCTATGAGCGAGCCTCTTAATCGTACTCATGACTCATACCACTACCTATATTTTTCCCAAGAAAGGTTTGACATCAGACAGACGACCGTTTGGAAAAACATCATTACTTCACAGTATTATTGATATGATTGAGATGATCGAGAAAGATACCTACCATGCCGACCCCATATAACGTGAGATTATAAAGAAAACTTACCCCAGACCACTTAGTGGCAGCCCAATCAAGACCTTGGCACACTTCGTTCATACAAGCTCTCATGGCAGCAGGCTTCTCAGAGCCGCACTCCTCGTCACTGAGGACTTGCACCCGGTTGTTTACTTTACGACGACACACCACGTCTCTTGTCTGATTACCCTCGTCGCATAGCTGGCTGCACTGTATAATACATGTTTATATAACTTTTTTACCAGTACCTACGTATTAAGTAAAGAACATATATGAAATGCTGCTTTGTTATTCAACTATGTTTATAAAATAAACATATGTTTTGCGAAAATTATAAATGCCGTATTGATGACAAAATTCAGTAACTGATTATTAAAAAAACACTATTATTTGACTTTTCGAGACATAAAAGTTCTGCAACTTGAGTTTAGAAAGTTCACTATAACCAAGTAAGAAAATTAAGTGTCGATTTTAAATAAATGTGAAGTACATGGTGATAGAAAGTAATGGATAAAGGGTCAGGCGCATATTTTCAGTAGAAAGAAATGAGCTGAGCACAAAGAACAGAAGGGAATAAATACGGTTACTTACAGCGGTCCAGTTACCAATATACCAGTTAGGACAGTCCACTTCTCTGTTGCACTCTTTAGTCACTTCCGGTTTAGGGCCATGAAGCTTAATGCATTCAAAATCTGGCACTATAATCGGGTACCTAAACACCATAAAAAGAAAATATTATCATTACGCATTAACGTAATTGTAAAAAACCATTGTTGTAGTCGCACTATTCATGCCTCTTTAAGGGCAAAAATAAATCTAGGAGATGTATTTATTAGTGGTAAATTAAACTTAAAAAAGCACTAAGAAAAAATAACTAAACAACTTGTATTCAACCGTCATACAAAGATTTTACTCAAAAAAAAAATAGAGCCAGCGCATTTATACTTAATTATATGGAATGGAGCTATTAACACTTACCCTTTAGCAATAATCTTTTGACAAATGACATCTCTAGTGCTGATTCCATCTCCTCTACAAGCTTCTGAGCAGTTGCTCCAAGGTCCTTCGACCCACTCAGCTGGCATAGGGCATGGTTCCTCATTACAAGGCTTCTTGGACAAGGGCTTCTCGCTCCCAATGCACAGATTATCTCCTACGATCTCATTGTCTGATGCCCGGCACGTTACGTTGCGTATTTGACTTCCTATGAAGCAAAAATGGTTGTAAACTGTTGCATTGCTTATTTAATAAGATAAGGTATACTATAATATTAACTTCAATTTGAACTTGGCAGAGTAAACCTTCATTCTTGTGACGCACATAGAAATAGGATTTAGAGTTATCTAGAGGGTTCTCGACCCACTAGGTAACTCTTAATTCTATTTCTTCTTATGTGTTTGAGGTAAACACCTGCGGTGAAACTTTAGGCATTCTAAGATAAAATGCGTGTTCGCGTTAATTCCCTTATCCTATTATATAATAAACATTCTACGCGAAAGTTTAAGTTATGAATATATTTATTATCTAATTGAGTCACTTTTATTGCTCTACGTTAGAACCATGAGTTACACCAAAAATATAAATATATCGAGCAAATTCTATTGTTATAAATTTTTATTGAATCGTTTTAAGAATATATTTTCATAATACAGATATCTATAGTGAGCAGTAAAACATAAACAAATAAGATTTTCTAATAATATTATATATTGATTTATAAGGTATTTTGAAATATTAAACAATAAAAATATAACCTATACCATTATTTTACTAATGCCATATTTATAGGATTTTATTGTTTCTTTTCCAACAAAAGCATTTTTTTTCCTGAACAACATATCCGTGTTAGTCATCTAGTACCTACTATTGTACAAGTCCTGGTTATTTAATCAAAGACAGAGGGTGAGACGCAGTTTTCAAATGGCTATTCTAATAGCATAGTTATTGCCCATAAGCCTTGCTACACACATATCCGGTTCGGCAATATTTGGCATTCGGCAAGCAATTATATTAGTTGCATTTGGCCAAGCTCGGCATTTTTCTCGAATATTTATCTACACAATGACAAGTTCGACCGCCTCCGTGGCGCAGTGGCTTAAGTCGCCACGGCGTGGCACTGCGCCACGGTTCGATTCCCACACGGAACAATTATTTGTGCGATCCACAAGGAGAGGCTGCAGTTCCGATGCAGGAGTTGTAAAATAAAATATGAAATTTTACCACCGGCTTACCCAATTCATGCCGACCCGAATAGAAGTGTAGGTAGCATAACCTTACCTCCACCACATGAGGCACTGCAAGGAGTAAACTCCTCATGTTCCCAGGTATATTTCTTAGTAGTCGGCGGTGCCACAGTCTTTGGCACACAGTATTTGTACTGTATACCCACATTCTCCTGCTCTAGATGAAGCTAAAATAACATAAAAACCTTTTATCTGCTGCTACAAATTATTATTAGGTGTAGACAAACTATCTAGTCCCAGCCAGATTTAATCCCGTGACAAGCTTATAAAAATAACCTATAGCACTTGGTTAAATAAACTTTTCTATCAGTTTAAGATGTGTGTGTCTAATCGAAATCGAATAAAAAACAATGCTTTCGGGTTACAGCACTAATTAAACAATAAAACAAACTCGTCAGTTGTACTCGAAGGTGTTAGATGTACATGACATAATAATACGTAGATTCACGATTTTTCAATAACAATTCCAATCCTATGTAATAGGGGACGACTTGTTATCAAAAAATAAAAGCTGGGATGTATAGAAGTGCAAAAAAAAATACTATCATCTATTGAGCCGCATAACAAAATCTGAGCTACTATTGAACTTCTTTACCCATCTTAATTTCTAAAAGTTATGCTGTTCAGGCTAGATTTTCTTACTGAAAGAAACAGCGGTTCCTTGGTAGGTGCGATGGCTCTTAGCTTGTCAGCTACAGGTTTCCTCGGCGTGCTACGTTGATACAGCCACAGAGTGCCGGCAAAGAGCAGGGAGGCTGGAGCTCTCACGTGTCCCTCTATGTACGGCCTGCCTTTCACATTTCGGACCACTGGCGAGAGAAAACTTGGTTATACATGGAAATCAGTTATCAAAAATAATATTTTTTGGATTTGAATGAAGCAAGGGACATTTGTAAGCTCTCTAAACGGCGTTCTTAAGTCTCTGCCTACCCCTATGGAAAGATGGCGTGATTTTATGTACGTATGTATATAAAATAATCTTACCCATGTTGTTGGTCGAAGGTTTGATTTCCTCAATCGTGATATTCGTAGAGCCGGCCGGTATCAGGAGAATGGTGTACTCTAAAATATTCACAAGTCATTTAGATAATACAAATTAATATACGGCGAAGTGAACAAGCATTATCCAATTGATTTAGTAAATAAGAGGCGGTGTTACAAAAACTAAAACTAAAGTCAAGAAAATAATTTAAAGTTTTCAGGGATCGCGAATGACATTCTTTGATGCCTGTTTACCTTCATAGAAATGGAGATCTTATAATTGTGTTACAGAAAAAGGGAAAGGCAAAGCATCTCTGAATTAAATATATTGTACAACCCAAATTTTATTAAGGAAACTACTCCAATAACTATATTTCCAAGTCCTATTTGCCTTACTTTCGTCCAGGTCCTGAGTGTCAATGAAGCCACACACATTGTGGCACTTGTCATTGGTGTCCTTGCAGTCAGGGCATTTGGCGTCGGTTGACGGCGGGGCGATGAACTTGCCGTATCCATCGGGCTAAGAAAATAATATACAAACGTATTAAAATTATAATTATAGAATCTATGTGAAGGAGTGACCTTCTATATCCATCAAAGGGCAGGTATCCGCGTATTTGAGGATTTTTTGAACGGTCATATTTCAACTTTACCCAAGAAATATACAAATGTGTTAAGTAGAGAATCGTTTTTTGAGGTCACCTAGCGATTTTTTACGCTTAAGGGAATATTTTCAATTGTTATAAAACTTTATTTACACATAATTAACCAATGTTAACCGCAGACAAAGTTATCCTACGGTAGTAAAATCAGCACCTTAAAATAAATTTAGTTTTATAAGCTACCAAACTAGTAGAGCCATTTTCCCACCCTTTTACAAAGTGCAATTGACGTCACATCCAGGATTTAGTCATATATCCGGCCTGTAGCTTATTCGATTTATGATAACCTCCCACGCAAACGATATGAGTTCATTTTGCACATTCAGTTTCTTTTTCAAGTGAAAAACAAGCATAACTGAAAGGCTCTTTCCTTTAGTGCATTATTATAGCCTTGTCCAGCATGTGGGGCTCAAGGCCTAACCCTTTTTTTCGGGAAGAGACCCTTACCCAGCAGTGGAGCAGTTATATGCTAACTTTATTGACTTAATTGATTACAATTGATAATACTGTACATATGAATCAATCAGCCTAGCTTTACTTCCAACTATTTAAGACCAGATCGAGCATTATTATTACATGAAGCGACTGCCTATCTGGTCTCCACAACCCAGTTACCTGAGTTATAACATTTAATATATGATACCCTTTGGTAAGACTGTTTGTCAGACTTACAAGTTTATGACTATTGTACTGGTATCATCATTGACATATAAATAACGTATTTGTTTAATAGAGTGACTGAAATACTTACATTTCTGGTTTTGAACAAAGCACCCCATGTTAAATTACATAGAACGAGTGCTAACAGCAACGATCTGAAACAAATACATTGTAATACTTAATCTTACCAATATTATAAACAAGATTGTTTATAACGCTTTCACTCAAAAACTATTAAACAAATTTTGAAATTTTACAGCAGGTATTGAAGTTTATTATTTTACATTAGAATAACACTGAAGCGATTTAGTATGAAGTATATCTGGTTTTCTGCGTTAAAATTATGATAAAAGCTAAAATGTATGTTGAGTCATGATATAAATTACCTACAGCTTTAATCAAATTACATCCGTTTACAAAATCATCCATAGTACCTATATCAAAGCAATTTATTTACAGGGATTAAATCCAATCACTGTACTGGCACTAAAATTAGCACCAAATATAGAAACTGAATCTATTTAATATCAATCTCGGTAACTAAATAAGAGTTTTGATTCCATGTAATTAATAGCAAATAGTTATTGTTATCGGGTTTCAATAATACAATCTCAGTCTAATGTGGATGATATCTGAGATGTCTTGGCATATTAATAGAAATTTAATTTTAAGTAACTTTTCAACATGATTAACTAAACAACTGATTTGACTGACTGACTGACCAACACCCTAATATCAATAATAAGTAAATTTACCTAAAAATAATACACTAAAATCAATAAAAAAATCAGGTAATCCTACCTTAAGATATGTGCCGTCATCTTATTGTCAGCATGAATAATGATCTATTCAATCTACACCAGCCGCGCCGCGATTCAACGAGGTACTGAAGTTCACCCGAGCATGTGCGCACGCGCACCGACACTATGAACTACTGAAACGCGCGAGACACAGCCTCCGACAAAATTATTTCAAAGCTCGCTTTATAAACGCCCTTGTTGATAAATGATTGTACAACATTTTGTGTCGTTTCGTTAACTTTATATGTTTTTTAATATAACTAGATGATCCGGCAAACGTTGTTTTGCCATTTTTTTAATGTGTTGGGCAACCCTTATCACTTTGGGGTATGAAAAATAGATAGTAGCTGATTCTCAGGCTTACTGAATATGCATAAAAAATTTGGTAAAAATCATTGTGACTGTATCATCATTGTATATTAAATTATCCCTGGTTCTAACGGTGGAGGAAAACTATATTATTATGATGAAAAAAAGTTTTATGCAGTATCATTTTAATAATGCTTTTGTAGTTAATTAGAATGTCTCTAAACTTCGTGGGATACGAGATTATTTTTAGATGTAAGAGTTGTTTTAATAAAAGAAACAAAAAATCTGCAACATGCGTTTCATTTAACACGTGTGCGACTTGTATAATTGAAAGGCTAGAATCAGTTTTATGATAATATTAATATGTACGAACTACTACGAACCAATGTCTACCAAAAGACAAGGCTCTGTATGTGGAACGATTTCCAGTGGTAATAAGTACCTTTGTTATAGGTCTCCTTGTATCAGTCTAGGTTATAAACTATCCGTGTATTCCATTTCATTAAAATCAAACCAGTAGTATTTTCGTGTGAGTAATAAACATACATACAAACTTGCTTTAATAATCTGTAATATGAACAAATTAATATGTAATTTATTTCGTTAATACTCCATCCTTGTTACTTATTTTTGACTCATCATGACAGTCTCCACGCTACTCTGAAAAACATTTTGATAAACATACCTAACGTACTTACTAATATTACAAACGCGAAAGTTTGTAAATATGGAAAGAAGTTCTTGTATCCAACGATGTATGTATGTTTGTTAATCTTTCACAAACAAAACTACTGGACGGATTTTAATGACGTAGTACACTGATAACTTATAGACAAGATTAGCACATAGGATACTTTTTACCCCGTCGAATCCTATCACCCAGGCGAAGTCGCATACAGAAGCTAATTATCAAATAAATTACATTTTAGATTGTTGACATTAATGATGAATTCATCAGCTCATTCTTATAAAGAACTACTTGGTAATTAGGTTAATAAACATTTAGTCATCATTTTAATAAGTCTAGTGCTTATTAACAGACAGAAATAGGTTACAAGACCATATGTTTCGCACATGGTATGCATTAGAATTCATTGAGAACAATATTTTAATTTAATAAATCTATCTATATAAATAAAAACGAATTACCGTACATACATACATTTGTATCATAATTGAACGTGTGTGCACTAGTAAACTAAATTAGATTGTTTTTATGTTTGTTACAGCTGAGACAAGGTTTGTATGGGATCGATGGGATCAAAAGTCCCACCCAGGATGAAATTGTACTATACCCGAACGTATTCGTGCCAATTTGCTACTAACCTTTATTATTATACCAGTTTTAAAAGCAGGTTTCTTTTTAGGTTCAGAGGAAATACGTCATAGTGTCTGTTGTTCGTCACATCGAACCAGTGTTTGTGTAGAGCTAGATTCTAATTAGAACTCTCGGAGTGTGCTTTATAACAATTTAACAAGTCCGTTTTCTTATCATTAAATCGAGTGACTAGTTAATTTACCTTTTTACCCTACTGCGCGACGCAAAGGAGGGTAACGTTTCAATTTAAATGTGACTGATGTAGAACAGAAGTCTGTTTCCTATACACCTCTACCTACCCACGAAATACGTAAAGTTTGTTAGTTAACTATAATTATTATCAGTCCCATGTAATAGGGGCGAGTCTATAGTCATATACCGGGCAAGCAAATTGCTGGGCATGGGTACGGGAGAAGACTCCCGTAACCATGGACTGGTTAGGCCTTGAGTCCACCACGCTGACCAATTGCGGGTTGGAGAATATTCTAATAGAAATATCCAGTAGCACTATATCCGACACGGGAATTGAACCCAATACCTCGTAAACTGCAGTCGCATATTTACACCACAGAAGGTTTTCAAATCTATAGATTTCGTACAATTTTGAGGTTTGAACCAAAATGTCTGCGTGGGTGTTAAATATTCATACCACTTGGCTATCACTACTTCCCATTCAGTTATATGTAGGTATAATTTTAATTCGTTATCACATATCCTTTCATGCTAATACTATTCGTGTCAATAATAATAACGCTTGGGAACTAAAATAGTTGTGTAACACGGAAATCCTGAACATTCCTAGCTTTATCAACGATCATTTTACTATTATACTTAATGAATTATTGTGACATATTGTGAAACAAGAGGGATTTTTCAGGACTTTTCCCTTCACTTTGCAATGTTGATAAAGTAGGATAGAAGCTTCAGTCACAGCAAGGATTTTTTCGACCTTTCGTCTTTATTGAGCAATTTGCATTTAATAATCAATAGCAGTGAGATAATAATATTGTAACTAGTAAATTGAAAGCTCTTTTAGCCTATGCTATCCCATTGTTGGGCAAAGGTCCTCCCTTTTCTACTGCCGTTTATCATTGCCAAGTTTAATCTCTGGTCAATCATCCAGGTAGGCATTAAATGAGCTACAACTTTGTCTCTAGAGCAAAAATAAAAAGGTTCAGCGACTATTATTACAATTTACCGCCTACAATTTAACGCATTCCTTTTTTGTTTTGTTAGGGGCAGTTAAAAATCAGTGCTGTGTCTAGCACAGCGTTTACTGAGCTGTAGCCCTTTGTTGCACATAAATGTACTGACTGAGTTATTAAGTTCTGTATTTAGGATGTTTCTTTAGAAAAATAAATGGTTTAAATGGTTTATTCTTTAAATTGTGCATTTCACACAAACCTTTTTTCTAATCTTTTTACTCTACCAGAAAAAAACTATACAAAACCACGAAACGTCAACGTGAAATATCAACCATCTTTTGTAAGAGCAATATCAAAAATTTTAGTTTAACCAAAATTATTAGTTTTATACAGTTATTTGTTAGTTTCTGGTACAGGGTGTGGTCAAAATGTGTGAATCTAAGAAGCGCGCGAGTTGTGACGTGTGTCGCACTATCAACTTGGCCAAACATGTGAACGCACCGAAGCCAGACATGCAGCAGTATGATAAATGTGTACCGGTTAATAAATTCCCCTGTCCTCGGGTCACAGGTAACTACTGAACAAGACGCCGTAGGTAATACTATAGTTAAGCACCTGGCAATCTCTGATTTCGGGTTCCAATAGACAGGCGAGCTATTTCCCAGAGCCTATTTTAAACTTAACGAGCCGATTTTGTCACAGTGCCACCTAAATCAAAATTGTAGAGTCGTTATTATTTCGAAATAACACGGTCAACAGCAACGGTGTTACAGGTTACATGTCTAAAAACTAATTTATTTTCCTTGTTTTTAAAATTTTCCACAAACTCATGTAACAACTTTATGGATTTAACATTTTAAGTATGTAGTTATCATAAAAACATTTAAGTCTTCCACCAAGCTTCATCAACTTTATCAAAAAAGGTCGCTAGGCTTTTTTTGGTATATCTATCTAGTTTCATAATGCTTTCAATATTTTTTTTTTCTATAGAACTACCCCTGAATCCAACATGCATCAAGGTGTGCAGCAAAGAAGAATACAAGATAAGAAAGTCCGGGTCGAAACCGTTAGCGCCCAAGATGCCTTACTATGTCCATGGCAAACTTATGTACGCTGTCAAAGTTAGTACTACTCCTTACATCTCATTATTTCCTGGTAGTTACTAGAATTATTCGAAGACTATTTATTTTAGTGGAGATCATGACTATTCTAGTCGTATTATTTTTTGTATATTCAATTGGGATAGAACTTAAAGAAGAGGTCAATAATAATTATATAGAGTGCTCTTGATCTTTTTATGATTCTTGATCTATACTTACCACTGCCGCATACACTACACTACTAGGTTGTACAACTATTGTTAAAGACATGTTTTAAACAATCTATCAAAATCACAAATAAAATCTTTGCTTGTTACCAAGGTTGTTAAATGTACATATTTTCTGTATAATAATGTGAATTTCGTCGTTCTCAATCTAACAACTTAAAGAAATATTCGAACAATATCTAATTCTAACTAGGTACAAGCAACCAATACTTCATAAACAAATCTCCTCACTATTTCACCGTCATTAGTACTGATTGAAACAATTCACCGCATCTCTACCTCCTCGGCAGGCTGGCATCCTGATAGGATCTGTTTACTTCACGTACACGCAAGGAGTGTGGGGTGATCAACGGGATGTCACGGAATGCCTCAAGCGGTGGTCGGAATACATCCGAAGCTTAAATACCAGACGCCCACCCGCCTTCGATCACTGTGGCAAAGTAATTGTACGTATAAGACAAACGAAAATACCTTTTAACTCAATACAATAAGGTTCAGTGATAAGTGTCTTATACACTTGGTACTGAAATACTTAGGCTCTGTGTTGTTCATGTGGTCCTAGTAGAAATGGTTACGTCACCGCGTCTGGTTCGGCTCGGCTCTACGTGGGAATCGATCCGTTGCACCACGAGACGTGACGTGATCTGATGGGGGTTCATTGTCATATCTAGCTATCCTTTTCTCTCGCTTGTAACAGTTATATAGCGTAAAGTTATTCAACGCGTACCGTGATTTCGTACGCGGAAAAGAGAGATGAAGACTCCCTTGTCAATACAACATAAAAAATAACGATATTAATGTAGAGTATCTAATTACAATTAACTAGTATTGACATTTTTCCGTTGTCGATTCAGAGAAGTTTTAAAAGTTGCAGTGGTTTTACCAACATTTTATTTTGAATTGTATTATTATTCTCAAAAAAAAATAGTAAATACGCTAAAAGAAGTAAAGACTTTAATATTCCTTACATACGCCTATAAACAAAGTTTTAGAAACTTTAGTAAAATCTCAGCAAACTTGTTTCTCTCATCTCCTGGTCGTATCTGTGAGCCTAGTACACGGGAGTCTATCTCTGAACTGGCGCGTGCCATTCGCATCGGAAGTGCCTCCGTTTGCGAAACGTCTGGCCGCAATGAAAGTCATCCGCGCAATGAGCTTTCTCTGTCAAACGGTTCGCGTGGTTTAATTTAGCTACAAGTTTAGCGAACCGCGTTGTTCTACGGACATCGGACACGTGTGTGCGCTACGGTTAACAGACACTACGGCGCGGTGGTCACGCCCTCCTCGCGTCTCATAGGTGGGGAAATTCCTGCGAATCTTCTCTAGGACATGATGCCCTGGTGTCCGCACGTCACTTACATACGAGGGACGCCGTTCTTTGCATAGTGTTGGTTCATTCATTCCCCCCTCTCAATACCGTATGAAATGTAATTTGCAGCGAATTGGAAAACAGAGTGTTGTCTTTGTCAGACTAGTCATTTGTCATGTTCTTAAAATGTAATAGCAGATTCTCAGGTATTCGTAACGGACGAATACATGTAGTAAAGTTAATAATTCATTACTTTTTCAGAAAAAGGAGTCCGTGGAAAGTTTGATAGCGCCTCTGTACGCGCTCTACAAAAACTTTGTGACAACGTGCTTTTCAGGTAACTAGAGCAGTTATTACCGTTATTAAAATAAGTCCTTACATTTAAGATTTTGGCAGAGTAAATAACATTGTTTTGTTACCAGCGCATGAATCAAGCAAAGGACTACAAACCTTATAATATTTCTGTCCGACCAGGTGTGGTAAAGGTGCCAGTGTTAGTCAAGTGCGCATACTTCGACTACCTGAAGGCTTTGGAGAGGAAGCACCAAGAGGAAGTCAAGGAAAGACGGATCAGGAAGAGGGCTTAACCAGGCTACCACCACTCCGCGAGAACAAGCTCCTATGGACATGTTTCAACAGGCAGCTGACTCCCAACTGAGTCTGACGAGCAACTGTCTGGGCGCGGAGTGGAACTGCGTCAAAACAAAACGCAATTAACATAAAAATCGGGTCCGACAATAAATGTGCCGTCTGCGCTCAGTGTGGAATGTCTTTTGCCTTGAATTTTTTAATCTCAATTACGTAATAAAATTGTCTTTTATCGTTCCCAAGTGACGTCGTCTAACATCCACCAATGTTACTAGGTAAAAATATAATAAGTATTCTCAATAATTAATTCTCGCAACGAAATAACTTTACAAGTTAATCGAAATATATATATTTATTTGTTTTTGTATATTTATTATTATTTATTGTTAAAAATAAAGTTTTCTAATTATATTTAACCATATTGCACTCTTTCATTTATTAATTACAATTAACTACATTATGTAAATGAATTTCTGGTTTACCAAAGTTTTGCCAAGTAAATAGTCCATTCAAATGCAACGGTTTTCGGGGATAATAGAAGCTTGAGTCTAATTTTGTGGAGGCACCACCTTTGTCCCTCAGTCGTCATCTTCGAAAAAGGGACTGAGGGTGCAAACACACATTGAAAAAATAAAATAATAGCGTTTTCTGAAAAACACAACCGTAAATGTAACTTTTCAATGGACAAAGTATACATAAAATGTTTAATTGGGTTTACACAATAATTATATGATAAACAACGGAAAATATTCTATTTAAAATATTAATTGTGTAAACTCCACTCTTCTAAATATTGAACTAAATAAAATTACAAATGTTCAATCAATATCTTTGCTGTCGACGTCGTAGCTCGGAGGCGTGCAGTTCAAAAAAAGCCGGATTGTCGTCAGGCGAGCCTCCAGCCAGCATGTACTCCAAATGTCTGATGTAGCATATTGCTATTCTGAAAACCACACATTTAATTCATATAATTCAATATTAAAATAAGTTATAATCCAGCTACTGCTATGTATTGTAATGAGGAAAGATCTAGCGCTGTATGCGGATCGTAGTCGTTTTACTAGAACGTCTTTGTATTAGCATGGCAAATATTATTATGATTGTTTCACACCAGGCGGACAAATTGGAATTCTCTAATGGGTTGTGCAATGATTTATCTACCAGTAACCACGTCTATAAAAATAAGACCAAATGTGGAGCTTGACTTAAGAATATGATGATTAATTACCTAAGGCACTCTATCTTAGAATATTTCTTCTTAGAAGGCTTGGTAACTGGCAGCTTGGAGCGCAGTAGATCGAAGGCACGGTTCATGTCACGCATCCGAGTCCTCTCTCTGTCGCAGGCTGTCTTTTTGTACTCTGAAATGTATATACGAAGAAAGGGTTGTTACGATATCTGACTCTTATAATATTGTCTCTGTCTTCTCTGAAAAGAGAAGCAGACACAGGTATTCATAAATACGCTACGAGTTTATTTAAATTGGCCTCTAGATGCCTAACAGGGTCGATGATTTGAAACACTAACACTCATTTAATTATTTCAGGCTCTTAATTAAAAGCCGACATGTAATTTTGCTGTTTTTAGATATTTTCAGTTTTTTTCCATTGAAAGATTATCCTTGTATCAGGGGCTCAGGAAACAAAGTAGTAAACATTATCCTATTGCTGAAAATTCTACATTCACATCACTTTTAGCTTCGTCACTTGTTGTTTTTAGCTATTCCTTTCTTGAAATTATGATTAAAAGGTTTCACAGTTATTATGTCTGGTATTTATACCTTTTTCCAGTTGTAGCGCTCGTTCTTTCCAGTTAAGAATGTTGGTGTCCTGGTTAGGGTCTTCGGAGCCGTACTTGGAGGTGTCCTGTGATTCGTGTGAGTAGTCCAGTGAAGACTCCGAGTTGGCGGTCTCGCCTATCGTGCTAGCGTCCCTGAAGTCTTGTTCATAATATCTTGGCCCTGAGACATTGAATATACGAATGCACTACACTTAAGATTACTTTACCATCCAAAAAACAGTACCTAAGCCTGGTCTTAACACGTGATAACGCAAAATTTTATCAAAATCGGTATAAGCTTTGTGCACATGTAAGCATTACAGACAGATAGACAGCGTAAGGTAAGCATACTTTACCATTATTTTATACGTTGCCCTTATTTGTTCGACTAACACTGAACCTAAACAGTTATCTGGGAACAATCAAACTGTCTACAGGGAATCTCCGCCAACATTTTTTCTATTTTATATTAGTTGCGACATTATTCCAGCATTTATCATTAGCAAGTTTATCTTATTGGCCCTGGCCTAATATCACAGAAGGGCCATGTATGTCACAAGGCCTTTGGTAAACCGAGTGGGCGTAAGCATAGTAAGGGTCTAAAACGGTAACAACGATAAATAATTTTATAACTGTCATAGAATTCAGCAATTTGGATTTATTAGGACTGCTGAAATTGGGCTTTGGTGCTTGCCTTCCTGAAGAACGAATCTTGAGAAGGAACTATGACCCAGAAGCTTACAAATAGCTTAATACAAAACCTTAGATTCATAGAAGATTCTCTTTCTACTTATAAGATTCAAATAAGTCTAATTCAAATATACCTACATGTACCTAACTGCGCAAAACGGCCGTCCTTTTTTCAATTTTATTGCGTATGTACCTTTTCATCAAATAATTTGTTTTATCAATACTTTACTTACCTTCGGGAGTACTGTGATCCAACTCATGAGGTCTGAAATATGTAATTCTTCTCGGTTCATAATCTTCTAACACATAAGACCTATGATGGGAGATTGTTTTGTCATACTTCTTATGAGAAAATGTATGTTCTTCTTTTGGTTTGTCATCTTGCCGGCCTATTTCTAGAATAACACGGTCTTCTGCCTCTCTCTTCTCTTCGTCATCTTCTTTGACTACGGTATAGTTGGCTATCAGAGGCAATGGAGCCTCGTCATCGTAAGTTTGGTTATACATTACTCAATAATATCTGCTGACGTTTGTTAAGTTTGTTAGTCATGAGTTAATGTTTACTTTTCAAAAGTAACCATATGGTAAGGTATTTTGAAAAACACTCTGTATAAAACCTCCTAATTTTTGAAGAATAGAAGCTAGTATTACAGCAGGCTTTAAATAGACACCTTGGTTGCTGTATCTTAAGTTCTTGAGTCCGTTTATCACTGAACACTTAAAGCACCTATTGCAAAACTTACACAACCCTTCATAAACTGTATTCGTCACCACAAAACTACAAAACTTTCTCAAGGAATAAAATATAACACCCGTCGCGTACCTGTTCGCCGTGAGGACTGGCTCATCCACAGTTCTCTTCTATTGTAATGCATATTCGATCAAAAGTGTCCGTTGTGCCTTGTGTGTACAAGTGTGTGGCACAATTTTAAAGTTTTCAGAAGACAACCGCCATTGTCTTATGTGGCATTGTCGCCTGTTTGTTTTGTGGCCAACCTCTGCGGCGCGGCGCGGCGAGGACTCCCAAGTTGATCAAAATGCTCTCTATTTTTATGTTAATTTGTTTAGAACTTTTGCTATTGTGTTTTACACTTTTTGTGTATTATTGGGAGTGCTACGAGTTACAATGACACGCTTCGAAAGATAACAATGCATTTTAGTGATCTATAATTAATTAAAAACGTCTTGGTCCTAGGTATTCTGAAAATTAATTGAAATATTCGCTGTGTAATTTATCTTTACGGTATGGTAAAAATAAAATTCACTTGTGTTTATAGATATTGTGCATTTATTTAAACTTAGGAAACAATAAATTAATTATTATAGGTAGATACATATTATGCACAGCCATATAAGACGGCAATGAAATTTATGCGTCCATACCTCACCTGCCTAAGAAATTTTTCGCTTTGAGAGCAATTCTTTAAGTTTTTTTATGAATTCATTACAATTGTCTCGTACAATTTTGCACGTTATTTTTAACTTAATCGTGTTATAAATCCTTGAAATAGCTAAAACATAAATGATAATACTTATCAGTTATCCTGTGTCAAAGTTGCTCAATGGGAAGCAGTAAGGATTGTTCGCGTTAAATACATTACAAGCTTAATCAGAGAATTAGGGCCATCCGCATTAGATAAACATAATTAAAATATATTAAAATAAACGTAGGTATTAAAAATTCTATTTTATTTTATTAAAAATATGTAGAACAGGAAAAGATAGATATTATCCTGTTCATGGTTTAACCTTTTGAGTGCTATTTGGTACACTAGATATAAAAAAAAATATTGAATTACCCATTATGCTCGCCCCTTTAACATCGGACAAAAAAAATGGCGAAACGTGGGTGTATTTCATACCAATTTTGCCACACCTCGTTTTTTCCCTGTACCTTTGGATCTAATAGGTGTGATGTTATGCTCGAGCTAGACTGTAGCCAGTAATCAAGAGATTCAGAAGAAACAAGACTAGGGAACATAGATTTTGGTAAAATATTCAATAAATAATACATTTAAAATCAAATCGCTATAATATAGAGAAACATGGGCCAGATAAGTATTCAATAAGTATCAGACAACTCATCTGGATAAAGGGACAGCAGATGTTTGAAAATAACCAAGTAATTAACATTATATCATGTTCATTATTTGGTTAATCTTCACTTTTTCGTTAGCTGATCGACATTTATTCGTGAGTTTTGAAATTCGGGCTATGCCTATAGTTTACATTTTGATGTATGAAACACACATACATCTTATGAATACATGTAATTATATTACACACTAGTTCGTATAAAATGCGTACAATACAATATTTTCAAACTTTCAGTTTGACTAGTTTTACAACATTTTTTGACAAAGATCTTACATAATTTCATCTTAGTCTTATTAAGAAATTTCGTTTATCTACACCGTAGTTATATTAGAATTTTTAACAAACGAAATACATTTGACTGCGGTACAATATAACGACGTTTCGTAATAAACTAGGAGTTGTTACATTTACCAAGTTAGTCCCCAATTTGGATGTATTTTAGAAACGAAAAGCTGGATCACCTGTCGGAAATTGAATCCGAAAGTATCGTAAACTAGTGTACTACTTTGTAAATACTAAGAATGTATTTATTTTTTGATCAAACAACAGATTCTTTTAATTGTAATAAATAATACAATAACTCTAAGTACAGTTAGCTCACGTGAAATGTTACAGAATATAAAAAATATATTTACAACACATAAGAAAAATTGTACTTGAGTAACCATGAGTGTATCTGATGCATAAAATAAATTTATTTAGAGCAAACAAATGCCATTCTCAATATTCAATATCATATTGTCTAACGAAAGACTAAATAATATTGAATGTTAAGTAAAATCATCGGCTATATTACTTTTATTTTAAACAGAGCCTTTTTCATAATTCAAAACTTAAGATATATCGAGAGCTCTCTCGTACATGACGTACGGGTGTAAAACTACTTCCGCTTGCCTTGCTAACTCATATTTGGGATAAAACTGTGCCTATTAACGCGTTAAACGCCGCGGCGGTGACCGGCGACCTCATCTGGTTTACTTTAATACGCTACGGAGGGCACCGGTGACCTCAAGAGGTTTATTAGTTTTATTTATGGAACCCTACGACAGATTCCTATAATAAACAGTATGTGTACGTCACTTGATAAAATATATCCATTTAATTATTTTTTTAAACTAATAACTGCTTTGCTTTCGTGGCGTTAAACGTGTTAAGAACAAAGAAAAATACTTTCAAGTATGGTATAATATTTAATTTAAACGTTAATCTTCCTGATCTTGAAGAACTGTTGCATGACCTCGTCGGTGACTTGCGAGCGTCTCTTCTGATACGCCTGTATGTACGGCGTGATCGTATCTATTGCGATCTTCTTCAGCTCACCCGTCAGCATCTCGCCGGATTCGTAGTCTTTCTTTATCTGTAGAAATAATGTTGTGTGAATTATTTTGTAAAAGAAAATTGTATAAGGCGCAGAGAATGGAGGTCATAGAATCGACACCCCACGGAGAG
Organism: Anticarsia gemmatalis; assembly: GCF_050436995.1. Taxonomy (NCBI): domain Eukaryota; kingdom Metazoa; phylum Arthropoda; class Insecta; order Lepidoptera; family Erebidae; genus Anticarsia; species Anticarsia gemmatalis. Next base: position 8,647,719 of record NC_134763.1, on the reverse strand, counting down.
AAATTAATGTTAAAATCCTCTAATTGTTGTAACAGTTTTAGTTTATAGTAGTTTTAGATATTAGTTAATTCATATGTAATATTTCCACTAATAAAAATTCTGACATAGAGCAGAAAGCGATTTAAAATAAAAAAACGTCGTCGATCTGCAAGACTGGATACACGTGGTTTAGTATTATTATTTCAGGGAACAGATTTAGAATCGAAACGTAATAATAATCATAAAATTTAAATACTACTGAAAGCGTGCGCCCACTTACAAGATACACGCACTAACACCCACGACGTAATACAGACATTACTCATTCTACTCTATTTAATTTCTTGTATAAAAGAGATAACAAACTTACTTCAGCTAGCCTCTCGTCGTCTTCCAAGAAGAAGGTGAGGTATTTGAAGGATATGTCTACAGAGGTGTTGCCACCCATCAGTCTGTGCTCCTCCACCGTCGGCTGACCGCCAGAGAACGCGTATTTGTTGATCTGTAATAAGTATTATATTTAAGCGTGTATTATAATTTAAATTAGTGTTTCCTTAGAACTATAAATAAATTAAACTTTATCATCATGATTCTTTGTTTATGTCAATTACATGCACGTACACCCCTTTACATGTATGTATACGCACAAGTCTCAAATTAACATAGTCATAAAGGGCACGTAACTTCACTGCGAGCTAATATTCTGAAGATTTCAGCAGGAATTGTAAACACCTCAACATGAGCTTAGAATAAAATCCCACTCGGGAATAAAAAAGAGCGTTATGATCTGCGTTCGTATACACTTATTATCGAATCACATAGTTATTAGTTAATCATTAATATTATTTCCATCAAGTCATTATTTAAATATTTCTATTGCTAGAAATGTGGTTACACATGTAAGTGCCCTAATGCTGAAACATGTCTACACTGTTAAATAAATTACCTTATTCTTAATCTGTTTAGGTCCATCATTCAAGAAGATGGAGGCGTTGGAGTCGCTGGCGGACATCTTGTGCTGCGCGCCCTGCAGCGCGGGCAGGAACGTGGCGTGGATGAGCGCCGGCTTGGGCAGCTTGAGGCGCGCCGCCACGTCGCGCGTCATGCGGAAGTACGGGTCCTGGTCGATCGCGCACGGTACTAGGCACGGTAGCTGGGGAATTGACAAAAGACAGTGTTTAATAATCGTGCTTGAGCTTATGGGCGTTTTTCCACGATGGAAATTGGTACTGGATATGTTTCGTTTTCGAGATTTGTTTAATTGAGAAATGTATTGAGGGAAATATTGTGTAAAACTCAAATTTGCAGAGAAGAATATGTTTTGACGATTCTCTTATCATAGTCGTTGATTTTACTGATATTTTTGGCTACTTGATTGAAAACACAATTTTTATGATCTATTTAACTTTAATTAAATGATCACTGACTCTTTTGATTACTTGAAACACTATTTTTGTGCATTAGAAGTAATTTCGACTTCGGAACCGTACACGCACGTAAATTTCTAACATATACGCGTGCACGTAAACGAGGCTCTTTCAATCATTCGGTAATAAGTCTTATTTAACTAGATCTAATTTAATCACGATCAAAATACACCATTTAAACTAATTACATAACTTACAACTTTATTCTCAAATATGAAAGGGAAGCTAGTGGAGAAGGCAGGCGCGGCCTCGATGGAGGGGAAGGTGATCTTGCCGATGACGTCAGAGTCGCCGAACCCGAAGATACCCTTCACTTGATTGTACGTCACGCACTTCTGTATCCTTAACATGTTCTGGTAAAATGCTGGACACTGACTGAAATGAACAAAAAACAATTTTAACTACCCGTTTTCTTTGAAATATGTATGTTCTATTTTCGCGACGGCGCAACCAGTCCACTGACGAATAAGATTTTGAAAGGCAAGTCATGAGTATGTGCCTGGAGTTGATTTCGATGACAGCAGTCATACAGATAGGATTGTCTAAAGAAAAGTAAAAACAATGACTCAAAACATTTTGACTGCCTCCGTGATGCACTGCTTAAGGTACCATACTACCATTGCGTCGAAAGGCCGTGGGTTCGATTCCCTTACGATTTGTGAATCGCACACATAGTTGTTTTGTGTTTGGTTATACATTCTGTCCGTTGTTTGTATATTTGTAAAAGTACCCATGACACTAGAGTAACTATTTTTTAGTGAGGGAAATCTTTTTACAAAGAAATAATATAAGAAAGATTGCCTTAGTAGGTTTTTTTAAATCTAGATACACTCAACTAAAGATTGATATTGTCGCACTGCTTAGTCTACTAGGAATACAGTGTTTGAATGTTAGTAAAATAATGTAGACTCACCCAATAAAATCTAGATCATTGAATATAAAAGTATTTTCTGGGTTGAATCCTACTGCAATGATATCTTTAGCATTGTTGAACGCCATCTGTCTTGCGTCTTCAATCTTGATGTCCCTCCACAAAACCTTCTCGTCATCTGTCAACTGAATGATCAGGGGTACTTCAAACACATCTTGAAGCCATCTGAAATTATTTAAAATAGTTTAGTTAATAATTTTCTATGGCATTTTTGTTTACCTGTATCTTTTGTTCCTTTATACTCGTTAAATTTATTTTACCTGTATAAGCAATATAGGCGATACATGATTTTTTATTAAAATAAAAAGATTTATTCTACTAAACTTACAAATTTACTGCTCAGCTTTGCAACAATGCAAGAGACAGTTACTAAATGTTTGGTTTGTTTCTTTGCAGGAACTGAGCTTTGTTTTGACTGACAAATCACATTTTCATTGCCTAGAAAGGTCCTTTACTAACCTCAATTAAAAGAACTCATTAACTTTAACTCTCTTTAACTCATTTTATAATGTAGCTATTTCTTCCAACTGCTAAAACAAATCTTTTAGGCCTTACTTAGTAAACATGAAAGGTATCATGTGTCCAATGTGCATGCTCTCTGAAGAGGGTCCTCGTCCAGTGTACAAGTAGAACTTCTTGCCTGCTTCATGGAGGTTCAGGATGTTGTGGATGTCTCGGTGGGAGAAGAATATACCTCGCCTTAGGAAATGGTGGGCTGGAAGTTTAAACAAATAATTATACATAAGAATTTTTATCAACTGCCTTTAGGTTGCCAAAGAGCTATTCCTATATTTTTCAACAGTAGCTCGGAGTCTGGCAATGTGCCTGGTATACATATAGCACTAACCATTCTATGTAGTAAAATAGTTGAGTTTAAATTAAGTTAGAGTGTTAATACTACTTTTGAGGAAAAATATAGTTTTCCTGCATATTGGAATGGGTCTTTAACTTAAATATAAATAATATAATTTGAAATAATGTTTACTACTCACCTTTTTTGCCAGTAACTTTTTCAAATCTTTGTATAACTTCATCATCTATTTTCTGACTTCCAAATTTCTCTGAAAACATAAAAAGTTAAAGTTGGCATCATTTTAACAGGAATTTAAGATCACTGAAGATATCACCTCTCAGGCACTCACAGAGTGCAGTGTTTTCAAGTATAACTTAAATGCTGCACTCCTTATCAGAATATATTGTGTACCTACACTTGAGTAGTTGAATATTATATGTTCACTATCATGTAATATGTAATAGGATCTAACACAGTAATCTCAAGTAGTTCTTATTATATACTATTGGAAAATACTTACTGATTAATTTGTCATAGTCTATGCCAGTCTCAGATTTGCCTGTAACAGTCCATGGATCCACAAAATCATCGTCATCATTCACAGACATTTGGTTCAACTGCTCCGCTTGTTCTTCAGTCATTTTAAGATCTGAAATTTATTTATTTACAAGTTGTTACTTAGTCAATAACCTAGCGATAGTGTTTCAATTATCTCTTGTTATATGAATGAAATCATATCAGATATGTAGATTAGTCAGTAAGTACGTGGTCTAGTGACATAGTAACATTATATTACAGGTAAATAGTGTCGAAATATGGTTCGTGAGCACAAAGTAAACGCCAAATCATCACTATTAAAAATTAGGGTTACAATTTCCATCAAGACTTACTTGTGAAAAACTATTAACTGATAACTTAACAGCTACTTATCATAAGTAATACCGCACTATACAAAATCTGATGCAATTTTTTTCGGCGAAAAATTACATTGATCGCCGTGTGCGGTGCTGTCACACTTTCACAACGAGTTGTCAAATACGTTTAGTTACTGTAGGTTGGGTATTTATTTCGTTCAAATCAGTATTCTGTTAAACCTTCTATTGCTTCTGAAGACAAGAATTCGTCTTTGGTGAACTAAAAAATGATTAGTTAATGACATTTTTATTGAGAAATTTGAGCGAAACGCTAGTCTTTTTTAAAATATATAACAAAAATATACGACATATCTAAACGTAGATGTTTCATAGTGTGGCTATCCCTAATGTAAAATACTACTAAAAATAAAGGTTATTAATTATTTATAACGAAACAGACGACATCGAACAAATACATAGCTGCAAAAGTTGCTTCTACGTGTCAACTAATTTAGAACTCAAATTTATTGTATTGTTTAAAGAACCTAAGAGACTACGGTATTATTTTCTACCACTGTATAAAACTACCACATGAATATTAATTTTGTTGCCTGCAGTGCAAGTGTGACAAACGTCAAATTTTGTCAATAATACGTTTCACGAATCACAATTTTTTTGCTGTATTTATGATAGGGAGTAGGATAAGCTCGTATTTCTTTGTCTGAAAATTGTATGTAGATTTTGTGTTAAACAAGCCGGTGTGTTGGTGTTCTTGATGGTGACCGGCGACGAATCAAATGGTGGCCGTTTGTCGCGTAAAACTACGAGGTCCCCGAACCGTAAGTCGAAGAAGACAGATGCAGACCTAGCAAAGGGGTCAGCGTTGCGAAATGCCTCGCAACCTTCGGTCCATAAAAGGAATCTCTACTTTGTTTCTTTCCCAATCATCATTCTGTTCAACATTTTAAGATCAATTTTATATCAACTTTTTATAATTTTTAAATATTTGTATACGGCGTCGCATCGGTTTATGCACAAGCCTCGGAAGGCGGGCGAGTGTAACTTGGAAGTAGTGGTGAAGGACGGTATAGTGTCAACAGAACTAGCCCCAAGTGAAGAAATGTCTCACATACACAATGTGGGTCCAGGGGACCCCCTACTTGCCAAACAAAAACATCACCATCGGAAAGCTTTCGAATATATTTCGAAAGCACTGAAAATTGATGAAGAAAATGAAGGTAAGATTTTTTTTCTTTTTTCAAAATTCCTTTGTCTAAAAAAGTGAGAAAAAGCTATCTTATAAAATTTTACATAAAACATTTTTGTCATGTCCTGATATAAGTTCGGACTGTCACATTTGTATCCATTGCCCATGAAGTTCAAAATCTAATGAGAACAATATCTGGGAACTGAAAAATTTTTTATTGTTCACAAACAATGGAAATATATGAAAATCTTTGTCTCTAAAACTCCTAAAATGTTTGGTGGTGTATATCTACCTACAGTAAATTCATTCAAGGTATTCAGTCTTTTTTTCAACTTATAATTTTCATAGGTTTATTCTGAATCATTCTATAAAACCTTAACTGCAATTGTGACATTTCATTAATTAACTAAATAACACAACACAGTCAGTAAATTGACAAAAATCCTTAATTCAAACAAACATAAAACTAGAACACTGATATAAAACATACATTAATATTTCAACAATACAGGGATTCACCCCTTAAATCAAGTGCAGATCATTTATTTATTTATATGTTTATTACCACCTTACAGATTTGCAGATCATTTATTTATTTATATATTTATAGGTACATTTAGGTCAAAAATACTTCTGACCATAAAAGTTACAGTTAGTGAATTTACCACCAGTTAATAATAGGGCCAATGAGAACTTGAAACTGGGTCATAAATAACCAAGTTAAAACATATTATGAACTCAGTGTTCATGAACTTTATAACTCTGAATCATGATTATTGTGAAACACTGTTATACAATCAGTTGGCAATGAATAACTGTACAAAACTGTTTATATCACACATTAAGAATTAATTTAAGTAAGACAAACAATTGTGAGAATTTGTTTTTCCCATGATATCACCATTCATGGACACTTTAGACTTTAATGAAAGGCTAGATTAGACTTAGTAAGCTAGTGTTTATAGTGATGTTTTTTATTTTTCTATAAAGGTATAAAATTATGTCTGCCTGTAACTGTTGTATGTCTTGTTTCTTTGCTAAACTTTAGTCATAGTTGAGCTAGTTTATATATTTGTACTAGTCCATTTAGGCTGTCAAAGGCTAAATTCTGTTATCCTCAGCATTTGCTGCTTCTAGTCAATGAGCATCATAAAGGTTTTCCTTCTGGAGATATAATGTGACGATCATTCCACAGGCCAAAAAGAGTTAGCCATAGAGCTTTACAAAAAAGGCATATATGAGCTGGAGCGCGGCATCGCCGTGGACTGCTGGGGCGGGCGCGGCGACGCCTGGCAGCGCGCGCAACGACTACACGACAAGATGAAGACTAACCTCGGCATGGCCAAGGACCGCCTGCACTTCCTCGGTATGATACATCAGCATATTATCCAAGACGCCAACATCACTGCCACATCTATCCAAGCTAAACTGACAAAGCTACTTTATTTTGAAAGTGGAAATTGGCTGTATGTTTGCATGCTACGCTTCGTATTTTTTCTTTTCAAACATATATACACAACTTATTCCTACAGTTTCTTGAAGTTAATTTACTGTTCCCTAATGTAGCCAACCTTGTCGCGCTCAGTAAGTTGGGCGTAGAGAGTGAGCCCGACAGGAGCGACAAAAAGCCAACGGAGTCGCCTCTAAAGGCGCGAAGGCCGTTAGAGAAGTCGAAGACGACGTTACTCGCGCATACAGAAAGTAACAGTGGTCAAACGAAGCCACCGAACGAAGGTAGAACACACAGAGATAATGCTTAGCTTCGTTTGACGTAACCTACTGCAAAATTCAAACCAAAATCAAAACTAACATATCGATTATGTAACCGTTTAACACTACACTCGAACATTGGAAGACTAATTGGAAACTTTTTTTTGATTGTCAATGTTTGCATGTGGGTTCACTGTGCCTTACCATCATTTCAGCTTGCAAATGACACGTTTTATGGTGTGTTTGTGTGTGTGTGCGTGTGATAATGATGTGCATTACATTACCACTGCCTCTGTACATAAATTCATTTTACCAATCACTTAATTTATTCATGTAATCGCCCAACATTTCCATTAAATTGTGTACTGAATTTGTGCATTTTCGTGAGTGATCGATCATCTAAAGCGTAATGCATCATCCAATATTAGCATATATACGCTAACGCGGACATTTTAAATTAAGTAACATTTGTATGGACGCAGTAAAGTTTGGCTTGCATAGTAACTAGGTAGCCTACGTATTTTATAAGCACAGCACGATACAAGCATGTTGTATGACATCAAAGCATTTTATCTATATTTAGAAACTAGACTTCAGCTCATAAACACGGTCATCGATGTTTGTACCAAAATCTCAGACATGAAGCTGTCCGTACTCTTTTATACATTCATTTCTGCATTTACTATCTACGTAGAAAGCATGCGTTTATTATATCACTAGACAAACATTAATATCAACATTTAAATAACTGTAAGTCGCGAATATATCCTGGCGCATTTTACGTCATATTACATACACATTACACAAGTATTTCCTTAATTATAACTTATCTACATTGTGCAATTACATCTTACGCATTAACAAAAATATCTTAAATAAGATCGAGATAAGAGCAAGGTTTTACAAATAAAACGCCTCGCAAAAAACCGCCAAATAACATCCTTGAATTTGTACAAAGCGATTTGACGTACTTAATTTATCGACCGAAAAATATTATGCTAATTGGCGTACTAGGCTAGTCGGTTTCAGTTCATTAGATTTCTATGGAGGTCCTGTAGAGCGTGCACGCGTAGGGGCGTACGCAATCAAGCGTGCGGGCACGCATGATCTTTTCATCCGACTTGTTTCCCTAACATCTCGTCACGGTTGAATAGAACACAATAACTACTGTATGTAATGTTTGCTAGTTAGTTGTCAAACGACATGTTTTGTTTATTTCACTCGTGTACAATATGTCGAGAGGGTACTAAGTAAATGAGTGTTGCGTAAACCCTTCGTCTCGCGTCGTTGAGCAAGGCTGAGTGGCGTCATCTGTCAGTTCCTACATACGCTGACCCTTGTATACTCACCTAGATTGTTGTATGTTTCTTAGAATGCGTATGAAATCATTAATGCCTAGGCATATCACAATAGGTACTAGTAGCTCTAGAATCAATATTGTGTCAATCATACTTAATATTATAAATGTGTACATTTCTTTCACAAAAAATATACCTACTGGAAGGATATAAATGAAATTGGGTACACTAGGTATCAACTTAAAACCTGAATCAACACATATGATTTTTACCCCAGGAAACCTTTTCTCGCGGGCGTTAGTGAGCCGTTAGTTTTTTATAAAAAAAAAGATTTCATCGATGTATATCATATTCCACATACCTACCTAAATAAATATACGTTAAGGCTCAAAAATATTATTTGTTCAAACTATGTAACAAAACATTTTATTCCTATACCACAAAGAGCACGTATGCGGCGCGTTGTTGTATTTCACCGGGAGATATGCTCCACAAGCGAGATACCTTACATAGCGCGCTCCAAACTTTTCTACGGCATGTTTATTTTATAGCGCAAACATGTTTTTGTAAAATGCTTCAACAGTAAGTACAGGTACGAGGAAAAATATGTACACACTGACATGTTTCCCATCTCATTTTTGTTTACGAAATAGAAAACATACTGATGTGTGTTTGGTCTTTAAAATTAACTTCCTACAACCTTATTATGACAAGAATTATATTGGTGTTCTTTATCATTATTGACAGCTTTTCTCTACTTACTGCTAAGCATAAGCCTACTCCCGTTGACGTCAGTCTTCCAGTGGCGCAAGACAGCCACTTCGGTCCAAGTCTTCCCGACAAACTTTATTAAGTCATTCGAGCTTAAACACACAAATTGACATTAAAAATGTGTCAATTAATGTATCGTGTAAAAGCATCTTATCTAAGTATATTTAGAACCCAATTTTTTCTGTTCATGAACACTGATATCAATATTTATCATTAAGAAATGAGATGTCGTTCGATTTTTACCGCGTTGAAGACCAGTTGTGTACATTAGTATTATATGTACAGTTGTACAAGTCGCGATAGTTAATGTGTCTAATACAGATTTTTGCTCGTAACTGTACTAGGTATTCAATACAGAATAGGTACTCACAGTAGGTTCGCAATTCGTGATCCTACGCGATACCTAAGTGTTTAATGAGGGAAGCACACCATTAAAGCGATGTTGTCCATTTAGTTTCGTCGTAGGCGACAATCGACTTGACCCTATTAACGCCTTGTTAATACACTCTATAGAATCCACGAGTTTGTTTACCTTGACTACAGAATCTTAAATATTTACGTACATAGATTATTACTAGCACTTGCCCGCGACTCCGTCCGTGTGGGCTATAGTATGTGTTAATCTGGTACATAAGCTACAAAACCAGCACTACCAAGTTTCATCAAAATCAGCTCAGTGGTTTTGGTGTGATTGAGTAACATCCAACAACATCCAACCATTCTTATAGTAATAGAAATAGTAGTTTCTAGTAGAAATATCAACTTAGATGTCATTATCTATTGATAGTTTATGCGAGAAAAAAATCGACTAAGACTGTTTTTTACATTATGTCCAAAAAAATAAGAACCCGTCGAGCAAAAACAATAATAATATTGTCTCTCAATCTTCCTATTTAGACGTGGATTAGGACCAATATTTTCCATTTAAAAGATAAGCCTTTGTTTCAATGTATTTTTCATAGCATTCTATTTGTCGTTAGACCCAATACCGTCTTATCCACAGCCTTAATGTTGAAATAACAGTAAAGAACTGAAACTCTGAACATCGATTAAGATCAGTAGGTCTTCTGATTACCAATCTTTGATTGCCCCATAAAATTAAACACCGTGACTAAACGGGCACTCCCATCCGAAATATAAGTTGAGTAATATTCATTTATAAAGAGGGACCACTGAACTTTATCGTAGCTGTTGTCAAGTTTCATTATGAGGATCTGACTGCCTCCGTGGCGCAGTGGTTTAAGTCACCACGCCACGCTACCGTTGCGTCGGGAGGCCGTGGGTTCGATTCCTACACGGTACAATTATTTGTGCGATCCAAAGATAATTGTTTCGGGTGGTTGTACTTTGTGTCCGTTGTTTATATATTTGTTAAAGTCCGCGCCACACAAGAGCAATTCTTAGAGCAGGAGTTGTCTTTTTAAAAATAAAGGATGTCATTGTAATATCACGTTGCTTTCTTCTAAAGAATATCTCGCCAACTTTCTGTCTGGATTTTTCCTAAGTTCATTCTGAAAAAGATATTGTCGTTAGCGAAGAAACGGTCTTTGTTCTTTCAAGAACTTTTTCCAGATTGTAATCTGTATAAATTTTCCCGTTTCCAGACTGAAAGTCTAGACAAAATAACATGTTTGCCCTTTAGGGTTCGTAAAGGGTTATTCCAGTTCGTATAATTAGCGGCAAGCCTTTCAGATACTTTTGTTCTATTTCTAGAACAACACGAATTTCACCTTTACACAGACCGTCTGTATTCAACCCGAAAGCCATTTCAAAGCGCGATTCTCGAAATAAAATCGCCACAAAGTATCGATTCAGTCTCGCTGCTATAAAAATACGTTTCATATCTACCAGTAATCTTAGCTGAAAGCTGCTACAATACGCATTGACGCATTGTAGGTATGTCTAAGAAATACATTGTCTGCAATCGATCCGATCTAAAAGAAAGTTTTCACTGATGTAAAAAAAGCGCCTTTCCACAGTCTATTTGATATGAACCTTTCGCAAGACGGACGTTGACCCAGTGACATTGACTGTGGCCCCTTTCCGTCCGTTTAAATCAATCGTTGAGTACTATCTATACTAATACTAATATTATAAAGCTGAAGAGTTGGTTTGTTTGTTTGTTTGAACGCGCTAATCTCTGAAACTACTGGTACGATTTGAAAAAATATTTTAGTGTTAGATAGTCCATTTACCGTGGAAGGCTATAGGCTATATATCATCACGCTACGACCAATAGGAGCAGAGTAACAATAAGTAGCAGTAACAATAATGTTACAAAAACGGGGAAAATTTAGACCCATTCTCTCTTATGTGACGCAAGCGAAGTTGCGCGGGTCAGCTAGTAAATTGATATAAATAAATGTTTGAATGGTAACAAGACTATTTTATTCCGGCTTGTTGGTTCAGTGATCGTGACTGCTAGCCTTGTGGCCTTTGATTCTGTTCTCATTGTCAAGTTCGACGACAAGGTGATTTCTTTTTCATAGACATGTTGTGATAAAAGCTTGATAGACGATTTCAATAGTACAATAGTGTTAATTGTCTGCAATAAAAAAGGGATCATGCTTTTCTTTTAACAAATTCCTTGTACTATTTAAATAGTTTTCCCCTACCTATTGCAAGAAATTGAGACTACGATTTCAATAGTATAGCCTTCATTGACTTGAATAAAAAAGGGATTATGCTTTTCTTTTAGACTAAAAATTCCTTGTACCTACTACTTATATAGTTTTTCCACTACCAATAAATTTAAATCCATTTCTTAATGTTCCGTTCGTAAAATGGTCCTCTTGTAAGCTCTACTTTGTCAAACGTAGCGTGAAACAATCTTAATTGAATTGTTTTCAATTTATTTAATTGCATTTTTGATTGGTTTGGAAGTATATTTGGTTTTGGAGAATAATAAAATAATGTTACGCTAACCCAAATAGATGAATTTATGTCTAATGTTGTCCTCGATATTTTAAACGAAAATAAAATTAACACGTTCGCTGCCCCTGACGCGTATGTGCGTTTTGTAGAACGCACATACGCGTCGCGGGCAGGGAACGTGTTAAAGTTTTTGTGTCATATATTTTAGTCCGAGCACTCCGAGCTAAGAGTATATATTTTTTCTTTTGTAGAAGTAGGTACCTTCTTTGGTTCCATGAAAATACTATTAAACATGTTTTTTAATTACATTTAGACCACTCCCCACTAAGATTTGATCTTGTCTCACGGGGACTCTGACAAACATACAAACAACAGACACAAAGTACAACCAAACACAAATAATTGTTCCGTGTTGGAATCGAACCCACGATCTCCCGACACAATAGTAGCGGCGTAACCACTGCGCCACGGCAGACACAAAAAGCTTGTAAATAATGCCAAAAATATTTTACTATCAGAATACTAGCGTCCATACAAATGCCGCAAAAACGTAAACACAAACTGCTTCCTATATATCCTGCATGTAAATAGCTATTAAACATTCTAAACGCGTATTAAACAAGATATTTTAAATGCAATTGTTAGAGCACATCTCACGTCAGTAAGAACAATCTTTTGTGCGGAACTGAGTCAAGGAGACTCATGAATGAGTACTCTTCAATAAATCCTTGAATATATCGAATATAATAAATACTATTGTGATATTATTAACTATAGGTATGTTGTTGTGTGTATAACTTAGAATATCGGGTGTATGGGAAACTACGCTTTATGCCACAAAAGCTTTAGACTTTTTAAGGTACCGTAGTCATAGGGTGAAAACGGAACACTATTACTAAGCCTACGCTGTCTGTCCGTCTGTCACCAGGCTGTATCTCATAAACTGTACTAGCTAGGAAGTTGAAATTTACACAAATTATGTATTTCCGTTGCCTTTATAACAACAAATACTAAAACAAAAAAAAAATCTCTATACAATAATATAAACGTGTACTTTTCAAATTTTTTGGTACGGAACCCTTCACGAGCTATTCCGATTCGCACTTGGCCGGATATTTCTCTTTCATAGGGCACTTCAGTAAAATATTGACAAATATCGACCACTGTAAAATTCTCCGGCAACTGACCCAAATTGGTGCTCGTAAAAATAAACGGATGTTGCAATTCTTTTAAACTGTTTCATAATTAGTTTTAGACAACCATAATGTGTTGTTTTAAAGTGTATTCTTGGGTTTAGTTTACAACAAAAGTGATATATTATAGGAAGAGCATTGTAAATGTAACATTGTTTGAAGTTATCGCTACTGTTAGTCGAATAAAACCATTAATTATTGGATAGATAAAATACTGAATAAATCTGATCAATTCTATTATGTAATATTCATAATGTTGCCGTAGCAAACCTTGCCAAATTATCGGTCGAGGCACCAGTAAACTGAATATCCGAATAACAGGGCCTTAATTTTGAGCAAATTCAATCTGTTCTCTACCTATCGCCGCGTAAGACCGGGTTTATCTTTTATAGTATACATCGACGTGCGTCAATCTATGTGTTCCGCTGTATTATGTTCATAGTTGTTATTCGTGCCCATAATATTATCATTTTATTGGCTTTAGCGTAATATACGTACTTAATTGGGTACATTATTAATTATTTTTGACATGGCCAGAAACATTTCTCTAATTAGGGGTCAGCACATTTATCGACAGGGATTTTTTACTTAGTTATACATACATACAAACATAATATTATGCCTGTTGTACTTGAAGGTTTAGGCCGAAACCGATGAATTATACCCGCGCTTCGGCATTAAAAATTGTACAGGCCCATGTAATAGGAGGCGAACTTATTGCCATATACCGGGCACTAAGTTATGTAATGCATTATTATAGTAAAGTAATATAATCTTATAGGTGCGTAGTAATCGTAACCAGCGGTCTTGTATAACAATATGTATGGATGTAAAAAAAACAAGAGAAGTTTGTAAGGATCGTATAAAATGGCGTCCTTTGGTATCTACCTATGGAAAGAAGGCGTGATTTTGTATATGTATGTAATCTTATGTGTCGCGTGTACGAGTAGGTACTATTCCATATTGTCTGGATTTACATTGTGTTAAGCTTTCGGGTACAGAACAAACAGACACGAGACTAATTTATAACTTGGTCTAATAGAATAGGTATTGTACGATGTACGAATAGACGACAAGGATCGTACATGACATTGATTTATCTACCTTTGTTTGCTTAACGTCTTAACTAAATGTGATCAGGTTTTCAATTTGACAAGGTTTAGCGTCACTTTGAATATAATAAGTGATAACCTATCTGCGTACATCGTACATTATATGAAAAATAAAATGATGGTAAATGTATGTAAACAGCTGTCAAAATTTCATCTTATAAGCTATCTAATAGATATATAAAAGTAGCGAAACTGTGCGTTAGTCTCGTATCGCTCACTATTAAAAGTTTATAGCTTTGAACAAGACTTTGCAGTTCAGAGTTTCTTCAAATATGTACAATAGGAACATAACTATTGTCATGGACGAAATTAATATGTGTTTAACTAACGGATAACCTTCCCATCTCGATGTAACTTTCGATAAATGTGCTGAAATCACCCAAAATTTCACCATAAGTATTCCAAATCACCAGCTTATGACCCCCACATATTATTCTTTTATTAATATTCCGAACAGTCGCAGGGCGTAAGCTCACGACGGCTGGCCGACGGGTGCCGAGCGGTGTGGGCGGGCCGCTCATGAAGTCACAAACGCTGCCACGGTCCATGGGCAGGTCTTCCTCACAGCCTAATAGTTCCAATGGGGGGTACAGCCGGTATCCTATGAAGCCGGCCTCAACACCACCAGCGGTGAAGAGACAACTTTCTGTAAGTACCTACTATGTTAGGACACACATAGGTTTATATTAATAGACCTATCTAGTCTGTAAGTACTAAGTCCTATATTATGAGTTTATGACACACATAGGTTCATATTAATGGACCTATCTAGTGGCTATTAGTAGTCTGGTAACGATTTGGGAGCTAATTGAGTATATGTCAAATATGTTTTTTAAATATGTTCTTTAGACAGGCGTTAGTCCATTACGATAAATATATTTATACTGTTTCTAGAACCACAATAAATAAATGCATTAATTAATACAGATCTTAATTTCCTAAATTAGGAACTGATAATATTGGCATGAAAGCTACGAAACTTGCAGCTGAATGCTGAAACCTTCCTCAACTTAGCACCTCTTAAGAATCATGTAACTTTGACGTGTATTGTAGCAACAGAAACATTTTAAAGTATCACTTAAAATTTTATGATGTTTCTGCGATCGGCTCTCTGAAAAGTCTACATTACATATTATATTTCTTAGAGGAGCGCATTGTTCGAGAGAGTTTTCGAAGCGTATTTTTGTAAAAGCCAGTATTTTGACGCTTGTATGTTTCACGAGTTGCGACACAAAGCTATAAGTTTGTCCCCTCGTAAATACCCTTTAAAATGCCTTTAGATTTTTTGAACTGGTTTGAAAGTGGTATGAGTTCAATGTAGTGAAAAAGAGTTTTAAAAACTTGTAGTAGTCATCAAAATTCTTTTTTGCTCTATAAACAGGAAGGAAAGAAATACACGACGTCGTAAACTATTATAAGGATAATGAACTAGAGATTCGGCAAGCAATTCGGATTTGATTATAGTTAATTGATTAAATTATGCATGTGAAAACAAACTTTCTAATTGGCCTATCTCCTAATTGGCAATTTTAGTTTTAATTATCATCTAAAATTAAAGTCACCAATTGGCATCTTCATTCACTTAAAATTCATTAATTCTATTGGTCTTCTTTAATATATTCAAAATTAATATTAACTGTATATGTTACTGTAAAAGCCCGAACGGTGGTAAATCCTAAGATTTTCCGGTATAACCTAAGATTTACCAACTCTCAATGGTAAAAGTCCGAACAAGCCAGAGTTTAAAAACTATGTTACGATATATAAAAAAATCCTCCTTCATAACTATGTTTATAACTATTTCACGGTATAATTATATACTGTGACATAGTTATAAAGAAGGAGTTTTGGGCATAGCGACATGGGTAGGTTAGGTTAGAAGGCTAAGGTGGGAGCGAGCGAAGCGAAGCTCCCACCTTAGCCTTCGTGGTTATTTTTTTTTAACCACCCAGAAGGAGGAGCCCCGCGAAGCGGGGCTCCGGCGACATCTCGATATCATCAAGTAAATATAGGTAAAAGTTCGAAATAAAAGAATTGTTCGGACTTTTACCATTGAGAGTTGGTAAATCTTAGGTTATACCGGAAAATCTTAGGATTTACCACCGTTCGGGCTTTTACAGTAACATATACACTAACAAGAACTAAAGCATAAAGAAAAAGATTTCAAAATAAAAAAAAACATACTTTTCTACGAATCTACGTCTTACATAACTGTGAGATCTAGCATCGAATTCTGAACGAAATCTACACTTTTTGAGGTTTATTCCGGTTTACTCGAAAATGCTATTGGGTTTTTCCGATAGCTGGTTCTCAGTAGCAAACTGCATCTTAGGCTTGCTGCACATTCGGTTCGGCATTAATTGACCTAGCCGGGCGGCAAATCCGAATATGTGTAGATAAACCCGATCGACACAAGCCGAACAAGTAATTACTTCGAGACGGTTTTGTTGTTTGATAAAGACTGCCGAACTGGATATGTGTGTAGCAAGTCTTAGAGTTAAAGTGGTCCAAGCTGCCTTAAAACTAGTTACCTTGGCACATGTCTACATGACAAGCTGTGGACGCTAAGCTCAAACACCACTAAGCTGCTAACGGGCAGAGCTTGCCAAATATCTTACCGCATTATCATTTATACGCTCGTTAGTACAGCTAACTTGGACGGATTTAATGTATTTTACTGAAAAACCCACACAAGAACGCTAAATGAAAATTCTGGACAGGAATTCCTTCAGAAGGAGAGATTGGTTACTTAAGCTTTGAGTAAATCACGCTGGCCAACTAAGGGCTGGGCAATTTTCTCTCTGTCTCTGTTTAAACAACTCTAAGGCATATAAAGCTTTCTCACGATTTTTAGAACTATAAGAGACCAATAAATCACTCACTAACATTCATTCATCTAACCTTCCAATCAATCCTGGCTCATATCAGGGCGCCTACCAGGTCCCTTCGAACGGCTCCCCGGTCCGGCGCGTGGTGGGCGGTGGGTCTCAACGAGGTACACCGACCAGGAGTCGGACCCCGCAGCCAGCGCTGTCTGTGAGAGGAGTAGACCCTAAGCTGGTGCAGCAGATCCTGGATGAAATTGTTGAAGGTGGACCCAAAGTACATTGGGACGATATCGCTGGACAAGACGTGAGTATTTGGTTTTTTTATTTGTTATTATAAAGTGTACCGAGTAGTGTTAAATTTATTTGTGACTTATGCTCTGAACTGTTGTGAATGTATGGATTTGAATTGTATGAATGTATAGGATTAATTACTAGACTACAGCTAAATATATGTATCTTAAAGGATCACATTAAGAAACCTTCAGTACCTATCTTCCTAACTTTCTTGAAGTGTCCTTGAAGAGAACTGTTTTATATTGAATTTGAACTTCAAATAAAATCCGGTTATTGTCCAATATTATCTGCGTAAATCAGTAGTACTTCAAAGTCCTAAATCACCAAAAACAACATTCAAAACAGCCGACATACACAGTATACAGGATGTTTTTTCCACCCAATACATTACATGTCGCGGGAGTCATTTATTCGCCGCAACATTTCCACACAAAGGCGATACCTATTTAAAATTGATTGGTGTCCAAGTGTCGGAGAATTTTTTCTTTGAGAAATAAATAAAAAATAGTGTAGTAGAAGTAGTCTTTAACAATAAATAAAACGTGTACATTGACCTGAAGTGTAACGGTATGACGCGGACATGTTGAATTTCATTTGCTAGAATGATCTTAGATTACGTTGTGTCCGTCAAAATGGCGGGTGGAAAGTCATGAAATCGAATGAAACGTGCTCTATTATTTTGTAGTGTTTTGGTAGTATTTAGTAGCTAAGCAAAAATATTTAGTAGTATTACCAATACGATATGAAACGAAAAACAAAATCCGCCGCCAAGCTGATGTCTGGTTGGCGGGTGGTAATTGAACGGCGTGAAATGCTTTACATTTTTATATGTCAGATTTTAGTAGTCTATTGGTAGGTAAATAAAATAACATTAATCTTATCTACGTGCTAATAGTTTACAAATTAAAGGCATCACACACACTACATCGAGTACGCCTACGCATATTATCACAGCAATGTTTACTTAACAGGTTTATAAGAGATTTCAAATTTAAAGCTCGTTCATTCAATGTAGGTACTATTTTTTTTATTTAACATTATTATATAATTTAATATATTCGTTTTTTATTAGTGTAAAACAACGGTAACATAAATTATAAAAAATACTCCTCCAGACTAATAACAATGACACTCGTAAGTAACATTGCTGTGATAATATGCGTAGGCGTACTCTATGTAGTGTGTGTGATGCCTTTAATTTGTAAACTATTAGCACGTAGATAAGATTAATGTTATTTTATTTACCTACCAATAGACTACTAAAATCTGACATATAAAAATGTAAAGCATTTCACGCCGTTCAATTACCACCCGCCAACCAGACATCAGCTTGGCGGCGGATTTTGTTTTTCGTTTCATATCGTATTGGTAATACTACTAAATATTTTTGCTTAGCTACTAAATACTACCAAAACACTACAAAATAATAGAGCACGTTTCATTCGATTTCATGACTTTCCACCCGCCATTTTGACGGACACGATTACGTTACGGTAGTGTGTTTTTATATGGCCCTCGGGTACCTTCGGGTTTATTCGTGATCACTCGGTTTACTTTACGGATACAGAAGACGACTTCGGGGCGCAGTGGTTAAGATGGTCGCCACGCCACTACCGTGTGTTGCGAGGTCGTGGGCTCGATTCCCACACAGAACAAATAGTTGTATGATTCACAGATAGTTGTTCCGGGTCTGGTTGTACTTTGTGCCCGTTGTTGTATGTCTGTAAAAGTCCCTGCGACACAAGAGCAATTCATTGTGCGGGAGTTGTCTTATTATATCTTGAAAATATAGATCAAAACATTGAAGGCAAAAAGAAGGATTAAATTCGGCATAAAATAGAAGTTTCTACGTTAAATAACATTTATTTCAAATTGTAGTTAACGCCTCGTTTCAAAGTCACGGTCGACGTAAATTCTGAATGCCTAATATTAACGACACTACAAGTCTACTTTTATATACCTAATTTAATTCACATCAAAACTATATTATGATAATAATGTAATACGAAATGGTTCTAAGCAATAAATACCTTTTTTTAAAACATACATAGACCAGAGAAAGTAAACGCAAGTCTCTATCGCGGACCAATTAAGTGAATGTAAATACATAAATCGAAACAACTTTTTTTTACTATTAGTTGAAAAAAGGTTACTCAAACACTTTTATAGAAAATTGAAGAGTTAGCCGATATCCAATTACTGAGTTTCTAAAGAATAAAAAAGACATAAACAAGTGTAGAAGCTTTTGGACTGTCGGCTACTTCGTTCGTAAACTTTTTAATAAAACATAGACTAAATCTGGAATAAGGTAGTGTTGTGTCATTGAAAATATTTTTTGGAAATGTTCCAAAAAGTTTTTTTGTGAATTTACATCTCACGTAGACGTGTACAGTCAGTAACAAAAATGGTTATACAAACAATTTTGTTTTCTATAATCTATACTAATATTTTAGAACTGAAGAGTTTGTTTATTTGAACGCGCTAATTACTGCTCAGGAAATACTGTTGCGAATTGAAAAATTATTTTACTGTTGGATAGCCCATTTATTGAAGAAGGCTGTATAACATCACGCTACGCTATCCAACAGGAGCAGAGTACCAGTATAAAATGTTACAAAAACGGGAAAAATATGTCATTCTCTCTTATGTGACGCAAGCGAAGTTGCGTGGGTCAGCTAGTCTTAGATAAACTTGATGCCTGCTGGTTTCAAATATGGGGTTCGTTGTCTGTACCATTTTGTTTGCAAGATATATGTGTGTAAATAAATCTTCCTTATAATTAATACATTATAAGCACGGATAAATCAACACATGCTTTGTCACTTTCTATCGAGGGTGCAACTCTTTGGTAGTGAGAAAGACAGAACTCTGTATAACTAATCCGAGCTTACGCGAAATTTCTAAGAATGTCACAATCACCAGATTTTATTCAATCACTTTTTATGATAAGTGTACAAATCTCGTCTGATATTATGACAGTACCTAGTAAGAGTAAGTATATGAAAAAAAGGTTGTTTTTATGTCTAGGCAGTTTCTCTACACGTAGAGTAATCAAGATAATTTATGATGATGTTTACGATTTCTTTATTATTTAATTTAATTTAATTATATCTGAATGATTGAAGCTTACTTATAAAAAGAAAACTAGCATTGATCGGACTTTTTACTTCCTTTTTCTTACGTGATTTATCGCTAGTTAGTAATTTATTCACTAACGTGGTTTTTAATATGTGTATAGATTAAACTTTGTAATGTAATTTTATAGTGATATAAAATAAACTACAAAGCTCTTTTCTGCGACAATACAATATGTAAAAAAACCATGATGGTCACATTTTTAAAAGGGCTATAAACAGGCGAAAAAATCTAACATCACGCTATGACTTATGGGATCAGAATTATCACTGTAAACACGAGTCTAAAGTATAATTACAAATAAAAACACTCAAACACCTATAACATATATTTCACAAGTTCTTCACATCAAAGAAAAGTATTTCATCAAGTACGAGGCTTGAAATTCGGCACATAATACCGAAATATTCTGAAATGCCTTCGTGTTATTAGGCTTTGAGTGGAGGACGTGGGATGGGTCAGCGAGTAGGACGGGAACGTCTTTGAACACATTCCGACGAAGCACAAATATTTCCACGAACCTCCGCCGTTGGCGGTTCAAGCCACCTTTACATTTATACTCTTTTTCACTTGTAAAAAAGAGTAAAGTTTATGTCCCTTGCATTAACTTTATTTAATATTTTTAATGATTATGAAACACCTTTTTTATTAAAAAAGACAACTCCTGCACTAAGGATTGCTCTTGTGTCGCCGGGAACTTTTAAAAACATACAAACAGCGGACATATTAACAACCAGACCCGAAACAAATATTTGTGGATCGCCCAATAATTGTTCCGTGTGGGAATCGAACCCATGACCTCCTGGTGCAATGGTAGCAGCCACCTAAACCATTGCGCCACGGAAATTAGATTACATGTTCAAAGTAATTTTTCACTGTTAGATAGTGTTGTTAATTTTCTATTGATATTGGTAACTATTCTTATACAAAAGAAAATCCTTCCATAGATAGAAGATTAATCGATGATCACACATAAAAAAACAATCCGAACATCCTCCACCTTTACTAAAGTCGGTAAATACGCAAACTTGGGAGATTTTTAATATTCATTCTGTGGGAAGGGTTTTATTTTAGGTTTGAGTTCAAAGGGTATGCCGTTGGGGATTCAATACTGCGGGCTACAGATGATGTTTTAATTAAAGTTTTTATATTAATTAATTTGATTTTCAATCTCCACTAACGACCATAGCGTGTATATTATAACTGTTCAGAGACGACTTCCTCAATAGATATAGTTTATGTGTTCCGTTCTAGGAGACTGAAGAAATTTGTCAATCGCTGATGTAAATTAAAACCAGTTTTGAGACATTTCTTTATTGATCTTTTTGACGTATTTATGTCGAAAATTGTGCAAAATCACTAAAACAATGAAATGAATTGTAAGAAACGTATCTGAAAAAATCTAGAAGATTTGACAGGGGTACTTTCTTAATAGTATACACGTCTATATTCCATTTAATAAATTCGTAAAATAATTTTTGTCATCTATCTGACACCCGTAGCTATACGCGTGTGTATTTTGAATATTAAAGCCTTGACACCACATAGAAATAAACTGACTTCTTATTTGTGAAATATTTTTTCAATCGAAAATAGTATTGGAGGCTATTGATTGAGGTTAATAATATTTGTTATGGTATCATATTAATTATCCTTTGTTTTTTGTAAGCATAAACCATTTTATTTTTCTGTTGTAGGCTGCAAAACAAGCTCTACAAGAGATGGTAGTACTACCGTCACTCAGGCCTGAACTCTTCACTGGCTTGAGGTCTCCAGCCAAAGGACTCTTGCTCTTTGGACCTCCAGGAAATGGTAAGTGTCTTCCTTATCTGATTGTATTTTGCCGTCAACTTAATGTCAGACTCGATCAAGCCTGAAGCGCTTTGACGGCTTTCCACCTGCCATCTTTTGACGAGAAAAGTTAAGTTAAAAGTTTCATGATCTCCTTAGAGGTGACTGGCTGGTATAAGCAGCTTGTATTCAAATCTGTATTTAATTGCTTAATGCAAAATTATCATTCAATTTTAAGTGATGCTTATAGATTGAGATGCCTTTCTGCGTTCGGCAGTAAAATTCCTAACTTAACATTTTAAGTCAAACATTTGCAGTAAAGGGAAAGCATAAAATAAAACGAACTCGACACAACTTATGACTTTTCTCTACCATATAAGACTTGAATCTTAATTAACTTGCTGTCTCTCCATTTCTTCTAAAACGAAAAAGGACAGCAAACAATTAACAAATTGTATAACATTATGAAAATGTGCAATTAAAACAGTGAGTCATTTGAAGTTACATTTAAATGAATTATCAACTGTTTCCGCTTTTATCAATGAAATATACATAAATGGATGTATTGTGCATGAATATGGTAGTTGTTAGATAATCGTGATCGTACTGTTGTTGGTCTCGCTATTAATTGAAACAATTCTTCCTGTGTTATGAAATTAATTGAAACTAATTTATATCACGAACAATTTGTTACACCTGGCTTCGTGGTCTAGTGAATTGAATGCCAATTGAAGCTTAGTTCTGCGGATACAATCATTGAATTGTTTTACCAAGTTTATTGAGTTATTGCATACATATCAAATTCACTTTACGGGATATGTATAAGAAATTATTCTAAATAACTCATATGCATTCATACTAAATGCGTGCACGTGCATATTCCCGTGACGTGTCACAGTGCGTGCTCGAAAGACGACGATTTCGACGACTTTTGAGTCGAGATGATTTTCTAGTATTTCTTTTATCTTAAAAAATACAATATGGGTCATAAAAAAAATGTTGTTGTTAATGAATCACTGAATCCTCATTATCATATTCTATTAATCCTAATAAATGGTTTTCTTAATACTATTCTGAATGCCTGGCTCACATAGACCTCATGGAACTTTTTCTTAGGTAAAACATTACTGGCTCGGTGCGTGGCGGCGGAGTGCTCGGCGACATTCTTCTCCATATCTGCGGCGACGCTCACTAGCAAGTACGTGGGAGAGGGAGAGAAGATGGTGCGCGCACTCTTTCAAGTCGCCAGAGAACTTCAGGTGAGACTGCTACACCAGAATCTATATCATAAAAATACTACAGTAAGAATTGTTCTGGCGTGTAGGCCGTGATTGGCATAGTCACTAGATGCTCTCCAAATCGAATCACGATTCTTATTCAAGGAAATATGAATATTAGATGACATTTTCAAACGCTTCCTTCCACAATCGCGTTTGCTCTGAACTTTTGTTCAAATCAGAATAGAAAAGAATCAAAGTTGAGTGAAATAGTCACATAATAACAACTTTTAAAACAGTAAGTACCTACTTCGACATTTGAGGCAATGTTAGCAATGATAATGGGAACTTATTCAACTTATAGATACTTGATCTCAACTTACTCTAACTAATTATATGCGTAAGACCCAAGTTCAGTTAATGTACCGTCGTGTATGCTGTATGGTAACCACTTACAATAAAAAAGTATAACTTAACAAAACATAGGTTCACTAACTACTAACCGGCACATAGATACGACTTTATCATTTGTTTTTACTCTCACTTATCGGTAAAACCACTTCTCTCAATACCTACTAGAACATGATACCGCCAAATCAAGTTAGTCTCAGTTTGCGGCCAAATATTTGTAATAGATGGCACACTGAAGATAAAGTGCCTATTCGCCGGTAACCTGGCACCGCTCCAGTTTCATCAATCGTGTTATATTACACATGTTATAGGCTTTGTAAATTAACCGCTATACGTTTAATAGTGAAAACGAAAATACGGTCTATACGTTTACGTATAAGGAAGTATACGCATTGAACGTATAAGTGTATTTTTGTAAGGTCGTGCGGTTGTTTGTCACTGTAATTGTCGATATGTTATGAGTGTAAATGATATGTAGTTCACAAAGACTGGTATATAAATGTTTTTATTTGTCTCCATAAAGTTGTTAGGATCTGACGAAGGCTGAAGGCTAATATTAATTTTTGGAGTACCAAGTCTCTTGCAGAGTAGATTATTTACCTTTAAAGTTAACTAAATGGTCTCTACTAATAGTAGAATGAGTTTTGGACAAAGACTCATTTCTAGATTACAGGGTCGCCGTTGTTTTATATTTATAACTTTTGTACTGATAACAGCAATCAAAATAAATTGAATGATTTACAACACTACTATCCTACTTGATCGTTCCACATGTCATAATACCTAAGTAATTATCATTGCAAGCGTATCAACAAAACCTGTACACTAACACCCATCAAGAAACAAATGTGCATACACTTCGACTCGTTATCTTATGCCGCTGTCAGGCCGGTGACCCACTTTCAAACGCATATCCACACCACTTAGCCGCTGTAAAAAATCTATAACAGAATGCACTTTCAAATAATCTCCTTATATCTATAGATTGTTCATTGTCGCAAAAACAAATAACACTTTCTATTTTATGGATAATGTTTTGCTCTGAAAGAAAGAACTGAGATGCTTTTTAAGTTTAGCTGTTGTTTAGAGTTAGTTTACATTAGATAGAAATGTATCGTTTTCTCTTTTGAAAATATTGCGATATAGTATAGGATCCCGCTTATTTCACCGTTTAAAAAAACAGTCTATTATAATTTTTTTAGACAACCTATTCGCAATATATTATTGACTATTTTATTTGATAAAAAATATATTTAATCCATTGGCATTAACCAGCTCGGAGCAGTTCCCTATATAGCGAGATGTTAGCCTTATAGGTTAGAAAGATTTCACTATAAAACACACTAACTTCATAAAGTAGAATACGCATATGTTGGGATATTTGGTATGATATAGCACAGTCATAACAAATAATAAATTATGTATATAGAGGTGTCAACAGACAAACATTACATAATTGAAAGTCTGAACAAGGTTTGTATATCCCATGGGATAACTTATAAACTTTCGCGTTTCATAAATATCTGTGCGATACACAAATAGTTGTATCGGGTCTGATCGAACGTTGTGTATGTTTGTATGTTTGCAAAAGCCTCCGCGCCACAAGGGTGATTCTTCGTGCGCGAGTCGTCTTTTTCTAAATAAAATATTCACTTCGTATCGATTGAACACTCAATAAAAGTATATGCATTTGAAACTGCCTATATCCCTGACATACTATAAACTGTTCTAGTTATAGCCACCTCGTGGGTCATAATAGCCATTTCACACGCTATCCACATACATTCAATATTCATATTGATATCGTTCACCGTATTAGTGACAATGTCAATACCTTGACACCTTGACTTGAAATATTGGCTTATGTAATTTGGTGTAAAATTTCATATAGTTTTCGTCAAACGGCCACGTAACCTAGATCTGTAAATTATTATATTATGTTAATATTACGTTTAAATGCATATATGGTTTACTCTATTTTCCAATCTACATAAGAACATTTCAATTAAGCTTTTAAGTAGGTAGGTATGTCTTGAAATATCGATTTATCAGTATAGGAGTACATTTGAACACAACCAGTATACTTTAGTTACTAACTCGTTGCATTGACAAAACGCTTAATGCTGTTTTAAAATACAGGTTTTATTTGCATATATGTAAGCTTGTATTTCAGCAATCAAACGCACGTAACCTACCATGTTGAGAACACGTGCACGTAACGTATGTTTATGCGTTCATATTATATAATACGCTGTCGTTAATTTTATGTGAATCAAAAGCTCTTATGGATAAAATATATTATGTATATTTCTTCGAAATACTTGAAATATTCTGATATATATATAGGTAAAAAAGAATCACCAAATGGGTTGTTATGCAAAACTCAAATATGGCTCAACAAAGTCGACTTATTGTTTTTATAAAATTGTCTAAGACACGGATAGGTTTCTATGTAAAGAAAAAACAAAATATGGAAATAAATTTTGTGAGCGGAGCTGCGCGGCTCAGCTAGGTATTTGATAAAAAAGTCATATCAAAAGAATTAAAAATTGTCGCTTATTTCTACTGAACTTAATTTATTTAATTTGTTGAACAGCCTTCAATAATATTCGTGGACGAGGTAGACTCGCTGCTGTGCGAGCGCTCGTCGGGCGAGCACGAGGCGTCGCGGCGGCTCAAGACCGAGTTCCTCGTGGAGTTCGACGGACTGCCGGCCGCGGGCGCTGACAGACTTATCGTCATGGCCGCCACTAATAGACCGCAGGAGTTGGATGAAGCTGCTCTCAGGTGACAACCATAAACAGTTTTTTAAGTTGATAGCATGGCAATTTGGACGTAGCTCTTTATATAGCGGTATTTGTTGTATCGTAGTATTGGATATTGTATTACAAAGTTATGTTGAATGAAGTAAACCATGTAATGATGGTAGATGAAATAAGAAGTATCTTTGCCAGGTTAGAGAAAGCGTACAAGGGACATCGTTATGTGATGCGAATAACAGTTTACTTCACTCCATTACATTCCTGTTACCATAACCAGTTGTAACAACTTTTCAGTTGTGTCGTTGGGAAGTCACTCATAATATGGTCTGGAGCTGCATCAACCTTACCTAATGGGTTGAATATAATTACAAACCTTTCGTATCATTTATGATAATTTGTAGTGATAAATAAGTATGACAATGGCGATTATTATCAATACTAAAGTTGCACGTATATGTCAGACGTTTCCCGAAGCGCGTGTACGTGTCGCTGCCGGACGCGCGCACGCGCATGTCGCTGGTGCGGCGCGTGCTGGCGCGGGGCGCCGCCGCCGCGCTCAGCGACGACGAGCTGGCGCGCCTCGCCGCGCTCACCGACGGCTACTCGGGCTCCGACCTCACCGCGCTGTGCCGGGACGCCGCGCTCGGACCTATACGGGGTGAGTACATGCTCTTTGATAACACCGATTAAACACATCTGCTATTGCTAAGACCCTTTGAACACAACCCAACATATATCTTCGACTACGATGAATCTCTTTGTATCCCGTGATACACGGGCCGTGCATCTAAAACTTGTTGCATTGGAAGCAACAAAAATGCAGAACCAGTCGTTGTTCTTCGTCACCCGCACTCCTCTCTTAATAATTGATATTTAAACCTACAGTTCGTAAATAGTCTTCAATATGTTTCAAAAACTGTTTACTAGTCCTATTGTCTACCACGTCAAGTCGTGATAAGGCCCATGCAATGCGTCGGTAAAAATGACAATGTCATGTTGTCTTAAAACTCATTGCATAACAAGATAACTATCTATACAGTAGAGTCACATGGAGCACCCGTCTAGTGCGAACTACCAGTAGCTATTCTTTCATCTTAAGTAACACTACATCACAGACAATGTCCTGTTGTCACCTTAAAACCCATTGCATAACAAGATAACTATCTATACAGTAGAGTCACATGGAGCACCCGTCTAGTGCGAACTACCAGTAGCTATTCTTTCATCTTGAGTAACACTACATCACAGACAATGTCCTGTTGTCACCTTAAAACCCATTGCATAACAAGATAACTATCTATACAGTAGAGTCACATGGAGCACCCGTCTAGTGCGAACTACCAGTAGCTATTCTTTCATCTTAAGTAACACTACATCACAGACAATGTCCTGTTGTCACCTTAAAACCCATTGCATAACAAGATAACTATCTATACAGTAGAGTCACATGGAGCACCCGTCTAGTGCGAACTACCAGTAGCTATTCTTTCATCTTAAGTAACACTACATCACAGACAATGTCCTGTTGTCACCTTAAAACCCATTGCATAACAAGATAACTATCTATACAGTAGAGTCACATGGAGCACCCGTCTAGTGCGAACTACCAGTAGCTATTCTTTCATCTTAAGTAACACTACATCACAGACAATGTCCTGTTGTCACCTTAAAACTCATTGCATAACAAGATAACTATCTATACAGTAGAGTCACATGGAGCACCCGTCTAGTGCGAACTACCAGTAGCTATTCTTTCATCTTAAGTAACACTACATCACAGACAATGTCCTGTTGTCACCTTAAAACCCATTGCATAACAAGATAACTATCTATACAGTAGAGTCACATGGAGCACCCGTCTAGTGCGAACTACCAGTAGCTATTCTTTCATCTTAAGTAACACTACATCACAGACAATGTCCTGTTGTCACCTTAAAACCCATTGCATAACAAGATAACTATCTATACAGTAGAGTCACATGGAGCACCCGTCTAGTGCGAACTACCAGTAGCTATTCTTTCATCTTAAGTAACACTACATCACAGACAATGTCCTGTTGTCACCTTAAAACTCATTGCATAACAAGATAACTATCTATACAGAAGAGCAACATATCCTAGAAGTACTTCTACGATACAAATCACAAACACCTTTTTGTCATCTTAAGTAACTCACACTGCGACACACTTTTACTCAAACATGTCACAACGAACATTAGAATACAATAGGACGCCCACTGCACTCTGAACATTGACATTAAACAAATAAATGAAAGCTGTTATTATAAATATTTAGTGATCCTTATTAAATTCGCGTGACTCTCTCCTTCGTTCTAAAACTTTATCTCGGATTGCTGAGTTTAAAATTAATAAAACACTATTCTGGAAAAAAAATCATGGCTTCATAACAAAACGTATTGATGCATCCTTCCTGATGCCTTACTGATACCATTAGTGACCCCCCCCCCCCCCCTTACACATAAAGAAAAGAAAATTGCTTTCTCTGAAAAACGGTAGCTATGGCTTATATATTTATTTATTGGTGAAAACCGCACGAAATTCGGTTCAGTGTTTTTGGAATTTGTCCTCAACCCAAAAGATTTTTCTTTAAATATTTTTCGATAATTCTAAACAAAAATAAAGATACTATCTGCTTTAACGTAACAATGTACAATACCTGTTATTATAAATGATTTATAATAAGTATATTAAATTAACGTGACAGTTCGTGGGCGGTATTGTGATGACCCGAGGCTTACAAACTTGATCTTTCGTAAATAGTAGTCTTTAACACCTACTCAAAAATATTGCGTGTTATTGATTTGACACCAATTTTGTAACAGTTGACCTGAATGAACCCTGTTACGCACAAGTGAAATTATTTTGAACAATGTTAGATTCAAATTAGCAGTGCACTTTCGAAAATGTTATCTATAATATTTTTATTATACATTTTGACAGCGTATTTGCCGAGATTCTTTTAATCTTCATATTCCATCAAGGCACTTCAAAATCGTTTTAAAATTATTTTAGTCGTGTTTATTATTATGATATCTGAATATTGCTAATTTAAACAGTATTTTTATAAAGGGTTTTGTAGCTTTAAAACAATATCACAAAAAATATTTATAAACGGGCGACTTATGTCCTGCGGTAGGTTAAAGATCTTGCGCTTAATCTTTATAAATATAAAGATTTTATCCCAGGGATTAATTGGAAATCGACACATATTATTAATTCATCAAACTATAAAATAGGTCCTAAGAGTCGGCATTATGCGAGAAACATATTATTAATACATCAAACCCTCATGGCTTTAAAACTGTAATAAATAATACTTTCTCCTTCCAGAACTGGACCCTGAAGAGGTGAAGTGCCTGGACCTGTCGCTGGTGCGCAGCATCACGTACCAGGACTTCATGGAGGCGCTCAAGAGGATCAGACCCTCGGTGTCGCCGCACAGCCTCGTCGCCTACGAGAAGTGGTCCGTGCAGTACGGGGATCTTGGACTATGAACTGATACAGGTAGACCCTTATAATATTGATCCTTGGTATTATTCATGTTGGACACTCATTATTATTACTTATGTGATTTCCAACTTATTTTGGCTTACCAAAGCATAGAATGGGGACATCGACGAAGTGATGAATATGACTGTAAATATCGATTTGATTGTTTTAATGGTCAAATTGGAGGCGAATCGATGACGTATCCCTCCGACTTCGAAAGTACTATTGAGAATAATCAAACAGTAATCGGACAGTATTTGGCCTGACCCGAAATCAAACCCGAGATATCTACACTTGCGTTCGCTTAATCCACTGATAGAGTACAGATGATTTACGTCATCATTTTTTTTTATTACAAATTGGTATATACCGAAATTCTTGTTTCAAATTCAAGTAAAATATAACTGTCCTTTTTATTTTCAGGTATTGGTAATTAACTCAAGCAAGTACGGTGGTGAGTCATTAAATTAAGTGAACATAGAATAGACGGAACGATGTTGATTTACAATTGATAATATTTATCACTCAATTCATCGCTCAAATATACATTTATTTTGTCAAGTCTCAACTACACTCAAGACAAGTACATATAAGCCATATTCTCAGCGTTGAATGTAACAAACATTCCTATGTGTAGTCGAGGCAAACGTATTTGATCCTCTAAAATTGACAACTTTTTATAATCTTAAAATTTCCATTATATTTTAATAATATGCGTAATAAATCGCATCTAGTCAAACCTTTCTTGACTGTATTGTGGTTTGCAGTCCAATAATGAATAGTGATGCCCTAAATCGATTAGTAGTATCGATATTGCCAGTATCGATTATACATGTAATATAAAACTTGCCATGCAATGTCAATGTCTATGCTTAATAGTGGTACTAGGTTATTATTTTTAAACTACCACAAGAACAACTAAACAGCCTGATAACAATTTATATTCCACCAAAGAAACACTTAACATAAAGTAAAAATAATAGTTTAAAAATAATAACTAAAAAACAAAGTCCATTTCCAATTCTAACGTAAGTCCACGGGTAATGTCAAAAATAATATAACCCGGATCGTTAGAGTAGTCGCTTTCGATGTATCTAGATGTGAAGAGATCGCTTGCACGCCAAACACTACTACATCGAGTCGGGTTACATTAGCCCTCGTAGTACCCGTCCAGTCAAAAGGAACGTTGAAAAGTGGCCTCTATGTCAAATACCAGAGAGTTTAAATTACCTTTTGGCTTGTTCGGTTTAATTCAGCTTCAGACAGTTGATGGCAATTTTATAAATTCCTTTGATGTGAGCACTGAATGCAACGAGAAAGCATTTTAATAGTTTTTAATATATACTCCAATAAATAATCTCATGTAATTTTATTATATTCAAGTATTATTTTAATCGAATAATATTATTTAGAACACAAAATAATAATGTACAATTTTAGTACGGAGTTCTTGCTATTCATAAATGCGTGCTAACTCACGTAACAATAAGGTCCTTTTTACAATTATAGTAAGGACATACATATATACGTCGATCAATTGATTGATTTCCTAAGATTTGAAGGACATTTTTGAATTGCAAGAGCTCTTCTTAAACACAATAGTACTGTTACCACATAGAACAAAGTTAGTATCACAGAACAAATATGTACAAATTATTGTGTTTACCTTAGTATTACCTCATTTTGTATATCAGAATGTATTCATTGCAATTAATTGTATTAGCTTAATGAAATTATTGATAATTTTAATATTATATTTTAGTAATTATCGACAACCTTATTTCTTTAATAATGAAATATCACAAAATAATTTTAATAATCCATTTAATCTTCATATTTATTTTAATAGTATAAATAATATAATCATCGTAGTAATCAATAATACCATAATTAAAATATCCTATATTCAAATAAACTAAATCCGCAACGCGATTATAATATCTGTGGACCTGTCAAATGACGTCAAACCTCTCGGTCTCGCTCATTAGAAAGAGAGATCAGAGAGTTTCAATGTATTTGAGACGTTAACATATATTTTAGTCGTTATTTTAGAAGACTTGATAGCCCCAAGTAGATTTTTTAATATGTTATCTCTTGTCTCTTGTCTCATAGGGTTGTCGGTAAGTCTGTTGAATAGATTAGCGTTAGCACTGCCCAGTGTTAGATAATAATTAATCCTTAGTTATAACATTACAAGGGTTTAGTAAATTAATTTTAAATTAACACAATTTTGCGACAGGCGTCCCAAATTTTTCGTAATGGTTGTCGCAAAACTGTGCTAGGCATTCAAAGGAGATCATCCATTTTGGGCCTTTTTTCAAAGTGCCGGCCAACAAAAAAAAGTGGCATGTATCGATAGAGCTAGCCATTTGAAGCAATAGTTAGTATGGCACAAAATCGGTAGGATCACTTTGAACCGAGTTATACAGGTTTGAAGATTCATAATATTCAAACATTAATTCCTTTCTGAAAGTGCTGTGAAACATAAATAATGATTGATTTTGCTAGAATTAACTATCTAAAGCAACTTTCATTGTGAAGCGACTACTCTAAAGTTGATTTAAGCTCGTAAGCACACGTATCAACTCGGAAACGGGTCGTCACCGTATCAACTCGAGCTCATCAGTATTATTTGTATGTTATTCCCTACTGTAACACACTTATCGGAATCGTTATGTGATCGCCCCGGCTCACGACCATGGGAGTGGTGCGTATGCGCATTATGCATACACCAGCACGCAGGGTGGAGTGCGGGGCTATGTGCAAATTCCGATAGAAGGGTGGGCATACCTTCTAAACCGCAACATGTGTCCTCATAACAAGGGCCCTAATCACAAATGGTGCCCGAAGCACAAAATATTGTTCCACATGCCGATGAGTCGGACATAACAACCCAACGGCAACACTCTAGATGACCTCTTACCTAGACGATGGTTTGTTAGTTGCACATAACCGAGGGTGCGGCCCCTTTGGTGCGAGTTTGATTCCCCTGGCGCCTCAATGCGTCGCCACTGGACTGGTCACTGGCGACTAGCGCAAGGTCAGCGTATCCTCCCTTAGCGAACCCAAGGGGCCGCACCCTCGATTGTGTGCAACTAACAAACCATCGTCTAGGTAAGAGGTCATCTAGAGTGTTGCCGTTGGGTTGTTATGTCCGACTCATCGGCATGTGGAACAATATTTTGTGCTTCGGGCACCATTTGTGATTAGGGCCCTTGTTATGAGGACACATGTTGCGGTTTAGAAGGTATGCCCACCCTTCTATCGGAATTTGCACATAGCCCCGCACTCCACCCTGCGTGCTGGTGTATGCATAATGCGCATACGCACCACTCCCATGGTCGTGAGCCGGGGCGATCACATAACGATTCCGATAAGTGTGTTACAGTAGGGAATAACATACAAATAATACTGATGAGCTCGAGTTGATACGGTGACGACCCGTTTCCGAGTTGATACGTGTGCTTACGAGCTTAAATCAACTTTAGAGTAGTCGCTTCACAATGAAAGTTGCTTTAGATAGTTAATTCTAGCAAAATCAATCATTATTTATGTTTCACAGCACTTTCAGAAAGGAATTAATGTTTGAATATTATGAATCTTCAAACCTGTATAACTCGGTTCAAAGCGATCCTACCGGTTTCGTGCCATACTAACTATTGCTTCAAATGGCTAGCTCTATCGATACATGCCACTTTTTTTTGTTGGCCGGCACTTTGAAATAAGGCCCAAAAATGTATGGAGCGTGGATGATCTCCTTTCATTTTATAAAAATTGTTATGCAATGTACTTAATAATCTAATTATGTTGATTTTTTTTATTTCTCTTCATTTTATTCTTGCCGCAATCGCGATATGAAATTATGTTTTATGAATACGCTGCGAATCTTATGAGTAGTTTGTTTGGTAATGACATTTAAAAACGGGTAGCACGCACTTCCTTAGCAGAATGTAAATCGTTTGCTCAAAAAGTTGTAAGGGAAACGATGTGTTTGGTTTGCTACATAGATATACGGTTCGGCATTAATCGGTGTAGCCGGGCGGTAAAACCGAATATGTGTAGATGAACGATCGGCACAAGCCGAACAAATGAGTCGAGTCGGTTTTGTTGTTCGAAAAATATTGCCAAACCAAACGTGCCGAACCGAATATGTGTTTAGCAAGCTTTTGAGCGTAAACAAATGATATATTTTCGTAATAGTTTGTTATGAATCTGTCTTAGATTGACAGTTATTTAATGGAAATTATCGATTACTGGACCACGCAGTTGTGTAAAGACATAGTGTGCCATTTAGGGCTTCTATATACTAGCTATTTTCCAATCCCTGTGTGGAATAACTTGGCGTTGGAACTAAAAAGTAGCTAATCTGTGTTGGCTTTTGGAACTGTCGAGACGAACGAAACGTTTTCAAGGTGTACATAGAATGTATTCAGTAGTGTTATAAAGTAATAATGGTTCAGAATTGTCACTTACGCCGCTTTTCAATGTCTCGATGGT
Organism: Anticarsia gemmatalis; assembly: GCF_050436995.1. Lineage (NCBI taxonomy): Eukaryota > Metazoa > Arthropoda > Insecta > Lepidoptera > Erebidae > Anticarsia > Anticarsia gemmatalis. The sequence goes on along the minus strand of NC_134763.1, from coordinate 8,613,125 downwards.
ATATGCTAAAGAAAAAAATAACAGTTTTTGATCCGAAAATAAAAAACATCGGAAAAAAATTACTGTTATTTTTTTGACGGTAGTACAATGCGGGAGTTACAATGAAATGAAACGTATACTCGAACTTATATTTATAAAGGGCAAAAGTATGAAGTAGTTTTATTCTCAGCACCGAGCCTAGCTCTTTACAATATAGAAACAGTCTTCTCATATACTCGTAACACTAGTACAAATACGAAGACGTAATTAGTTAAAAACTTATATGCACATTCACTTCCTGTATATGTACAACGAATTGTACGATCACATAAATAAACTAGTCCCAAAAATTAAAGGATATAAAAAAACATCCAAATTTTTGGGTGATTTTCAACAAGCTGTAACTCTGAAGAAAATGGTTGTACAGAAAAAATAAAAAAAGCAAATTGTAGCTCCAAGTGTCTAGTTTTCAGATATGACCTTGAATTTTTTTTGTCATGGCCAGGTCTGGAGAAATCCTACGAAAACTACCGAAAAAAAAGATTCCAAATTTTTTCCCGTCCAAAAAAAGGTCCACGGGCTTCAAAAAAATTTTTTTGATTGTTTCGTTCAAAAGCTCTTTTAGAAAATTTAATCTTCTTTAATTTGCAGTATTCAAAAAGCCTGTACGACGATTTGCCGCGGAGTTATCGTCAATCAAAGCAAAAAAGTTCTTTTTGACTTTGATATTCAATAACTCCGGAAATAATGATCGTACAGGAAATCAAAGGAGGGTTTTGAAAACTGCACAATATTCCCTATAAGAAAATGTAAACATCTTTGAGAAAAAAAAATTTTTTTGAATTGAAAACTCGGACTGAAAAAAGGACAAAAATTCGCAAAATTAAGGATATTTGGATAACTTGGTATAACTTTGGATAAAATGGATGAACGAAGGATATCGTCGGTAATTTTTCAACCTCAAAGTGTCCCCTAGAATCCCTCAAAAATTCAAAGCGCTGCGATGTTTTTTTCAGTGTGCCCCGAAGCTTCAAATTCTTTGTTTTTGCAAAAATCACCATTATGAGCAATTTTGAATTGATTAGATAAAAAAAAAAAAATTCTCTCTAAAATCTTTATTTTTTCGATCAAAAAGCAAATCGCGTGCCTATGCTCATCCTCATCCTCATACTGCAGTTCGCACGCGATTTTTTCTCCGTGCAAACAACGTAACAACGCTTAATCATCCAGCTATGAGTCCTGATTTGAACCCAATTGAGCATGTTTGGGACATGCTTGGGCGTCGATTGTGGTGAGACAATCTTTTTAATCGAAAAAGTAAAGATTTTAGAGACAAAAAAAAAATTTTATTAAAAAAATGAATAACAATCATGAAATTGCTCACAATGGTGATTTTGCAAAAACAAAGAATTTGAAGCTTTGGGGCACAATGAAAAAAACATCGCAGCGCTTTGAATTTTTGAGGGATTCTAGGGGACACTTTGAGGTTGAAAAATTACCGACGATATCTTTCGTTCATCCATTTTATCCAAAGTTATACCAAGTTATCCAAATATCCTTAATTTTGCGAATTTTTGTCCTTTTTTCAGTCCGAGTTTTCAATTCAAAAATTTTTTTTTCTCAAAGATGTTTACATTTTCTTATAGGGAATATTGTGCAGTTTTCAAAACCCTCCTTTGATTTCCTGTACAATCATTATTTCCGGAGTTATTGAATATCAAAGTCAAAAAGAACTTTTTTGCTTTGATTGACGATAACTCCGCGGCAAATCGTCGTACAGGCTTTTTGAATACAGCAAATTAAAGAAGCTTAAATTTTCTAAAAGAGCTTTTGAACGAAACAATCAAAAAAAATTTTTTGAAGCCCGTGGACCTTTTTTTAGACGGGAAAAACTTTGGAATTTTTTTTTTCGGTAGTTTTCGTAGGATTTCTCCAGACCTGGCCATGACAAAAAAAATTCATGGTCATATCTGAAAACTAGACACTTGGAGCTACAATTTGCTTTTTTTATTTTTTCTGTACAACCATTTTCCTCAGAGTTACAGCTTGTTGAAAATCACCCAAAAATTTGGATGTTTTTTTATATCCCTTAATTTTTGGGACTAGTTTATTTATATACTAAATCGATTAATGAAAATCAAATCTTCCTTAGGATTAACATTACTTTTAAAGTCTCACATAGTTACTAATTTGCTTCGATATTTTTACCTTTCGTAGTAACTCCCGCTTGTAAGCTCACACTGTTAGAACAAGCGCTCGCTGGTGACTTTTCACTGTGACTGTTTCTACACTCTTATCAAATTTATGGATATGAATGGAGATCTCTTCATCTTATCGTATGGTTAGTGGTCAATCTAGTATCGAAGTTGTTCATGTAGCCCTAAAGCCTTTGACATGACTTAACTATTGTTATCTTAATTAGCAACAACCGGGACGACTTTTAACATGCCTTCCGAAACTCGGAGACGCTCAGTTCAAAATATAGCACTATGCGGTCATCCATCTATGGAATGACCGCGCCAAAGATTGCTAAATCCACAGATCGTTTACCGACCGGTGAGCGCAACTGGCTATGCGTATGAGACTGCATAGATTTGTAAGAGACAGACCGGTCGCGGAATAGTCACTAGTGCGCGCTTCCTCTTAAGTTAAAGGCCAAAAGTTAAATAGTTTTTTTGTAACGATAGCGAACAGTTTTCCTAAGAGTACAGCGACATAGCGGTTAGTGCGTAACGTATTAGTTTAACGTATTGTAGTTAATGTAACTCAGTAGCTCTGCCCAATATGTTTGTGCTTAGGCTGTGGCGTGACTCTTGTAAGGCGTTTGAGAGAATTTGCTATGATATTTATCTTTAAGAAATTAATACTGGATGTTGTCTCTAGTTCTGTCTGAAATCCTATATATATTAAGCGGTTTTGATGACAGGAAAAGCTTACAAAAATCTACCTGTTAATAGTAAAACAGTGAGTTTTATGTGTTGTACCCCAAGGACGTGTATTAGGCCCGTACCTCGGGGCTTTGTGACTAGAGAAGGAATGCATATCATAATTTGATATTGAAAGGGTTGCATACATATCGTAGAGCATTCTGCGGTAGTATAGCTTTGTACAAGGAATAACTGAAAGAAGGTACGTAAGTAGATGAAAGATCACGCCACAGTCTGCAGCTATGTAGATACGCCACTATTTAGATAGTGTTACCATTCCTAGTGCTAATCTAAACTGATTATTTTTTGATCCTTAGGCCTACTGTCCACTGACGCGTTTTAGTTGATAAAGGGTAGGATTTGGTGGAGCGAAAAAATAATGGTGACAGTTTTCCATCAGGAGTAAATTGTGTGGAAATATTTGCTTCAATAAGTGTAAATGGATCATCATGTGGATTGTATCGAGTCAGTTTTCAATTAAGAGTAAAGCAATATAATTATTAATTCAAGCTTTCAATGTATTCGTAATAATGGCAGCTGAGGATAAACCGTCTAGTGGACAGAGGTATTTAGATAGATTAATTCATGATATCAAAAACCCGCCATACACTACTAAAAGTTTAGGGCGAGTTAAGACTTTGAAGTTTGAATGAAACGTGCGTTTATACTGAATAATGAATATTTTAATACGAGTGTAAAGTAAATGAAAATTAATTAAGGATATTTTGGGAACTATTTTGGCAAAACAAACCTGGTTAAGTTTTAAATAAGTTCGCTTTAGCACTGTTGGTTTCGCGTGGATCTTGTTTTTATATTAATTTAGCAATGATAAGTGGGTGTTGATCGAGTTTATACCGATCATGTATAGTAGTGTATGCCGAGGTTTATTCGCGAACATCTCTTGTAATTAAATTAAAGGCAAGTGTGCAAGCGTAGTAACAAACAACGTTGTGATTTTATCAACAATTTTAAAATATTTTTGTTCAATTCGGTTGTGGACTTTTGACAATGTTTTTTCGGTTTTTTATCGTCGTATTCTAATGTTGTTTGGTTGTTAGAAATTTGCATGAGTACGTTACGTTTTGGTAAATGTGAAGTTTCGATTTTTATATTAGATTTTACATGTGGAAACTTTTGGTTGAGTGATGTCGTTAATATTTTATAATTAAAGCGCCAAATAACTTTTGTATCGGCTGTGGGACGTACTTAACGGTTTGCAGTCTTTATGTATTGCTGCGATTTACGTTAAGGTTTTCTCGTGTTTTCCTTTCCGGGTTTTATTCCTTTTCATCGCATGCAATTACTGCACTGCACTGTCGCGGCCTTTCACAAACTTGAAACATTCGGCAGTACTTTTAACAGATATAAACTGTAAGACTTGATACGAGGCCCTTTTTAGATCGATGGGATCTGCCCACATGTTATTCAAGGGTCTAACATAAGCCAATGGTTTCAAGAGTATATACTGCTTGATAAAATGGGTCTGTTTTCGACTCCATCGATGTAATAGGGCCTTGTATGTTAACTCTTTATTACACTTACGCACACATCTATAGACTACTACAAACAATATTCTGAATGAAAAACTTATGAATCACACACACATATCCAGAAATTATTCACGAATACTTACGTAAGATACGCTATAGATAGCCAATCGCTAGCTAAGTATAATTTAAAAAATATATACAATGAAATATTTATAATTAAAATACTTTATTGCTCCGGACACAGTAGGAGACAAATTAACTATTCTAAAGACTATAATTTTGCTGTCACGTATGTGGCGACATCGCGCGACTTATAAAATTCGTAGCGCGAGCAAAGCATTGCATGTTGAGCGAAGTCTGGCAACGTCGCAATACATCTCCTGACATCGCTAGCGATATACATCGAGAGACATTTGTCCCCTACTTTATCCGTGTCTTTAACTATTTTTCTTGATTGTTGTATGAGTAAAAAAATCTTGAAATAATAAATGGCATCTTTCAAGTGACACAGAACAACGATATTAATAAAAGAGAAAGTTGTTCATTTTATAAAGAACAGTCAAGATGTGTATCTAATTTCTAAAGAAATATGATATCGTTAAGTGAATCTCTTAAAACAATGAAATCTTTTATAAAAAATATTTGACAGCTGAACTAGCTAGCTGAATAGCGCTTACATCATTTACTCAGACATCATACATATTGCGAGTCGCTAACTTAAAGTTTTGTACCTTTCATCAATATAAGCTTTTCCATATATCTCCATGTACACACAATAACCTACTTTGGATCTGTCCCTGATCTCATATTTTAAATCGTCATTTTTAAATCCATTCAGATCTTTGCCCACTTCAGGACATTTGGCCGAATGCACGATTTCTCATAATCATTATTTTGACTACTGCCAAACTGCCAAAGATTCAAAATCGTCTCAGTTTTGTGCCAACTTCACTACATAGCCCTTATTCCTTCACATTAATATCACTTATGGGCGCTTACCTTTCCTTTTTAACAATCAATATTCATCAATCACGAAATATCAGTTTGAAAAATATCTCTACGCGGCTCGCAATTGTCTTCATCATTACATTAATACACAATCTCATTCTCCTTTCGTATCATCCATGCTCTGCATCGCTGTGATATCGATAATAACACCCAATGCCTTATTTTGTTTTATGCGCACTATATTATAATCACACGTATTGTTACGTCGACTTACGCTTCTGTCTGTCTGTCTGTCACACTAAAGAAACATACAACTTCCTTACATATTTTTATGTCTTTGTCATCTTTTAAATTCAATTGTATGCAAAAAAATTCCGTGCGAATTTTTCATTGTTTCGTTGGTATTGTGCATATATTTTTGGTATTTTTTGCATATGTAATGTGATGTCTCACTTCCTTAAGTTGCATAATGAACTAAAGTCATTATCCTCGTGACTAAGAGCAATAACATGCTGCTCTTTTTCAATAACTAACAAAAATAAAAAATGCTGTTTAAACTCTCAAACGAAATAACAGCGATTGTAGAACAACCGACACGTTAGCACGGAATATTTTTAACAAAGAAAGGTATTCGATTAAATGTGTTCACTTGTTAGGCCTGAAACTGCGTTAAACGGACACTCGTAGACAACAAACGGATGCCCTTGCATGCGTCTGCTACGGAGCACTTTTATATGGTCTCCGGCGTCCGCCTTACAGAGTTTCAGTTCTAAAGGTTCAAGTATTGTGTTTCTCCTTTAACTTACCTTTGCTTTAGTATGACAGGCAGCCAAAAAAATGTTATTTCAAACTAAAATGAGCTTCGTAACAAATAAGTAACGGCATGCGACTGATTGTTACCATATAAAAAATATTTCAAAATTATTTCCTAAGTCGTTTTGATGTGGTTGTTTTAAGGGTAAGGTATTAAATGAAATGTACGGTTTGTATTTTGCTTTATTGTGCTAAATATAAGAGACATATACGAAACTGAATGTATGGAGGTCTGGATAGCAAAACTTGAAAAATTAAATGCAATGTCGACCTAATAACACTGATGAGTCCAAGATTACTACTATACACATAAGTGCATAATCATACCGAATATTAAAAATAATTCAAACCAATAAATTACCATATTACATTCAATATAGTCGTGGTAAATCCACCTACATGGGCAAATTAAGAGCCCCAGAGAATAATAAAAAATACCAATCCATGTTACCTAATATTGGTCCAAAAGTCTATTAAGAGAAAAATATCAACAAGTTATTTTCACAATCAAATAACTCTATATTAAACTCCTGGTTCTATTTAGTCAAGTTTTGCTAAAAATACCGATGTTAATGTGAACTCAGATTTGTATGTTGAACTGTAGGTTTATTTATACGAAACGGCTGCAAATAAATTGGTTGAAAAATCTGTTAAATTGTTTTGTTCGAGAATTTAGGTCACGACAACTTGAATATAAAAGTATTGGATTTCAGAGGCTATAGGAGAAAGCGAACCTGCGTCTATAGCTTTTGAAATAAAAGGCCGAAGACTTGAGTTGATTGTATTAAATTTTGCATTTTTTAAATAAGTTATAATGTTGGTTGATAATGCGTTAGTTTTTTATAAATAATCGATTAAGAGTTTGGAATATTAGTTATGCACGCCGTTGTCGTATAAATATTCCTTGTCTCGTATTTATTGCGAATTTAAATTCTAAAACGTGGTTGTAATTGTTTTTACACGTTCGCCTTTACGCTAATTGTTATTTTAATTTAAGCGCACGAATTTATCAATTTGACTAAAATACTAAAACTATGTTAGGCCATGTACACATTCTACTATATTTTTTAATAATTAAGTTTTCCAATTTGCTCCTGCATTATTCGTCGCTGGCGATGCGTTAAATAAAGACATTTTTCTTAAATCTAAATATTGTATAATGTGTATATGGCTTTAGTTAAGTGTCGTTGAGTGTTACGAGGAAGAAAAAAATAATATTTTTTCATAATTAAGCACACTTTCGCCTAAAATGTCGTGGATGTTACACTAAGCATATGTGATACCTACACGGTTTATAAATAAACAATTAATTTGTGAATTTGTTGTTTTATTCGTTGTTTACTCGATTTAGGACTGCGAAGTATGAGTACGAACATCGTAGAATCTGGAAATAATAAATGTATATTAATTTATCGTGGTGACATTTACATCTGTCACTAATGACGGCTGTCAAATTCTTATTCAAACAGTTTCGAATGTAAAGATTTTAACAGCAACTTTACTTTATTGGTACCTAGTAAAAGGGGTGTCTTATATCGGGAGTGAAAGTCTATAAAAGGAAAAGGCTGGTCTCTAATAAACTTACCGAAACAAACGTAGGCCTAGACAGCGATATGTAATGTCCTGCTTTGAATATGATGGGTTTCTTCATACGCTCCATAGCTATCCAGAGAGCTCTTCCGAACTTGATACCTTGCTCATACCATGGACATTGATATAACCAGTCACGAAGATCCTCGCTCTAAGAGACAAAAGACTGTGTTATTGTAATATTCGGTGGATATTAGTGTTAATACATGCAAGAACGATTCAATAGAAATACGAAGGCTATCTGCGAATGTTTTACGGGTGGGTTTTCAGTGTAATTAGATAACTGTCGTTAGCTTAGCTAATCACTCAGGTAAGAAAAAAGCCGAACTCACGAGGAACCTATCAAAAAGGTTGATTTAAGGCTACAAGTTACCCTTATAGTGAGCTCGTGTCCACACCAGCAGTAGAGGAACAGCTGCGACAACATGGTCACCATGTAGTTGATCATGGAGAAGAACTGGACGCTCTTGTGATCCACCTATAAAACTTACAAGTATTACGATCTGCTTACTGTTCAGTCACTCAGACATTCTCTATTAAATCACATTTAATTAAACTAGCACTATCAAAATATACAGCATTTTATAGCAATTAGCTAGACTCTGTAAAGTAATTATTAAGTACAAGATCATACGATAGAGATCCTCAGTCCAATATTGCAGATAATCGCAACAGTTCCACTCAGTTGGAAGAATATATTCGCGTGATACGTATCTTCCACCAGCTGAATGAACCTGCAATCAGACAAACCTATTTACTGTTCAATATGTAAGCTGTGTCTTATCATTCCAGGTTTACTTACTTTTCCACCGTTTGATGTTGCTTAACACACTCCACAAGAAGGTCGTTATTGGTTTTAATTATATCTTTCTGTTCCTGTTTCGATTTCCCTGATTCATTTACATATTCCACCTACAAAAAGAACATAAGTACGGATTTATATAAGGGTGTTTGGAGACTGCTATTTCCGCCATAGTACCAATCTCCGAGGAATGTTATTTAAATCGTTAAAGCTTTTATATTCTATCATCATTATTGTTAAAAGCTTTTGTTTACACACTGCAAGACATGAGCCTCTTTCCTCTACATCCTTTAATACCCTTTCTGGCTAGTTGAATAGATAAATAGTAAATAATATATGAAGTAAGTGTTCAAATAATTTGCTAATTAATAATTCCTACCTTCTTAATTTTATCCATGATAATCTCAAGTTGAGCGCAACCGAACATGATCATTGTAACGGCGACACTGTCGACTCCGATGAACAAGAACGCACTGATGTAGATGCTGATGATCTGGTACAAGTAACCTAGTTCGTAGTGTGGAGACTTCGTTGGTTCTACTGGCATCCTGCGATATCAATAAAAAAATGAAGCAGTGAATCCCACGCTCTAGAATAAGGTTTGATTTCAATGTAATTTTTACATAGATTATAGAATATTGTAGATGTTGGAACCTTTCCCATTTAATAGCAATCCTTCGTATTTCCTGTTGTCTACCCGGTCTCCTGAACGTGTTTGATTTGTGATATTTGGACTATTCCTAATCACTTATCTGAGTATCTACATATTATTATGTAAGACCTCTATCAAACTGTTGACCTGACTCATGACGCAATTGTGTCATAATACAAAACCCGTCTGCTGTTCCAAGCGCTATTTCATGGTGGTAAATAGTACCTATATTAGTATAATATGTATAGGTAGTAGGTATAGTTATATTCTTGCGTACTTACCAAATCCTAAAAGGGAAAGATCTTTTGCTAGCAGCATCAAACAGCGGTATGCAGGCCCACAACGTGCAAGTAGTTGTAGCACTCGTCAGAAAGAATAAACACAGGCGCTTTATCTTGGTCGCTTGTCCTTCTAAAATCCTAGCAGAATTACCGACACTTAGTTTCAGAGTGGGTGAGCGAAAAGTGTATTCATATTTTTTACTTTAATTTCCTAAATTAGTTATTTTTTATGTGTAAATGGTCTGTACCTGTAGTCCTATTATGGTGGTACCCAACACTGGCAGAGAGCTTTTGCCGTACCGACTAAATAGTATGCTTTCGACGGCATTCTGCCTCTAGGCGTGCTGAAGGCACAGAAAAAACTGCTTCAAAAGTATTTAGAAAGAAAAGTACTTACTTTTCATGAACTTCAGACTTAGGTTCAAACACATCGCTATCCATATACTCTAGCAACTGAATCAAATTCCCCTTATTCACCATGAAAGCCGTCGACTTATAGCACAGGGAAGCCTGCGTGAACAGCAAGTAAGAGGCCTCTGATACCGCATCGATATCACCCCAAACATCTACTATGTAAATTATCTCGAATACTAGAAAAGAATACTGCGTCCACATCACAAAAAGCATCCATAGTTTCCTTAAAATTACGTAGTTATTCGGCTGAGGCCAAACACCGAAAAAACTTAAGATTTTGTCCGGACGACCAAGGTATAAGGAAGTATTTTTAACTCCCATATTTATTTAAGTACTTTGCAAATGGAAATGTAGAACGTCGGACTGTTCAAAATATTCCAATGAGTTCCCTTTATATTTCCTTCCACCATGAATAGTTAAACGCAAAACTTGTATGTAGGTACAATTGTCTGTTAAAAGTTTTAATCGCTGTTGATTCTTGATGTGTTATAAATTGCAGACGCTGTGTAATTGCTTTAGTTTTAGAGAACAACTTACACTCGAGTAGTTTTCGTACCTACAGACTTGCCTTTGTAGACGTATACCCAAGTTTCGCTTTGTGTTTGGTTACCTAACTTGGTTTTCTTCTATCTAGGTAAGTACCTATATAGTTTTCGTATAAACAACTTAACGCCAACCCATAACTAGTGTTAACTGTTATACTTATCTACTGGATATCATCTATATTATTTAAAGGAGAGCGCAATTCGCTAATCAGATTCTTATTTTATTATCTTTTTATTATTTTTAAATTGTCAATCAATTTGGTTTAGGTACCATTCCTATTGATACATTGAGGCGACAAACGCCTAGGTGAATAGAATCTGCAGTATTATGTGGACAATAAAGTCAAAGTAAGTTGATCCTTAGAAAAGGAATAGACGCATGGTGCATCAATAAAAAAAAATTTCGCATTGAAAGTTTTCTTGAAAGGCGTTAATTGATTTAATTGCTGCAGACATTTACTGTGATTTGATTCACATACCTACATTGAGAGGGTTTTAGTTCGAACAATATTCGAATTTCTTAGTCAGAAAGTTTAAAAGGAAAGATACTTATTCTACACTTTATTCAAGTTTTTGCTACTCTAATAAATAAAGTGAAGTTTCCTAATTTCTACAACACTTTTTCATGAAGATAATTGTTGCATATTTCCTCCTCGTTACGTAGTCTGATTCAGCACAGCAAAGTACGAATACGACATTCGTAGTATCTGAAATATAACATTAATTATTGACAAGAATTAGTAATTATATTAAAATGAAAGAAAAAAACTACAGGAAGGGAGAAACACAATCAGCTGTCACAAATACTGGCGAACTACTACTACAAAAATGTTAGCTGCTTTATAAAAGACCTTACAGCAACAAAAGTCTGCCGGGACAGTAGTATGTAGCGTCCAGCTCGCAGTACCAGAGGGCGACTCATGCGCATCATGGCGAAGCACAGGTCTCGCTTGAACTTCACGTCTTGTTCATACCAGATGCACTTGTAGAACACCGTGTGGAGATCCTCACTCTAGAAACCAAAGATTACGTACAAAGAGCATTCTTCAACGAGAGAAAAAAATAAGTGTAATAGCTAAACTTCCGATAAAGCTCGATACTGTCTTTGAAAAGTGTAATGTAACTGTAGCGCAATCAAGAAAGCAGAAAAAAAGCTTATGGATACCAAACACCGCTTACAAATCTTATATAATTCTAATAATTTGGTAGCACCAAAAAACTCGACGCCTACCTACACCAATCAAAACGAGAGCAATAATGAAGACTAAGAAAAAAAGATTAGTATGACTAGGTACGTATTAGTAGTTACTGATAAAGTAATGTAGTTACAATAGCAGTTAGCTCGTGTCCACACCAGCAGCACACGAACAGTTGACTGATCATCACTGACAGGTAAGTTAGGATTGAGAAGAACTGCACGCTACGCCAATCCAGCTGCCAATGAAATGACAGATACATTATATTCAGTTAAACCTTCAAGAGCAATTTATATATCTACAATGGCTGCCATTATACTTACGACCAGAATTCTCAACGCTGACATGCAAATAATCCCGACACTGCCAGTGAGTTGGAACAGTAAATATGAGTGGTAAGCGTTTTCAACCAGCTCCGTAAACCTAAAACGACAAAAAACGGTCTAATAAAAACACAATGCCACAAAAAAAAGAGACAACTTACTTACTTGAAAAAGAGACAACTCCCACACTAAGAATGGCTCTTATGAGGCGGGGACTTTTACAAACGTCCAAACCACGGACACAACACACAAATAATGTTATTCCGTGTGGGATTCGAAGCCACGACCTCCCGACGCAATGTTAGCGGCTTGACGACCTGAACCACAGCTGTGCCATGTAGGCAGTCGAAATCTGTTATTTTAAGTATCTCCAGGAGTTCAAGAACTTACGTTATTACAGCTTGGTGATGTTTGAGACAGTCGACAAGAGTTTTATAATTCTCAGAGAGAGCTTCTACTGCCTCCCGACCCCGTTTACCAACTACGGGAGTTATCTATAAAAGAAAAAAATGTAAATGCAAAATTATTTCACAATGAAGCTATGAGCAAACATAGAACATAGGCCAAAAGTCTCTAGGTAAGGAATTTGTAGTCAGTTCTTCGTTAATACTAGAAAAGCTTCTTCTTCATCTTTTTATGCCTTAAATATGAGTACATTTTACGGCTATTGGCGTCGCTTTAGCTAGGTAGCAGTTATTTATACTATAGTAAGAGAAACCGAGGCATCCGTAAAGTTACAATTGCTTTCTATATAGTAATACACTCGTACACCCATAATCTTTTCCTTGATGATGTCAATCTGTGCGCATCCAAAGATGACTGCGGAGAACGCGACGCTATCCACTCCGAAATACATGTAGGCGCTGATGCAAATAGTGACCAGTTGGAAGGCGTATCCGATGTAGTATTGGACAACCTTCTCGGGGTTTACTGGCATCCTAAACAGTAAGAAAACACTAATTTTATAGCAAATTACAGGTTTGGGTAATAGCTTCAGTCTTCAACCAGCAACTTTAAAGGAAACTGTATTTGACACTACATCTGTAAAAGAAAATGTCTACTGTTTTTACCTATCTATCTTCGCAAAATCTGGTTTAAGTTGGATAGTGTAAAATTAACACTAGCATAAACTAAATGGTTCACTATTGAAGTCTACGTACTTCTATTTCAAGGTCAATTTATTTCTATTGAGAGACTCCGAAATAGGTACCTACCTTACAGGAAAATGAGAATGTTATGCACAATCATACTATGACGTCAACACTATAACGCATGGTCATTATAGCAACATAAAATGTTTAATTCATTTAGAGTACAGTACCTAAAGGATCGCATGAGTTTGTACCTACATCATCTACATGCAAAGAACGCCGGGTACTCACCACATATCAAAAGGAAACTTCTTTTCAGCATCATCAAACAACGGCTTTAGGGCCCACATCCCACAAGTTATTTGGGAACTAATCATGAATGCCAACAGCAACCTTTTGATGCGATTTGCCTGCAACTTTAATATTCTATCAGGGAGTAAGCTGTATAAGACCTAAAAAGGTGTAATACCTGAAGTCGGAATACACAAATACTTGCAAGTGCTATTCTCATTATTGAACTAGCGGCTGAAGTCGCTCGTAAAATGATGACTTCCATAAAACACCTACCAGAGCCAAGTCAAAAACGTTTCCAACTTATAACCCCCTTTTAGCCTCCTAAACCAAACACATGGACCTGATGAAGATGAAGAATATCTTGTGCTGTCTGGTTGCGATTGGTAATTGAGATTATTTGTGTATTCCAACACTTTACTATATAAGCTACATACTTCTCATGTGTACCATTCTTCGGCTTCATGATATCCTCGTCCATAAGCCTCAACAGTTCCCGCAGCATATCCATATTGATTTGAAAAACGGTCACTTTCAAACAAAGACATGCTTGAGTAAACAGCAGGTACGAAGCTTGGGATACAGCATCCAAATCTCCCCATACTTGAAAGATATAAATTATTTGAAAGATCAGGAACAAATACTGAAGAGTCATCATAAAACCTCTGTAGATTTTTCTAAAAATTGACTCGTCTTTCGCTGGAACCCAAACACCAAGATATGTCATGACAAATTTAGCTCTATTCAAATAGAGATCCTCTGAAGACATCATGATGATGGAGTGAAAGTCTCCAATGTATGAACTTTTTCATGAAAATGTCTCGCTACAGTGATTTCATTGTCCATTTAATAAAATTACCTGAAAATTATGTTAAACACCTGGTTGGTGTAGTATCAATTCTTATGACGATAATTGGCTTGTTGTGAGTATTTATCTACAGAGTGAACACGAATGTGTTAAACTGTGAACAGTGAAACTTTATTTTTCACAGTTTTCAGTCTGTATGTGAGGACATATTAGATTCGTTTCTACCTATATACTATACCAACCTAATAAATAAACGTTAGATCTTTAAGAATGCGTGTCTGCTCTTAGTGTGTTACGGCTTCAAAATGAACCACCCTGTCGTTTTAAGTATGAAAATTATATTCCCTATTGTTTTGTTAAATTCCTACTAAACGGTCGAATAATAAGACCAAAATGACGGGTTACGTAAATTGAATCAACCTATTGTTTGTTATGTCTAATAATCCAATTTCAGTTAATGACTGCTAATTACTAAATTGCACGTTGTAGGTATATCTCTGGTTGTTATATGAGTTACGTCATTGAAAGAAAGTAACAAGTGCTCATTTATAGATTTAGAAATCATTTATTACTAAAAATTATATTGTTTGTTTGTATTAATTTGATTAACCTATGATTAATAAAGTGGATAAATGGACTTCCCATTTATTACGACACCTACGTTCTTTTGTACCTATTGTGATTTTTATTAAATTGACCTTGTCTGTATTTGAAATCAAGTAGCACAGACAGGCTAGAATTTTTATAGGTGCTGTTGGGAATAAGGTTTTATGGAGAGTAGAGATAGAGATAAGTAGCTATGTGGGTGTGGACAGTGGCGTAACTACAGGGTGGCAAGTCGGCAAAATGCCACGGGCCCCCAGCCGGAAAGGGCCCCCGATCAGAGGAAAATCCCGGCTCAATTTTTTTTATTTATCATACATTTAAGCTTTTCTATACTGCGGGGTGGGGGGCATCTGATGAATTTGCCACGGGCCTCGAGCGGTATAGTTACGCCACTGGGTGTGGATGTTAACATTATTGAAATTAACTGCTTTGAGATTTGAAATAAAATTCTGTACCGTTAGAGAAGAAATATTAAACAAATTTGTATTATTATTACACAAATTTATGGTGGTAGTTTAACTTATTGTTTTCTTAACTTCACCGTAGATATAGGCGTAGACCAGTATTACTACTGTCGCGGTATTGCTGTTTTTTATGGTAGAATGGCAATTTTTAATAGGCTTACATATTTTTCCTAGCATCTTTGATAAATTTATTTCATTTGAATAGCAGCATGATTTTATAAACAACATTTTTAATGTAAGCCTGGAGAAAGTATTTAACACAACACTCGTTGTGTGTATCCGAATAAATAAATTGACGTGTGATGTGTCAGGCCTACGTCAGTGAAACTCAAGTGTCAAAATGATCGCAGTAGAGAGCAGCGATCTAAATAGATAATTTAACACTTTTAAACAATTCCTCTCAATAATGGTGCCTTCATAATACAATGATAGTGACACGTTAGCATGGAAAGTAATACAATGGAGTTTACACTTCCGCCAGCCCCAAGGGGGCTGTGCTTTGATCGGAATGATTTCGTCAAGGTATTTTCGCCGATTTCTTTGTAGTTATACGTGTTAACCGGCTGATTTACTTGACAATGTTATTGAGTTTGTTAATAATTGTTCCAGACAAACTTTTCCGTCGATAACTTCTTGGCGGAACATCAAAATGTAGCATCGTTAGAGACGATGCGAGATGACCTGGGAGTGTACTTAAAAGTCCTTCGATTGGCTATGATAGAGCTTATCAATAAGGACTACGCTAATTTCGTGAATCTATGCGCTACACTCATCGGGTTTGACAAGGCTATAGTTAAAATCCAGGTGCCATTAGGACAGTTGAATGATGAAGTCCTTGTAAGTAATCAGTATCTTAATTGCTTTTATAATTACGAAATCGGTAATTGAAAAAGTTAATGAACTATAGCCGCTGTTACATTAATACTGCAGCTTCTTGTTTTAAATTTAACCAGGTATATAAATTATTAAAATCTAAATTTGCTTTAAAAGTAAATTCATTCAAAAGATTTTTTTTTTGTAGAGTGTGAAACAGTGCTTAGAGGATGCTATGAAAGAGTTGTCAATGTGGATGAACCAAAGACATGGTTTGCAAAAGAAAAAGCAGCTACTGAAACACTACAGCCAAACAATCAATTGCCTTAAAACATTGGACAACATTCTAAAAAATATCTCAGAAAAGAAGAAACATGAGAGAGTAGCACTAGCTGACAGAGCTGCTATGCAATACAATCAGTTGAAGTTTTCCATTGCTAAATGTGACAGTATAATAAAGCCAGAGCATAAATTACAATATAATGAAGTAGGAGGGAAACTTATACAAACTCTAAATGATTTACTTTTCCAATTTTGGAATGACAGTGACGAGGAGAACCTTTTAAAAACAATTATCACACTTGCATCTTTAGATCGAGTTGCAGAGTCCGAAATGTTGATACGTAAACAAGCTGTTGCTCCATTGTTACAAGACATTATCAATGAACCAACACTACAGAAAAGTAAAGATGGACTGTTGGGCATTTATGAAAGAATCCTCGCTTTATTAGACACAAAACTAAAGTTACTCCTAACGGTAACACAACATTCCAAACTTACATTTCTTGTTAAGAAATATAGATTTTTAGTGAACTGTTTTTGGTGTGAAGTTGAGAGTAGATTGGAGGTGAATCTTGCGTCTATATTTGCTCCTGGAAACCCACAGATATTTTATAGAAGGTACAGCGAGAGCATACAGTTTGTAAAGAAATTAGAGAAATATTGTTCTATTGAAGATATAAAATTGTTGCATGATACTTCAGAGTTTAAAAGTTTCCAAAGAAGATGGAATTTGCCAGTTTATTTCCAAATACGCTTTCAAGAAATTGCAGGTAAGAAAGATTGTTACCATAATTAAACAGTATAAATAATGCATAATGTTAATTTAAACTTGGTTAAGTATTCCATTCCTTCTGTAGAATTAAACATGAAGTGAGTAATTGCTCAGTTATTTACATTGGCTTCATGCCAGTTACCATGTTTTAATCATTATCCATGAAATGGAAATGCTATGTTCCCACACATTTTTGTGCTAAAATAACAAATATGTTAGTGTTTACAAATTTCGATAACAATCACAGGAAGTTACGAGGCGGCGTTACAAAAGAGCCCGACGCCAGAGAGCGCAAATGGTTTTGTATTGAGAGAAACACAAAAATGTTGGAGTGCGGTCCAAGAGTGCTGGTCAGAAGGTGTCTACATTGAAGCTTTGGCACACAAGTTTTGGAAACTGACACTACAAATGCTATCGCGATACGCGACGTGGGCTAATGCATATTGTACTCAGGTAATCAACTAAGCACTATGTATATGTCGGTTATTTCAAGCCACGATTGAATCACTGATAAAAATGTTATAGAGCTATACTGATAAGGATTATGAAATCTGATTTTATCACTACACTAATGGGTACTTGTGGATGTGTGGATAAATACATTGATGTTGAATTAAATGGCTCTTCAAGAAGAGTATACTATTTGTATTTGAGATAAAATATGATCTATAAGTTCTATAAATATAATATATTACTTTTGTTACAGAAATCTACATCGCACAAGATTGAAACTACCAATCTAAACATAAACAAGTCTCTTATCAACAACAGTATTAATGTTTATGTTGATATACAAGCTCTCTTACAGAGGCTTCCACAACTGTTAGATCTTGTGAAAACTAGAATATCTATTGAGAACAAAGACCTACTTGCACAAAGTTTGCGATCTTCCGAGGGATCATTGGAGGGAACAAAAGAGAAAATACGAGAATGTATAGTCAACGAACTGTATGACAATTTCAACTTACAGTTGAAACAAGTTAGTGATATTCCCAGACTGTACAGAAAAACTAATCGCAGTGTTCCTACGAAACCTTG